>NC_090800.1:31980328-32339078 GCF_036512215.1 Solanum lycopersicum | reverse complement strand
ATGTCAATGGGATACTACGAGATCATTAGTGATATGTTGGTAGAGATAACAAAAAATATAGAAAACCTATACAGTAGCAGTATTATTTTTTCCCTTCCATGTTAATAAATCAATCACCACCAATTCATTACATATACTTCGTCTTCTCAAACAACTACTATAGACTAATATAGTAAAGCATAACTATGACTTCCTCCTTACCTTTAAGAACTAAAAGACTAGGTGAAACACAAGAATCAATGATCCATCAATAAATAATTTCTGTTTGAAAGACTGAAAAACAAAAGAAATCCAAGCACAGGGAATGAGGGAGAAGTTGAGCAGAGTGAAGCATTACTACAACTCTCAGCCAAAAGAGAAAAGAAATACTCACTATTTAGCTGAATTTGTACAATACATGTTATTCACTTAAATTACTCATTGTAGTGACCTCCTTTGACAAAGTTGTGTGTGATCTTCTTGAAATTTGAAGATTACTACCTGATTTGGACAGAATCGATAATATAAGAAATTCATTAGAAAATATAGAAGTCAATATGATTCGTGATAAGTTAAATAGAAACACATGTAACGACATTACTTTTGAAGTCCATTAGAAATTCTTAAGTTTCTTAAGCTGTGATTTTGACCAAATTTGAGTAGCGCATGATCATCGCTATCTATTACATCTTCGTCCCAACTGCTTGGCAAAAATATAAGAATTAAATTGGAGGCACCATGTCGTTGTAAATATATCAATATAGAAAAATCAATGAGAGATGTTTGATTAGTGGAAAGACTACAATTCGAAAATAACTTTACTAATTATATTCATTTTAAAACAGTAATTTATCAACATTTTCATTTCACAATGGTATGCCATTTATCCATGTAAAGAACAAATTACAGTCATCGACCTCGATGGAAAATGGAAAAGGTCAAGTATTTGTAATGTACATTTAGCCAGGGAAAGAGAATAAATTCTCAAAACTACTCATCCACCGAAAAAGAAAATGTATTCTCTCCAGGAACTAGTTGTCCTTCCTTGACACCTTTTTAGTTTCATTTAATTGATTGAGAATTTCTGAAATCACTCGTTTAATTATTTTGAAGCTTAATTTAAGTATACAAACAACATTTATAATTACTATTTTGATGTTGTAGTTCAAAGAGAGAAATATAGTGCAGATAAATTAACGTATATATAAAACTCCTCAATGGGGCTTAACTTATTTATGTACTTGTATCATTGTATTTTTTATAACAATAGAAGTTAATAGCCTTATTTACTACAGTCTGTAAATAAGTTGCATGGACCCTTCACTTTTGATGCACCACCGATATCAGATTCTCTTAAAGTACTCTACTTTTGAAGAGTCTAACACACACCTAATGACATTTTTGAAGACTTCAAACAACATAGTAGAGTAGCATTTGAAAAAAATTCATTTTCAACACCTACAAATACCTTGACTCATTATCAGTAAATTTGAGCAGGGATCCCTGCATTGTTCATAAAAAAATCAACTAATAGTCATATTGGACTCGTCATCACCCTCCTATACAGTTAAATAAGCCAACAATGTCAATGACGATGTCTAAACTCCAACATCTTAGTTAACATTTTTTTTTTCTTTTCACATGAAATATGACAATGTTTTGAAAAGTAGGTATTTTCTATTATGTATAAATGCAATAATAATCTCCCTTTATATACAAATAAAATAGCTTTGACAGACCACCAGAGCCCAAAGAAAGTCAATACTTACCCAAAATTTTCATAATTGACCGAAGAATAAATTGTACAGAAAATCTGTAGATCTTTTATTTGATTCAAGCATACCATCAAACACGTTCGTTGCACCAATTATTAACCTGAAGAGAAAAGGCCTAAAATATTACATTATCTTTGAGCTTGGACTCAATTATCCATAATATTACACCTCACTATGTAAATTCAAACATGAATAAGTAAAGCTAGAAAAATATGCACATGAATATTGAAATCTAAAGGGAAGCTGTAACGATCCATTTAGTCGTTTATAATATTAGATCTTTTTATTTAATAAAATACTCTTCGATAAAATTTAAATAGATATTTTGGACCATTCATAACTACAATTATAGAAATAATTGGGTGGTTTTAATAATTTATATAGTTGGTGGTTAAAAAATATAACATTAAAAATTTAGCAATGGGTCACTTTTATCAGTTTTATAATTAATTATATTATAATTAGGGTAAGAAAATAATCTGTTAAAAAAACAAATGCAGAAGAGGGTTTATTCGTGCAAAAACTATGCAGAGGAGCAGACGAGCTTCTCTGGTTTGGGTCTACGAATTGTTCTAATTCTATTGCTAAATTTTACATCAATAGTAACATGGAGATGAATTGTTATTAGAATGTATGGTAATTTTGTGGATATTGATCATTGACGCCTTAGGTTAAAGACTTTGGTAGAAACCTAATTTTTTAGTTTCTCTGGAACCTGTAATCATTGGAAAAATTCCAAGTGACCAACTCACACAAAATAATGTAAATTTTTAAAGAGGTAAGGAAATTAGTGTTCAATTCATATATGTGCATATGGTGTTATATGAGTTTAATCGGGAAATTGGATTTTTGAATGAAAGTAGGGGTGGTAATTATTTAATTGCATAGATAGTTTTTAGGGGATTAAAGAAATTATGACACAGAAAGGTGAAGTGATAATATACATGCAATTGGTTCAGTGATTGGTTGAAATTTTGGATAAAAATGTGACGAAGTTTAATATTAAACCATGATGAGATATGATTGGTCAATGGCAATAAAATAGTTAGAAAATATTTAATCCATGTATGTGGGGAGGGGGGGGGGGGGGGGGGATATATTAAACTATGAACCATTATTATTCTTATACAGTAATGATAGGTTAATTGTAATATGTGGGTTTTGTCCTTAATTTCTTAAAATTATCAGGCTGTGATTTATGTTTTAATAAATTGATATAGGTAATTAAACATTTGGCATATTCTATTATTTTGATATTAATGAAGTTATGTCAATTTGAGGAATTAAAACATATTATCAGGCTTTTTCAATATACGTTAGACATAGAATAATATGAATATTTAAGACTCGTCAACTTACAAATTATGCATCTATAGTTCATAGATGGGAAAGGTTCAGAGTTATTAAGGAAATCAAAAGCACTGAATAGGTAGTTTGCTTGATTTCGATTATTCGATGGAGGTAGGTAATGGTTTATGCTATTTGATAGTAAACTTTTAATTGTGACTGATATGCATGGAATGATATTGTGAAGTTTTCTATGTACTTGATTGTGTGATTGAGTGGCTTGGTCATGTATTTTGTGATTGGTCTGAAATCCCGAGACCTTGGAATGTATAATCTTAAATCATCTCTATCGAAGTAATGCCTTGAATAAAGAAGGTTCGATGAAATATTTTAACGAATAAAAAAGTGATCGTATAAAATGATAAATTATTGATATTATTGGATTGGAGTGTCACGTGTCGACACGGTATTCTTGGATCGGAGTGTCACGTTCTGACACGGTACTTTCGGATTGGAGTGTCACGTTCTGAGACAATATTCTTGGATCGAAGTGTCACATTCCGACACAGTATTCTTGGATCGGAGAGTCACGTTCCAACACGATAATATTAAAGAAAAAATATGTTGAATTAATGGAAGATACTCAATCTCAAAGAACTCAACTCCTTAAATGGTTTAGTTTGGAGGTATGAGTCCTGATGTGTGATCTTGATACGGTTGACTTAATGCGTGCTTACTTTATTGTTATTGACAATTGTTCATGTTGAGTGTTGCTTACCACATGTTAAGGGCTATAGTTGAGTTCATACTATTATTCTTAGTATATTAGTTACTATTTTGGGTTGACCGATGATATTTACTCAGCACATGTTGCCTCGTACTGAGCCCTACCTGTTTTCTTCATTGTTTTTCCTTTTATGAAATGCAACGAGTGTACCTATGACTTCTGATTTCCCCCCAACTCTATTCAGCCTCCCGCATATCAAGTTCTTGGATGAGCTATCCATTCAAGCTCGTTTGGGGTTCTTTCGGTCATGAAATTATGTTCTATACTTTCAGACACATACAATTTTATTCTTTTATTTTGGTGTATTTGATATTCTTAGACTTAGTATTGGAGATTAGATGTCCTTGATGTGATGACTTTCAGGTTTTGGGAAATGATATTTAGTAACATTTGAGTTTCCGCGTTATGCTTGTATTTTATAAGTTAGGTTAAATTGGTTGGTCCGTCCATTTAAGAGATTATGTGTGGGTGCCACTCACGACTCGTTTTTGGTTGTGACAAACTTAGTATTAGAGCGTTAACTTTGGTGATCTCATCACACAAGGACAAGTCTAGTAGAGTCTTGCAGAACTGTACAAGGACACCTTTACTTTTTTTCAAGAAGCTATAGGACTTTAAAAAAACTCATTTCTTTCTTTCTTTCGTGGTACTAGTTGAATCCAATTGGTATCTAGTTGATACAAATTGATATCTGAACTTCTTCACTCTATTTCAAATATGGTTAATACTAGAGTTTTAGGAATCAAAATAGCAACAAGAGAAGAAACATATGTCCTTAGAAATAAGTATATTTTCTCAATTGCAAAATGTGGTGGTAGTCTCATGTTGAGTGTCTATTAGTAAAGCACTACTATGACTTCATAGAGTGAGGGTATATCAGAGAGGGTCATCGATGCTTACTTGGTTAGAGTTAGGAAGTGTGTTATTTTTGTTATTGAATTGATCTAAGAAGTAAACAAAATTGTTTAGTCTAGAGAGAGAACAAATTTTATAATGTTTTGCAATTATTCAACAGGTAGAAATTTGTGGGCTATTTGAGTACGATCTTATGGATAGGTAGGAAGTGTTCTAGTGAGGTATCGGTGTGGCAGTACTAGTGTTATGTGGAAAGGGTATGCGGATTGTCAAGTATGAATACTAACTCCTAAAGAAGTTATTTGTTGTAAAACATGTTCAGTTAATGAGATTCAGTGTTTATTCACATTTTAGAAATCAACTATTTTATTACTACAACCAATTGTATTTCATTATTTTTAAGAAATATTTTAACGGTGAATTTTTTGTACAATACTAAAATATATAGGTCGTGAAATGTATCTTGAGGGTTCTGAACAAGGGCTGACGATTTTAACTTAAGATTCAAAAGGTAAATTGATACTTAGGATGATAAACTTATAGGGAAAGAAAATCCTTTTGAGTATACTTGGGTGAACTAAATTAAAAATTTTAGTAAGAAAATGCTTATAAAATTGAGCTAGTCCCTTAAATTTGATTGGCATACCTGAGTGTTGTCATGTCGAGGAAAAGGTTCAGTCCTTGATGATGAAAATGTCTAGCTTAGCATTATAGTAAAAAGAGAAAGTTATATATGACCTATATAGTTTATGCTTGTTGTACTAGTATCGAAATTATCATTTAAAAAGAGTTTTAGTGGCAACAAAGTCTTGAAAGTGTTTCATCGGTTCTGATATCGAATTTAGTATTTGCTTAAGAGTTGGACACTAAGCCTAATTCTAGTTGAAAAGGGATTGAAATTATTCTCTTTATTTGGTTTCCAATTCTATTAGGAAAAGTCTTGGAATTATAATTCTATTTCTAGTTAATTTTGACTTTGTAAGGAAAAAAAAATTGTATAGATAGAGGATGGTCTTAAGAGAAAAAATTGAATTACTCATTAGTATTCTCCTCGAACGACAATAGGACATAAGTGAGGTTTTGAGAGAGCTTTCAATTAGAGAGAAGAGAAAAATAATTTATTTTGCTGCATACCTTTTCTCCGACCAGTAACCTTCAGATCATGTTTCTCAATTAACTAACTGTTAGATCACGCTAAAAATTAATCTACGTGTACCTGACCTCTTTGTTATTGATTTGAACTGTGGAAATTTGATTCAGATGTACGCAAGATCTTTTTTTTTGTTCCAAACAACAGGTGCATTTGGTTGGTGCTTGCATAAAAATTGTACAGGCATTGTATTTATAGTCTGTATTATAAGGGGTTTTAATATAATATTTCGAAATCTTAATTTAAGACAATGGAGGTGATTAGAGTTCGTAATGGTGATAAGAGATGGTGATGAATTGTGATTGAGATGAAATTATATTATAAGGATTGTCGGTTAAACGAGTTTTGTACGGTACTAACGATTTGCCAGCATCTAATGTTGTGGTTGTATGGAAAGTTTTAGGAGATGTTGGTACACCACTTGAATTGAATTTAAAAGATTTATAGTGATAATCAAAAAAAATTATAGGATATAATGCAATATTTTGAAAGAGGTGAGAACAACAATATTTTCTCTAATTGAAAGGGACAAAAAGAGGTATCTTGTGGAGGTCTAGAATTGAGTTCTGAGACATGTGGTTTCATACATTTTAATATGTTCATGGTTTTAGTGTCACATGTTTATCAAATTGGTTAAAAGCTATCGAATAAAACTTAAGAAAGGAGTGTACATACACTCAACTTGAGTGTGATGATATGTTCTCTTGTAATTTTGAGTTTATTAATTAATAACCGCGTCAAACTTTTAGTGAAGGATATGTTAAGATCGATGAAGAGGAGATCAACGATAAGTTAAGATATGTAAATTCATAAAAATCTTCAAGGTATCAGTCATGTTGATAGATAACGAGACTGAGTTACATCGTTCAATTTACAATTCAAATGTTTCCTTTCGAATCTATTTTTGTGGTGGTATGTTTTATGAAGGTATGAATTAGTGGGGTAAAATAAAAATAATAATATATTGTTTACATCAGATATTAAACATATGGACGGACTTATGTATGTTTGAGTAGCAATGTTAAAATACCTAAGGAAGGGTTTCACTTAAAATTGTGGGTTTAGAATATAAGTTAAAATTTCAGGGGTTGTTGATACAAGGATTAGCTCGGTAAGTGAGCTAGAGAAATCAACAAGATTCTGATATATTGAGGGATCGAGATGTTTAAAATGTCGCACCATGACAACTCTCGTATAAATCCTCGGGGTGTAGTTGAAAGTTGTATTGATTTTTCCTATGAGTTTCGATATGAATGTGAGATGTGAACTAGTTCGGTACAGACATAATAGGAGTTAATCATTGAATTTTATAAAGATTGAGGTTTGATTTGGGTGACAAATAGTGAGGTGTGAAATTTTAGTATTTTACATGGAGTTAGATTTCTCAAATTAAGATAGATGACTTAAGAATGATGTAAAAGGTGAGATATAATTCTACATGGCTATTAAGAATAGATTGGGTTAATGCTACTATATTTATGGGACTACATAGAATGTAAAGATATGTTTCAGAGACGTTAATGCTACTATATTTATGGGACTACATAGAATGTTAAGATATGTTACAGAGACATATAATGGTGAATAAAGGTTATGAGCTTATAGTATATAAAATAATTTGAGTGACCAAGAATTTCCTTTAAGTGTTGGCATGAGGTAAGTGATAGTTTAGAATGCCAACTAAATCATGATATGTGAAAGTGGTGTGAAGTTGAATTTGACCGTGATTTAAAAGTTTTATCTCGATGACAAGGTTCTATCAAATTTAAAATTGGTGTTATTAGGCTTGCTTGGGAACTCATATTTTTCATTAAATGCTTAAATAAAAAGAGATGTAACCAGAGTTTGAACATGCAATTGATAAGAATACTTTGATACTAATGGTGGTTGCGAGTAAGGTAGATGGATGTTGTAGGGATGATGTTCGTTAATTCTAAGAGTGTTGACTTCAATGGATGTGGACTTCAATAGGTCTAAATTGGTAATAGTGGATTGCTAGAAAATCAGAGAGATAAAGTCAGTTGAATGAAAATGTATGATATGGGCACTATGGTAGTAGTATTTAGAGTTATTACACCTTGCTTATTTTCGATATGACATATTAAGTGTCATTTTGGTGTAGCTGAAGTATTTGAGGGGTTCTACATGTACCACTTTGCTTATGAGAATATACAGGAAGCTACCATGAAAATTGATAATATTTCTACAGACTTAAGATTTATCTCATAGTCGGCATCATGTTGTGGCCATGTGTGACGGAGTGTGAGGACCAGTTTAGTGTTGTCATTCTTAAGGTTTGTTTATAGTAGCTACTAATCTAGTATTTTGACAATGTTGTTAGAGGTTATGTATGCTTGGGTGTGTCTATCGATGGGTGGTTACTTGATCATTTTCTTCTTTGGGTTAAATAAGTTTGGTTCTCAATTGATGAGTACTTGATGTCTAAAGTTAAATTTTTTTATAGCTTAAGGTCATGAAATGTTTATTGTGAGAAGGAAAACTTAATTAGAATGGTTTTGTGTATTATGAGTGTGTGGTGGTTGATTTAGGTTCACTTCTGATTGGAATCAGTATTGATTGAACATTCTATCATGGTTATGTTAAAAAAAAAAGATTTCACCTACTGGTTGTGTCAAGGTTCTTGAGAACATAATGCATATTTGTGTACCATTAGCTCTGATGGCTATTAAGAATACATTGTGTTGTTAGTTGAGTTTATATACAACAACATTTATCATTATATTATTGAGATGGACCCATTTGAGGCATTGTAGGGGAGGAGGTGTAGATCTCCAATTGTTTGGTTTAATACTTTTGACATGAGACCTTGGGTACTAATATATGGAGTAATAGAAAGAACTACCCTTTCTTACCATCACCTTCATTTGATCGTTTGAGGGCGAACGATGGGTAAATTGATATCTAATGTAACAACCTATTTAGTTGTTTTAAATATTATAACTTTTTATTTCCTAAAATACTCTTCGATATAATTTAAATAAGTATTTTGGACTATTCCTAACTACAATTATAGAAATAATTGGGTGATTTTAATAATTTATGTAATTGGTGGTTAAAGAAGATAACATTAAAAATTAGTAGTGGGTCACTTTTATCACTTTTATAACCTGTTATATTATAATTAAGGTAAGAAAATAATCTGCAAAAAAAAAACAAATAGAGAAGAGGGTTTATTCGTGCAAATATTATGCAGAGGAGCAGACGAGCTTCTCTGGTTTGGGTCTACGAATTGTACTAATTATATTGCTAAATTTTATATCAATAGTAACATGGAGATGAACTGTTATTAGAATGTATGATAATATTGTGGATATTGATCATTGACGCCTTAGGTTAAAACTTTGGTA
The DNA here is from genome assembly GCF_036512215.1 of Solanum lycopersicum. NCBI lineage: Eukaryota > Viridiplantae > Streptophyta > Magnoliopsida > Solanales > Solanaceae > Solanum > Solanum lycopersicum. Next base: position 32,329,877 of record NC_090800.1, on the reverse strand, counting down.
GAAACCATATTTGTGTAGATTACCTGAAACCTGTAATCATTGGAAAAATTCCAAGTGATCAACTCCAAGATAATAATGTAAATTGTTAAAGAGGTAAAGAAATAAGTGTTAAATTCATATATGTGCATATTGTGTTACATGAGATTATTTTATTGATCGGAAAATTGGCTTTTTGAATGAAAGAAGGGGTGGTAATTATTTAATTGCGTTGATAGCTGTTAGGGGATTAAAGAAGTTATGAAACAAAAAGGTTAAGTGATAATATTCATGCAATTGGTTCAGTGATTGGTTGAAATTTTGGTTAAAAATGTGACAAAGTTAAATATCAAACCATGATGACATATGATTGGGCAATGGCAATAGAATAGTTAGAAAATATTTAATGTATGTATGTGGGGAGGGTAAATTAAACTTGTAACCATCATCCTTATACAGTAATGATAGGTCAACTGTAATATGTGGGTTTTGTCCTTATTTTCTTAAAATTATCATGCTCTGATTTAAATTTTAATAAATTGAGATAGATAATTAAATATTAGGCATATTCTATTATTGATATCATTAAAGTTATGTCAATTTGAGGAGTTAAAGCTTACCATTATAGTTGAACAACAGAAAATTAATTATAGAATTAGGTGGCTTTTTGATATACATTAGACATAAGATAATATGAATGTTTATAGACTTGTCAAATTACAAATTATGCTTCTATACATGATAGATTGGAATGGTTCAGAGGCATTAAGGAAATCAAAAGCACTGAATAGGTAGTTTGTTTGATTTTGATTCTTTGGTGAAGGTAGATTATGGTTTATGCTATTTGATAGTAACCTCTTAATAGTGACTGATATGCATTGAATGATATTATGAAGTTTTCTATGTACTTGATTGTGTGATTGTGTGGCTTGGTCGTGTGTTTTGTGATTGGTCTGAAATCTCGAGACCGTGGATTGTATATTCTTAAACCATCTCTATCGAAGTAATGCCTTAAATTAAGAAGGCTCGATGAAATATTATTAACGAATAAAAAAGTGGTGATATTAAATTATAAATTAATGATATTATTGGATCAGAGTAACATGTTCCGACACGATATTTTTTGGATCAGAGTGTCACGTTTCGATATGGTATTTTTGGATCGGAGTGTCACGTTCCGAAATGATATTCTTGGATCGGAGTGTCACATTCTGATACGATATTTTAGGATCGGAGTGTCATGGTCCGACACGATAATATTAAAGGAAAAATATGTTGAATAAATGGAAGATACTCCATCTCAAAGAACTCAAGTCCCAAAATGGTTTAGTTTGGAGGCATGAGTCCTCATGTGTGATCTTGATACCGCTGACTTAATACGTGCTTACTTTATTGGTATTAACACTTGTTCATGTTATTTGTTGCTTATCACATGTTAAGTGCTATAGTTGAGTTCATACTATTTTTCTTTGTATATTAGTTACTATTTTGGGTTGACCAATGATACTTACTCAGTACATGTTGCCTCGTACTGAGCCCTACTTGTTTTCTTCTTTGTTTTTCCTTTCATGAAATTCAGCGAGTGTACCTATGACTTCTGATTTCCCTAAGCTCTAGTTAGCCTCCCGCATATCATGTTTCAGGATGAGCTATCCATTAAAGCTCATGTTGGATTCTCTCGGTCATGACATGATGTCCTATAATTTTGAACACATACCAATTTGTCGGATATACTCGGTTAATTGATAGATGTGATATCTTTGAACCGTCGAACTTTGATGTATACCTAGACAATCATATGTCACACAATTAATCCTTTACCGTCTATGGTTCTTATAGTTGTGTTCGTTGTAGCCATGAACACCTCTTTGTTTCATGAGTGTATAGAGAGATGGACTTTTAACGATCATCTTCTTTGAAGCGGCTTACACTTCACACTCTCATAGGTGATTCCTAACCGTGTTATCACGTAGATACACTATTTGGTCAACTCTGCAAACATATCAAATCATTAAAACCATTAAGCGTATTAACTCATTAAAAAGCCTTAATGTTGTATCCTTGTCCCATAGCATTGTTATCATAATGAGAATGGATTGAGTTTGTTGATAATGCCGAACCGTCATTCACAACTTTGTTTTTCTCCTTGAATCTAGCTCTTGGGATCTCCAGTCTGCAAGATAGAGTTAATGACATGATGACTTGTCCTAAGCCGTAAATTCATTCCCTTAGATGATCTTTTAACTTCCACTCTAGTTAGGACTTTTTGTATGTGGATCCGACACATTATCCTTTGACTTTACATAGTTAATTCTTATAATTCCACTAGAGAGTTGTTTTTTAACGGTATCATGTCTATGTTGTATATGACGAGGCTTTCAATTATACGTCATGCTCCATCCCTACCTATTGAATGTTGACTGTGAAAGTTTATTCATACTTATGCCAATGGTGTGGGCCAAAATAGATTATCTATCAAGAAATTCCAGAGTCTTTCAACTTATTCACCGACCTTATCTAGAGCACCTAGCTCATAGATCATTGTAGAGCTAGCGATACATGTATCTTTTAAAATATTTCTAAGAGACTGCTTTTCTACCAATAGTAAATATATATCGACTCGTGAATTTTAATTCATTCGTCCGATGATTCAATTTGCATCACTATATTTTTTAATATTTTTGGATATTCTTATAATGCAAGACATAGTTCTAAGTATTTTAAGTACTCGAAAACTCTATTTATTGTCATCTAATGAATTTATTTGGCATCACTTATGAACCGACTCAATTTAAAATAGCAAATGCTATATCTGATCACACACACTATATAATATACACAGAATCCAATTGTGAGTCACTTTTGTTTTCACTCTTTTTAAATGCAAAGCACACATTTATTGGAGACTTGACAATATTGACATCCAAATATTTGAACTAGTTAATTACGTTTTCAATGCAATGAGACCGTGAAAATGCTAAACATTATGCTGTTGTAGGAATTCTTATATCTAAGATCGCATTAGCAATTTCAATAATTTTCATTCCACTTGCTTTATAGCATACATTTAGTAGCATTTATGTCATTACTGTCTTTATTGATTACCAACATATCACCAATATACAAACAAAGAATGACCTTATGATTTAAATGTGAACACATTTATCACTATCATCATTCTTCAATCCATTTGCCGACATGGTTTGATCAAACAATGTCACTGTTTGGGTGCTTCCACAATGTGACTTAACAAGTTCACACACTTTCTTTTAATTACCAGGAACCACAAAACCTTTGGGTTGTTCCATGTAAATTTATTTATCCAATTCTACATTTAAGAAAGTTCTTTTCACATTTATTTGATTAATTTAGAGGTTATATACCACACTAATAATTTTTGCATCCGAATGGATGTAATTTTAATTACCAACGAGTATATATATCGACAAGATCAAAACCTTATTTTTTGGTTGTCTAAAGACTTTGACACAAAGTCTTGTAATATATTTTTCAACTGTTATTTTCCTTCTAAAGATTCATTTTCAACCCAAAGGTTTATTTTCTTGAAGAAGATCAATTAACTTCCAATATTGTTTATTGACACCATCTTTTAAAATGATGAGTCTACACAAGACACGAAAAATGTTATAAAATCATATTCGAAGGAAGTAAATGTTCTTTAACATTTACTAAGCCGCTGAATCTTTTTATTAGTTACATTATCCTTTTCAATTTCTAGGCCTTTTAGACCCGTCTCTAGACTACTCAAGTCTAGTTTTACAGTCCACAGTCATAGGTCATATTTTAATACTTTTAGGAATAGGAACTTGGAATTTGACTAGATACCCCCACAATTTGAAATATTTCAAATTGGATTTCCTTCCTTTTCAATTCTCATATGGAAAAGATTGTATTCTTATCAAACAAAGTCACTTTCTTTCTAAAAAGACAACTTTTTGTTGTTCCCTTTTGCAATAAGGATAGTTCCTCCACACAAGTTTTGTGTAAACCCGAACTTAAAATAAGTGCATCCATAATTTATTTCAACATTCGCTTTTTCATTAGATTGAGGTGAATATGGCAGTAGTTATATGGATATTCTACTTTCCAAACATATTTGTGCACAATATGATTTATACTCTCCATTCTTATCACTTCTTATATTTTTTCACACTTATTTTTCAACATCAATATTACATTGTGTAGACTATTGCTTTATCCTTACAATTCAACAAATAGACATAGTAATTTCTAACCCAATTCTCAATAAAACTAACAAATACTTTTTTCCACCATGAGATGGTGTTAACTTCATATCACAAATGTCAGTGTAAATCAATTCTAAGGGATTAGAATTCCTTTCAACATATTTATAAAAATGCTCAACATACTTAGATTCCACAAAAACTTGACATTTTTATTTATTGCTCTCAAAATTAGGCAAAACTTCTAAGTTGATCAGTTTTCCTTACAAGGTTTTGTAATTGACATGCCCCAACTGTTCATGTTACAAACGTTGACTCAAGTAAGTAAGAATAAATTAATAAATTGAGTTCAAAAAGCTCTTCGCGAGGTAGCTTTTTCCTCACTAATATTTTGTTCCTTTTTCTTACAATTTTTTTTATGATACAAACATTGTTTAGATTGTCAAATGTCCTTTTCAGAAGGACATTTCCATAACTTTCAATATGATTGTTATAGAACTACCCATGAACAAAGTTTCATTGGCTTCAATAAAGACAATATAATCCAAATGTTATTTTTACAAAAACATAACAAATGACTATTCACCAATATTCATGTCTATGCAAATACTTCAATTATAATAGACATATCTTTTCACGAAAAATCACAATATTTTAAGTGATTTTTTTTTCATAAAAGAACACAATTATTTTGAACAAGTATATATATATAATTTGGATATTTCATACTAGTCACACTATATACTAGTTATAGAGAAACTCAACAACCACAATACCAAATATACTCCAAGAATTTGTTGGTATAACATAATACAAAAGTATCATTGAATTTCATATCTTTTGCTCCAAAGTTAAATTAGACACCAAGTCTAATCATAAGCAAATAACCCTCACATTTCAAATGTGATCTCAAAAATATTTTCAAGTATATGAAAATAGTTTTCCACATATTTTAATGTTGGAAATAATATTCTACAAAAGAATTTTAGTGCTGCAATTCTCTTTGAAAATGTTTACACAATGTCAAAGTTTATTCCATAGAGACACAAAATCACACAAAATTGTAAGTCACTGTATATTCCATCTAGCATAAATAGACATACCACTTAGTATTTTAAATACTAACATAAGGACAAAAAATTGTAAAATTTATTTCTAAATTACATTGAAGTTTATAGAAAATCAAAAGTACAACACTGACTTTTTATGTGAAGTTTTCATATTCTTCAAACCAATTGCATAGTCCAATTTATCCAGAGTATAAAGCCACAAAAATTTTTAGTCTACAAAAATAAAACACAAAAGCATTTATTTTCCTCCAAACAAAACAACACATATTCTTTGTCACATAGAAATGTTTTTCTTATCAAATATTCTTACCACTATAACATTTAAACATACTATTTTATCAAACAAAAATATGCATCTCTCATTTTTGCAAACTAATGAATTTTAAAATTGTACCGACCTGTTTAGTCGTTTTGAGCAGTAGAGTTTATTTCTGGTAATAGCTGTCTGGGTTGACGGATCCCATGACGGATCGTCATGGGCACGACGGACCATCGTGGGTGTATCATTCCAAAAATACTTAGACTATGGAAATTTGGGTACTGAGATCGACTCTCTGAACTTCAAGACAGAATGGCAGGACGGACCGTCGCAGGCATGACGGGCCGTCACAGACCTATTAAATGAAATTGAGTCTCTGAACTTTATGACGGACCTGCAGTACGGACCGTCACAGTCATGACGGACCGTCACAGGTTGCGTAATCCTGACTGGGTCGGATTTCTGTTAAGAGTTTTTAAGGGGTGTTTTGGACTATTCCTGCTTATGATTATAATGTTAGTGGTTTAATGTTAATAATTCAATTACTTGGGGGTTAAAAGAGAACCTTGAAATAAATAGTGGATTACTTTTATCATCTTTTATACTTATTTATATGATAATTAGGGCAAAAGAAAATGAGTTTGAATAAGGAAAAATAGAAAGAAAGAAAGAGAGGGATAACGAGCGAGAGAAAGAGAAGAACGCAGAGGAAAGCAAAGGCTTTGAGGAATAGCTAGCTTGATCACAATTCTTCGGTGGAGGTAGGTTATGGTTTATGCTATCTCATAGTAAACTCTAAATAGCGATTGATATGTATTGGGTAGTATTGTAAAATCTTCTATATGCTTAATTGTGTGGTTTCATGATGTGATTATATAATTTTGATGAATTAGCATGATGAGGCTGTTGAATCTTAAACCTTAAAAACCTCTCTATTAATGATGATGCCTTGATATAAAGGAAGGTTGATGAACTGGAAAATAATGAAATTTGGGGATCGGGTGTCACGAACCGACACTTAGTATAGGGGATCAGAGTATCACGTTCGGACACCAGGATAGTAGGTGATCGGAGTGTCACGTTCCGACACCAGGATAGTAGGGGATCAGAGTTTCACGTTCCAACACCAGGATAGTAGTGGATCAGAGTGTCACGTTCCGACACCAGGATACTAAAGAGAATGAATTTTGAATTATGCTAATATACTCAGGTTTGAAGAACCTAATTCTTAAATGATTATGGTGTGGAGGCTTGAGTCCTCATAGATGTGTTTGGTTTTGTGGCCAATGGTTATGGTACTTGTTGTTGTCACCTGTTAAGTGTTATGGTTTATTTTATGTTATTATTTGATATATATTGCTTTCTATTTTGAGTTGGCCGATGATACATACTCAGTACTTGTGGCTTGTACTGACCCCTACTTGTATGTTTCTTTCTTTGTTATTTATGGAATGCAGCAAACGTGCCATCGACTTCAACTCATCCTCAACTATAGCCAGTCTTCATCACGTCAGATTTCAGGGTGAGCTATATTTCCTAGCTCGGACTGGATTCTCTCTCATTCATGTCTCGATGTCTTTGAAGTTCGGACATAGATCATCTGTTTACTTATTTTAGCTTCCTAGATACTCTTAGATTTAGTAATTTGACGATAGAATGTTCTTGTGGTGATGACTTCCAGATTTTGGGAATAATAAGTATTAAATTTTAGAAGTTATTTATTGGTTATTATGGTTGAAATGTTGGGGTTTAGATTAGTTGGTTCGCTCACATAGGAGGGTAAGTGTAGGTTCCACTCGCGGCTCCTTTTGGGTCGTGACAAAAATGAACAATATTTGCGAATTAAAATTCATTCCACAACATATGGTTTGCAGATCTTTTTCCAAAGATACACATAATAAAAAAAATCAAAGATGATAACTCTTAGAAACTATTTTTCTCCTTAAATAATTTAATAAGAAGGTTACTCTGTAATCATTAAACGAAATACCATAAAAATATGTTGTTACATTCTCACTTCGACCATACTAAACAAAGAAACGAATTATGGAGAAGTAATGCATTTATCTTCTACTTCCATGATCAGATTCTCTCAATCAGTAGAATACAAAAAATACTAACGGTATACTAATTTCCTTAAGATTGTTATTCATCTTGTATTTCAAACATACTTAGAACTAAACTTTGCACATTTTTTTAAGACAACAAAGTTTAAGAACATTTTCACAACTAAAAAATTAAAACTAGTAGTCAAACTAGAATCAGAAACAGATTTTAAAAAAATATACGAAATATTTTTCTTAAACAAGAATTGTTGTTAATATGTGCCTAAAAATCTTACTAATTCCAACATACTTTGCAGAAACACAAAGTTACGAAGTTTAATGAACCAGTGAAGAACAAAAAAATAGAAGAACTGAAATTAATTCACACATCTAAAATTTGTAAAACACGTACTTGAATCTGGAAAATTTTTAATAGAAAAAAGATCAAGTCCACTGAACACACAGTGTCCCCTTAAGGAAATAATTCCCCTTTAGTATCTGAGGTTTGATTTAGAATATGACCTCCTAGTGTAAAATGATATCAATGACCAGATATAGATACTAAAAACTACGGTGTCAGCGAACTACTCAACGACAGTTAAATACACTTAGATTACTAGATTTAATAGTTGAATAAGAAGTCCATAAATTCTATAGTAAAATGAGAGGAAATCCCTCAATTTATATAAAACAAAGGGTAGTGCGAAAAGGTTCTTATTGTGCCTTACTGGAAAGGTCACTAAACGTTGGAAAAGTCACAACTTTCCATAAAGGTGGTCACCTTTCATAAAAGTCACAACTTTCCATAAAAGTCACAAAATTTTCATAAAAGTCGCAACTTTTCATAAAAGTCACAACTTTTCATGAAAGTCGCAACATTCCATAAAAGTCACAACTTTTCATAAAAGTTGCAACTCTTCATTTTCCATTCACACCTTTTTAAAACCCAACATTATCTTTGTTATACACACAATGGACATAATATTTTTAAATAACATTTCTTTATATTGCACTTGCTTTAAAGTGATTTATATTGAATCGAGTTCAGTTAAGTATCATGAGTTGGGTATTCCGAGTTCATTACCTTAATTGGAGTATGTTGAGTTGCTTCATTGAGTCAAGTATCATATCTTGGAATTTGAGTATCTATATTTTAGTTGAACATCTAATATTTGAGTTGAGTATCTTATTCTTGCTTTGAGTTGAATTGAAAAGAGTTAAGTATGTTTCATTTTTATTCAAGTATCAATCTTATGTTATGCCTTAGAATTCCCCTTACATGCTCGTACATTTCACTTGCTAAGACATTGTCCTGTACCTTCTCATGAGGTTGACAGAGGTATAATGGATCATCAACAGGAGTTCCGTTGATATTACATGGACTTCGAGTTAGCTCTGGTGAGCCTCTTTTCATTGGGAGGATTCCATTTACTTTCAGCAGTTAGGAGGTCGTGTGTCTTGTCCTCAACTCCCATCTTTATCAGTAAAAGGCTTTTTAGATAGCTAGTATAGTCGAGGATTCTGTATTATTGATTTATTTTATTAAATGTTTTAAAGCCTTAAGTTGCGTATTATATGGAGAGTTGAATAGATTATTCTATTTAGAGTTTTTCATGTTAGTTAAAACTTTGTAAATTTGAGTTTATTTAATCCTATTTGAGTTTTAATCTTTTGCATGCTTAGGTTAATCTTCCGCTTTCAGTCAGCCAGGGTGAGGGTTCTCTTTGGGACCAACAATGGTCTTTGAGTGCTGGCCACGTCCAAGGTCTAGGCTTGGGTGGTGACAAACTTGGTATCAGAGCACAAAGTCAAATTGTCCTAGTGTGTCTATGAAGCCATGCCAATAAGATATTATTTAGTTATTTGAGGGCCCCACTTCTATGAATGATGTACTATAGGCATTTAGGAGAACTTTCCCTTCTTTCGTTCTCTTAATCGTGCAAAAGAGCGAGGTCATAGAGATCTATTCTACCTCATGAGTTCTCAGATTCATTAAGCTAGCCATCATACTAGATGTGGTTGACAGGTAATGTTTAAAGATCCTTATTGATGATTTGTTCTTATCAAGAGTCTTGAGAAAGTCATGAGACTCTAGAGGGTCTTAAAAGAGGTCCAAGAGCAAGTTAAGTGTTCAACTTCAGAGGAATGAACCCATATTCTTTTGAATCATGCATTCGAGCTAAAAGTGAGTTGTACTCTTTCATTCAAGCCTTGTTTCAACCATGTCCTTTTTGAAAAGTATGGTTAGATCTTGGGTGTGATTTTCACCCGAAAGAGTAGCATAATTTATGAGATCCCATGAGCAATACTAGTAAAATAGCGAGAGTTAGAGGAAACTATGCATAGATTTAGTAATTTAAGTAAGGGATATGGTGTTGTGACAAATTATGTTACAATAGTCATGCACCCAGTAAGTTACTAATGAAAAGTTTTCCTTTATGGGCAGACTATGAACCTATTATTACTATTGTTCGGTCAATTACTTCCATGGAAAGCAAAAATATAAAAGGGGGGTTTCTATTTCAAAATTAATGAAAGTAACTAACGAAATTGAAAGAGAAACTTAACAGCTTTGAATGTTGGAGTTTAATCAATTGATCAAAGTAACTAGGGTTTACGTGTTCCCCACAGGTTCATAACTTGATAATTCTAACTATAACAATTCTTTCCTAGTATCTTGCATGCAAAGTGATAAGTTATGTATTTCTAAATCCTTGGTCCGGCATCTAGAAAGTCTCACTCCGCACCTTGGTACGGCTACGTGTGTTGCTATCCTAACCCTTATCTTTACCTCATATTAGGAATCGTATTCGATATTTGACTAAGTTATTACTTCGTACCAATCAAAACTAGCCTATTAGATAGTATACACTAACTCTATGTTGATAATTCTTTTCCTATTATCTACCTCTTTGGTCCGGCAAGTAGCATTAAGGCGAGTTCTAACGTTAGCCATCCGTTAAAGAGACTTCTAAGCGAAAGAATTATTAATACATGCAAGACACTATTCTAGAATTGTTATTTTAGTTAGGTTTTACCTCATTATTTGCCTATGGTTCCCACAACCCTAGTTATGGAGTTTAGTTACCCATAGTCATAATCGCAATATTCAAATATATTATATAAGAATTCATGTACTTACTTCAATGAGAAAGAATAAAATCTGAAAGTTTTCTTTATTAATCACCAAAAATCACCAACAATCACTTGCAAGAATCTCAAAGTAATCAAGAATCTCACAAAAAGTCTAATGATAATCAAAAGTCTTACACTAATATACAGAGTCTAATAATGATCCAGAGTCTAACTAATAATACCGGGTCTAACATCAAAAACGAGGTTTTCTAAACTATTTATAGAAAATAAAAACCTAATTAAACAAGGACTCTATTTGCTTGAAATTTGTCAAAACACGGCTGGGTTGACGGACCTCGCGACAGATTGTCGTGGTCACGAAGGACCGTCATGGACTCCGTCGTCCCATACTTGTGCAATTTCTTCTGCTACTCTCTTCATTACCCTCGACGGCAAGTATGATGGACCGTCATAGGCACAACGGTCCGTCGAGGGTCTTCGTTCCAAAACACTTAACTCATGGAATATGTGTACTTGGATTACTTCTCTGAACTTCATGGCGAACCTGCAGGATGGACCGTCTTAGACACGACAGAACGTCATGGACTCCGTAACCCTATTGTTGGTAAGACTTCCCCATCTTCCTTCAGCAGCTGCACTACGCTGCCACCTATGGACCGTCACAAGCACGACGGACCGTCACAAGCTCCGTAGGTGGTCTCTTCTGCATTTCTTTGCTCAAAATCTCCGCATTCATCTATGGACAGATTTCTTGCAAATGAAGAGAAACTTATATAAAAATTAACACAAAAAGGCTTTTGGACACACTAAACTTTAAGGAAAAAGTATTAATAATACCGTGAAAACACGGTATATCAACCCCCTCAACTTAAATTCGTTGTTTGTCCTCAAGTGACACACTATGACTCAATACAAAATCTTTGTACAATAGTATCAATGTTTTATCCTTTGCAATCATTTGGCTATCAATCCCGATTAATCTCATCATATCTATGCATGCTATCACTATTAGGATAGAATTATGTGGGATCAGAACATGACACAAACTCACCATGCACTAACACCTATCCTCTTCAATTTCTCACAGAGGTGCTAACAATTCCGGTATTGCTACTATCCTCACTTTAAAACAAAATCCTCATTTTTCACACAATGATTTCAATTTGAGTATAAGGATTAATTTTCAATACTCGCTCTCAAAACAAATTCACACTCATTCATAGCTATTTCCATAAGCTTGCCCTTAATTTCACTGCCTTAAGTTCACTATACAACCATTAGGATCACGATAGGTCTTTCTTAGCTTATAACGTAGGCTCAAGGTCAGGTAGGGTATATTTAGGTATACTTTAGTGACTTTTTGCCCTCCTTGACATATCGGCTAAACCTACCACTTTCTATCATTTTATCTCGCCCAGTTTCTCATATTCTTTCACCTTTCTATTTTCTCTTCTTTCTTCATTTGTGTAAGTGACTCTCTTCTTTTCTTTCTTGTATTTCTTATATTTTTTTTCTTTTCCTTTACTTCCCTTTCAATAAATTCTTGAGTCACTTTACTTTTGTTCTTTCTTTCTCTTTGTTCTTTCAACCCCACTTTCCAGAGCATTCCTCATAATAGCCACCCTAAACTCATAGCTTTGCCATGAGGTAAGGTACACAATACACAAAGTTGGGTCAGTGCCATAACGAAGGTTGTTTACTTCATTAGCCACCCTCAACTTATGCTTTTGGCATAAGCTGAGGTGCACATGTCCAAGGAGGGACCAGGGCCAACACATTGTTCCCAGAAAAGATCAGTTGGGGTGAAAAAGAAAGGTCTAACTTAAGCTCAGATCATTTGGATCAAAGAAGGATAAATTTCATTTGCTTTTCTTTTATTTAGGCTAAAAATGGGCTATATTGAATAATGGCCTATGATCCTTTCCTAATTGTCTATTACAACTTACTTTTAGCAGGACTAACCAGGAAAGTTTTAGCATAGTACAAATAGTGGACTATTCAAATCTTCCTCACACTCAATTGACATCTCATCACTCTACTAGATTATAAAACACCTAGTTCGAATTTTAGACTTTGGGTAATGCAATGGTGTACCTCTATGTCATGCTTAGAGCCACACATTTATCAGTTACTATGCCTAGTCGTGCATCATTTTCCAGTTTATCAGGATATCATTTTAGCCATCATGCTCCAGAATTAAACTATGTACAAAAGATATAGAAATGCCGGTTTAGCAGGAAAAGTAATCAGTCTTTTTGGGAAAAAGAACACAGGCAAGAAAACCACAAAAAAGGATAGTGAATTTGGCTACTCAGACTTCACCCTAGCACTCACTTTCCATTTACCCCACCCCCAACAAAAAAAACATGCAATTGTCCCCAATGCATAAAAAATTGAAATACTAGAGTGGTAGGTGAAGCAAACCTGTGGCGCAAAGCGCCGTCAATCAGCAAACTGGTGGATCTGGTTCCCCGAAACCCACGTTCTCTACAATCTGGACACCCTCAGTGGTGTCCTCAGCAACAACTACACTATCAGCAGATCCTCCCGCTATCTCCACAGTTCGGGAGCTAGACGCCCCAACCGCTAACTCTCCTGCTCTCATCTGGTGCACCGCCTCCTCAGCAGGTGAGGCTCTCCTTGCAGCCTCCATCTCACGGAGCTCCTTCTTCCGTGCTCGCGCCTCGTCCTCTGCTCGACCCCTACGCCTCATGGCATGCTCTCGATGGGGAGGTGGTTGAATCTCTAAGGTGGTGAATAGGGCCGCCAACACTGTGTCTTCAGAAGGCTGGACAGAAGGGGACTCAGACTCCGGCACCCTAGCCTCTAAGATCGTGTTGATATCTGCGCGAAGAATGTCGACCGCAACTTGAAGAGTTGACACATCCATCAGAGGGGCTGGCCGGGCTAGCAACCGCAACTCAAAGGCGTCCAAGCGCTGGTGAACCTCAGCGATCTTCCGCTCTGTATACTGGACCCTCGGTAATAGACCTCTGCATCCACGGCTGGATATGTTGCAGAAGTGTAGCCATTTGTGCCTATATTTTTTGGACCCTAGAAAGCTGGACCAGCACGGGTAGAGGGGATGTTTGAGAGGAGCTCAAGGCAGTGCTACTACCCGGGATAGACTCGACCGGGGTAGTGTCAGTGGACGCCGCCTGCGTAGCCGTGCGGGCCTGGGCTACCATATCAGCAAGATTGTCAGCAAGTGGGGGTAGCTCTTGATGGGGCCCTCCGTGTGGATCCAACTCATCGGCCTTATCTCTAATGAGGCCGACATCAACAGTGCCCATAGGGTTTTGAGCTGATCAATGTTCCATATAGGCACACCTGCGGACCTGCAATGAGAAAATATCATGCACGGGAAAGGGTAAGTAGTTGTGACCTTGAAAGCCCTCTCGTGCATGACTGCCTGTAGAAGCCACGCGAAATCCACCTCGAACCCGGCTATCATCGCCTCAATTAATACTGCTTGATCCCATGCAACGATATTATTAGCGTCTGTGGGGGAAAGGTAGTGGCGGACAATCAGCCACAAGAACTTCACCGTGAAAGTTAGGTTGGCCTTCTTGATGGCCCCCTTTGGCTCGGCCACCCAGTCGGCACCCTCTCCATCAACTGACAGGTGCAGGGCCATCCACCTCTTTGTGGTCTCTCTCAGCGATGGCTCATGCAGGAACTGGCTATGTTTAACAAGCTGCCATCGATAGTCAAACTCGGCAGTGAGAGGGGTCCGAGTAGCATCAACACCCTCGTTGTGTAGAAACCAGCGGATTGCAGGCAGGGAAATGTCGACCTGAATGCCCTGTACTCGGACCTGCTCCAATGGGACCTGTTTGGCGGGGGCAGCCCGCCTATCAATCTGTTATCAGAGAGTCGCTACGTAGGATGCGTAGAACTCTCTAACCATTTCTTCACTGTAACGTCCCAACGGTCATGCTGTCCACTCCAGGCTATGCCTGGTGAAGAGATTGTGGATCTCAGGCATCATCGGGAGACTCCTTGTAAGGAGCGCCGCTCTAATGTGAGTGTTCGAGTAATAACTCCTTTGTCGTTCAGGAACTTGGCGTCGGAGTAGACTTGAAATTGCCCGTGGACACACAACCGGTTGGGCTGGTTAATAGCCGGGGTGAGGGCATGAACTTGTGATCCTGGTGTAGATTCCGAACTGTCAGCCTCATCAGACGAGGCCAATGCTGCAGCGGTGGCGGGTGCGCGAACCTCAACAGAGCCGTAGGCTCCCTCCAATCACTAAACTCCTAAGGAACCAGACGCTCCTTTTTCGTTGATGGCTGACCCAGAAGGTGTACCGATCAGTGTGGGCCCCTCATCAGACTGGGAGGCATTGACTACGCTGGACACCACCTTTGTGGGTGTGGCTCTTGTGGCACGTGAAGCACGGGAAGGTGTAGAAGTTCCTGGGGGCACATACTCGGGGTCACGCGCATCATCAGAGACAATGACCATGCGGGCACACGGGGCGACAGACTTTGATCGCCCGCGTGCATATATTCGATCTTTCTTGGGAGCCATAGTAGATAGTACCTGTAAAGGATCAATATTAGTACGAGTAGTGGCAAACAAGACAAGCAAAACCACACAAAAAAATTAAAATAATATGACATTCTGTAGTAATAGTAACACACGACGGTCTTGGTGAAGGCTCGTCGTGACTATGACGGCCGTCATGGTGTCCGTTTTGTCTTCCTTAGACTATGTATATATGGAGAACCCTGAAGGAAAGTCTCTTACAAGTATGACGATATGTGCAGGGCGGACCGTCCAAGGTACGACGGTCCGTCGTAGGTGTCCGTCAGAGAAGACTTGAAAAAAATGAAGACCCTTAGGAGAGGGGTCTCTGACCGTCATAACGGTCATGCAGGACGGACCGTCGTTGTGACGATCCGTAGTTGGTTCTGTCGTGTGTGCTCTAGTTTGAAAATAATTGAAAGACGTACTTGGCACAATGGATGCATACGATGGTCCATCGCAGGTGCAACGGTCCATCGGTGTATCCGTCATTGACTGCTGCTGAGTAATTTTCTGCAGAATTTCCTGGTGATGTGCCTGAGAATTTAAAAACCCATTAGTAGAAAAATGCTACCATTACTAAAAAGACTGTAAGTATTGGGTTGCCTCCCAACAAGCGCCTCATTTAATGTCGTGGCACGACTGGGGACACTTGATTATTCAGACTTCATCAAGATGGTATGCCTCTATCACTTCATTCCCCGATGCTTTATGCCAAAAATAGAGCTTTATTCCTTCTCTATTCATCTTAAACCGCACTCCCTCCTTGGATTTTAACTCAAGTGCTCCTTGAGGGAATACTTGGGTAATCAAGTAAGGGCCAATCCATTTGGACTCGAGCTTGCTTGGAAGACAAGGCGACCCAGAACCGTCTAAAAGCACTAAATCCCCAACCATAAACTCTTGTTTTGCAATTTTTTGTTCATTTTCCTTCTTCATCTTTTCTTTGTGGGATATGGCAGATACAAATTGGAGCTCGCCACTCTGCCTCATGGTCCTACAAATGTTGAAGGTCGCTTCTTCATTGTTCAACCAAAATTTCATTTGTCCTTTTTCCATATCAACTAAGGCTCTACCTGTAGAAAGGAATGGACTCCCAAGAATAATAGGCACTTCAAAATCAACTTCACAATCAAGAATAACAAAATCAATCGGAATGATGAATGACTCCACTTTTACTAGCACATCATGGAGTATCCCTATAAGCCTTTTCACTGTTCGATCAGCCATCATTAGCCGCATCGCAGTGGGTTTTGGGTCACCCAAATCCAACTTCTTGTAAATCGAGAGGGGCATGAGATTTATGCTTGCCCCCAGATCACATAATACTTTCGCAAAATGTAATGACCCGACTGTACAATGAATAGTGAATGCACCCGGATCTTCTTTCTTTTGTACGAGAGATCTTCTAGAAATAGCACTACAATGCTGCAGTCTATCATCATCCTCAAAAGTGAGCGATATTTTCTTTGTGACCAGATCATTCATAAACTTGGCATAACCGGGCATTTGTTCAAGAGATTCTACCAAAGGGACATTGATAGAAAGCTTGCTTCAACATTGTTATAAAACACCGATATTTACCATCCTCGGTTTTTTTCACTAATCTCTGAGGGAAGGGTGGTGGTGGCCTAGGCATGGGAATTACCTTCATGGGGACTTCTGTATCTTTTCCATTGCTTTCCTCTGCTTCACCACTACTCTTTACCACCTTATCGTCATCCTTTCTCGCATTTTCCTCATTATACGGCATAGGTGGGTCAATGGTTTGCTTACCACCCCGAGTAGTGATTGCCATACGGTGCGCATCATTTTTTTAATTTTGGATAGTGTTGCTAGGAAGAGTGCCCAGTTGCCGTGTGTTCAATGTCGCAGATAATTGGGCCGTTTGCAACTCAATCTGCTTAATCGATATTGCATGTGTATCAACTTTTTTCCCAATACTTGCTAAATCACACCTTAACTCTTTAATGTGCTCATCACTAGCATCGAACCTCATCATAATTTTGTTCAACATATCCTCAACTCGCGCCATACTATCTCCACCATCCCTAAGACTGACTTCACGATTTTGAGGAGGGACATAGGGCCTATTCCTATCATTTCTGTTATTGTTATTACCCCTGTTGAAGTTGTTGTCGCGGTTGTAGTTTCCATCTCGGACATAATGACCCTTACGGTTGTAGTTACCATAGATCCGACCTTGGTTCCCTTGACCTTGGCGCTAATTATCCTAATTTGAGCCTTGGGCGCTCGGTCGGAAACCCCCGTCTGCTCATTTACTGCATAAGAGTCCTCCACATAATATCATTCATCATTAGGAGGTGGTGGTTTAGGCAAGTAGTTAACTGCATTTATCTTTTCTGCACCCCCAATGGCATGTTTTAGTACAAACCCAAGCTCAGTTCTCATCTGAGCCATTTCTTCACAAATCTCATCTGTGGCTGGGTTGTGAGTGGACTGCACTACGAAGGTATTTCTCCCGGTATCTGACTTCCTAGTACTCCAAGCTTTATTCCGGGAGATTTTCTCTAACTTTTCTACAATCTCAGCATAAGGACACTCCCCATAAGATCCACCTGCTATAGTGTCCAACACCGCCTTATTGTTATCATCCTTTCCCCGATAGAAGTATTACTTTAGTGACTCATGATCAATACGGTGATTTGGGACACTTTTAAAGAACAACGTGAATCTATCCCAAGAACTACTAACTGACTCTCCTGGTAGTGCCACAAAGTTGTTCACTTTGTCATTGGGGTTTAGTTTCTTGGATACCGGATAGTAGCGTGCTAAGAAGACATCCCTTAGTTGGTTCCAAGTGAAAATTGAGTTATAAGGGAGCTCAGTGAACAATATAGCAACCTCTCCCGTCAGTGAGAGAGGAAACACCCTGAGCGATATTATATCTAAGTCCAAGTCAGGCCTCCCTACACTGTTTTTACACACTGCCCTTACCTTAGCTATATGGGCATGTGGATCCTCATAAGGTAGCCCTGAAAACAAACCTCTGGCAGTAAGAATTTGCATCAGACTACTAGTTACCACAAAGGTGTGGCCTATAGGTACAGGAAGTAAGACAAGTGGCCCATCGGAGTCTGCTATGTTATCATAGCCTCTGTAGTATGCTTGGGCCCGTGGAACAGGATTTTGTCCCCTCTATTGGTGTTCACCCGGAGCATCAGGTAACAACTGACCATTAACATTAATCGGATCTGGGATGTTCTGGTTTGGGTCATCATCATTTATTCCCCAGTTTCGATTCATATTGCGTAGTGTAGGCTCTAATTCGTGATCATAGGGAAACAGGGGTTCTCTTCCTCTCCCTGTATTTGGCATACAAGGAGGTTGATTCTGCACAAATCAAAAACAATAAAACAAAGTACAATC
Source organism: Solanum lycopersicum (assembly GCF_036512215.1). Lineage (NCBI taxonomy): Eukaryota > Viridiplantae > Streptophyta > Magnoliopsida > Solanales > Solanaceae > Solanum > Solanum lycopersicum. The sequence continues at coordinate 32,311,306 of NC_090800.1, read as the reverse complement.
AAGAAAATATCAACTAAACTATAGTAATAGGTTTAAGTTAATCTAAAAGCTATAATCCCCGGCAGCGGCGCAAAGTTTAAAGGTTTTATATATATATATATATATATATATATATATATATATATATATATATATATATATATATATATATATATATATATATAGAAGAGCCAGAGTAATCATAATGTGATAGATTAATCTAGGTTTATGGATTTTAAAATGAGAACCTCATGGTATTCAGAAGATCGTAGAGTTATTTGAGAGATAATATGAAGTAAGTGAGAAAGCATTAATTTTGTGAAGTGGAATGTGATGGTAATTCGAGAATGAAAACTTAGAGGTAAGGATTGGCTAACTGTCATGAAGTCCTAGTGGGAATGTGTTTCCAAATTTCCATAGTAGTAACGAGTTATTGTATAGTAGGTGAACAATCGTATTGACATTCGGGCTTTGTAATAAACATTAAGCTAGAATTTGAGATGAGTGTCATGATCAAAAGAATTACAACATGAGGGTGATGAGGTAATTCTTGGGAGTTGATATTGTACACTTGACATAGTGTAGGTGAGTAATTGAGATGTTGCAGCAATACGTAGGAGTAGTACAAGTGAGATACCCAAACCTTTATATATGGGAAGTGAAGTGTGTCTACGTAATAAGAAAAAAAGTTCTTTAAAGAGAATGTACATCAAATAGAGATGTAGAATAGTTCCATAGCTTTCAAGTGTCACCTTTATACTTAAGGGGGAGATGATAAGATGAGAAACCAATAAGTTTTGAGAATTTCTTAATGATTTTATACGGAGTCCATGGAGTTGTTAGATTACTAAGACTGAATGTAATGTTGTTAAACATTAGGTGGATTCTTGAGATGAGCAAGGTGGTGGTAGAGAGTAATAATATTGGAATGAGATTCCAATAGAGAGGTATAGAACCAGAACAAAAGGATTTAGGTTAAGTTTGAATATGTTGAAAATGTACCATGAGAAGCATATCTTATTAAGACAAAACCATCTTATACCCATTTCAGTCGTCATTCGAGGAAAAAATTATCCCAAGGGGGACATAATGTAACACTTCAAAAGAAAATTTAAGTTATGACTCGAACTGTTCATCGTTGTGAGTGACCTTTACAAAGCAAGTAAAATTTTCTAAAGTATTAAGGTCATTTCACTAGATTTTATACCATGAGTTCAATAAAGAATATAATTGGAAAGAACAAAAATTTAAAAATTGGAGAGTTAAGAAAAGTATGAGTTGCGGGTTAAATTCAAACGACCATAAAGCCCAGTACATGATGATTTAGTGTGCTACGAGATACCATTGGAAAGGTCCTTGAATTATATTTCCAAGGTTGCTGAGTTTGCTAAATTACAAGCTTTGATTAGTGAGATATGACCTTTTGAAGTTACGTTCTCCAGTTAAGGAAAGTTAGTCGAAGTTGTGAGGGGTATTTTTGTCCTTTCCTTACCCAATTAGGTTTAATTCGTTTTTAGTCATATTTTAAGGTACAATACTTTTATGTTCAGTTTCATAATTCAAAAATACGCTTAGGGTTTTAGTTTAGAGTTCAAGATGAGGCAAGAGGAGAAAAGGAGAGAAAAGAGGAGAAGATCAAGCATACATCGAGATTCTTGCGTCTTGTTGTGGAATTTCAACATGGGAATAATCCCTAAGAGATTTTCAGAGAAATTGCATACTTAATGTTTAAATATTAGAGCTATTGACGAGTTCATGAAAGGTTTTCTTAAAGTTCATTCAAAATGTTGTTATGTTGGAATTTTGATGACTTCTTGGGATCAAACTATGTAATTTTATTTTTGTTTTACAGTATATTAGAGTGTAATTAATTTATGTAATTGAATCCAAGTGATTGAAGTAGAAACAGTTTGTATTTAGCCGATTTAGGGTTAGAAAACCAGCAAAAGTGCTCGGCAGAAATTCTGGGTTAGGGACTGCCACGGTGCGCCTGCTAAAGCACCCCAAGCTTATCTCTGTCCGTCAAGGTTTGGGGCTCGGCACCAGCCATAGTCCCAGGATCATTTTCCCAGTCCAATTTGCCTTCGGTTGCTACGTTTGAGTTCGTTTGAAGATTACTTTCATTCAATTTTTATTCTAACTAATCTAAGCTACTCCTAAAAACCTAAAATCAGTCCTAACATGATCATAACCTTTAATCCATAATTCATATTCAAGGTAGATTTGAGAGTTATGTTTTTGAGGATTGTTTCGAACGTTCTAAGAAACTACTTCTTCGTCCAATTAATGAGTCTTGTACAACTTCTAGTAAGTTATTTCAAGACTAAAGTAAGTTAGTATTAGTATGAAGATAATTTATTCATGAGTATATCTTGTCATCATGAGATACTCCATTTAATGAACCAATACTCTTCACATTCAAGAGAGAGTTAAGAATAGAGTTAAAGTAAGTATTATGTTCAATGGTGAATTCATTGATGTCCATCGTTGATTGAACTATGTTTTGAGTAAGTAAATGGGAGAATGTGAAGATTCATATACATTTGTCCATGTAGTTATTTAAATCTTTGAGTCAAGTTGTTTAATGCCCATAATTACGCATGAACATCACAAGTTGGGCATCTTTCAAATAAGTAGGATCTTCAAGTTCTAAGCCTTTAAATCTTGAGTTCCTAGTTCATCTTTGAGATTGATTCCTAATCATGTGATTATTACTTGTGACCTATGAATCCCTTAAGTCAAATTGTTCATGTCCACAATTTCACATGGACACCATAAGACGAACAATCTTGTGAGAAGAAGTACCTTTGAGTTCTCGAGTTGAGTAGCTCATGCTCATAATTCCGCATGAACCCTCCTAGTTGAAAATCATGAAATCATCCATAAAAATGAGATCATGAGCCTGTAATCCATAGTCCAATTGAAGGAAGTTAAGATGCAAGTCAACGTAAAGTTATAACATTTTCTAAAGTCTTTCACAATTGTTTTCACATTGTTTTAAAAGACTTAAAGTTCAAGTCAAGAATGAGTAAAGAGTTGAGTTCATTTATAAAAAGGTATAATGGAACTAAGTATACTTTAAGAGTTAAGTTTAAATTAAGAAAAGAGTATCAACTTCAGGTCACTTCTTAAGAGTTATAAGGGAACTAAGTAGTCCCTAAGAGTGTAAAAAAAAGTTTTTTAACTTTTGAGAAGTAACGGAATCTAGACTTCTAAAGATACTATGTCTTGTTTTATTAAAAGAAAGAGGAAACTATGATTTCCAAGAGCGCTTTTTAGAAGCTATGTTTTGAGCACTAATATAAAATCACATAAATTATATGTTTTAAAACCATGAGAGCAAGTATATATATATATATATATATGTGAGTGTGTGTGTGTGTGTGTGTGTGTGTGTGTGTGTGTGTATATATATATGTATATGTATGTTTGTATGTATGTCTGTATTTTTTTGAGTAGTATTGAGCAACGATGTGGGGATGCTAGTTCAGATAACTCAAGTCTCCATGTAAACCATGTAGCTATCATGAGTAGAAAAGGGTCATACTTTTTAGATGAACCCTCTTCATGGTTTACTAGCGCATCTATTATGTAGTTTAGGTTCTATACCATGGCAAGGTTAGGATGGCCGGGCAACGTGGGTCGAGTAACTATGTATCATCACTATAGCTTTTAAGTGATGGTTTTCGGTTAAAAAAACTATGACATAAGTTATAGAATTTTTATATACATATGTTATTGTATTTTGATATACATTAAAGAGTTGTATTGTAACCTTGTTATACACACAGAGTTGACATAATGTTTTTAAAAAACTTTTCTTTATATTGCACTTGTTTTAATATGCTTAATTGTGAAATGAGTTCAGTTAAGTATCATGAGTTGGGTAATTTGAGTTAAGTACCTTACGTTGAGTATTTTGAGTTTGTATTTACTTCACTCAGTCAAGTATCATATCTTTCAAGTTGAATATCTAATCTTTGAGTTTAATATCTAATCTTCGAGCTGAGTATCTTATTCTTTTTTTGAGTTGAATTAAAAAATAGGTAAGTATGTTTCCTTTTTATTGAAGTAGCAAGCTTATGTTATGTATTATAATTCCCCTTACATGCTCGTACATTCCACATACTGAGCCAATTGTCCATCATCTTCTTATGAAGCAGACATATGTTTACTGGATCATCAAGAGGAGTTTTGTTGACATGGACTTCAAGTTATCTTTGGTGAGCCTCCTTTCTTCCGGAGTTTCCATTTATTTTCAGTAATTATGAGGTCGTGGATCATGTCCCGACTTCCATTTTTATCAGTTAGAGGCTTCATAGATAGTCGGTATAGTTGAGGAGTCTGCATTATTCAGTTATCTTATTAAATGTTTTAAAGAATTAAGTTGCCTATTATATGGCGAGTTGAATACATTATTTTATTCAGAGTTTTTTAGTTGAGTTAAAGCTTTGTAAAGTTTAGTTAATTGAATCTTATTTCAATTTTAAGATTTTGCATGCTTAATCAGTCTTCTGCTTGTAGTCAACAAGGGGTGAGGGTTCTCTTGTGGACCAGCAATGGTCTTTGAGTGTCGGCCACGTCCAGGGTGTAGACTTGAGTCGTGACAAAGATTGATCTAGATAACAAACCACCTAAAAGGAGTCCGTAAGAGTTCAACAATTATTGGAGTTAATATTGTTGAAGAATCTCCTGCTTAAGAAAAAATGAGAAAGAAGTCCAACGGACAAAAGTAAGAACATGCAAAGAAGAAATTCAAAGGCAACTGTTACAACTGTGGTAAGGCTTGTCATATGTCTTCTGATTGTTGTGCTCCAAGAAAGGACATAGAAAATGACAAAGTAAATGTCAATAGTCGAGAAAACATCGTGGAAGAAATGGAAGATGTCCTTAGTTGGAAATCCTGAGGATTTTTTTCTCGACTCAGGTGTCATTTGACCTATTTTCTCTACAAAAGATGCCTTTCCAATGTACACTATTGCTGAGTACGATGAATATTTTTTCATGGGAAACACAACAACAACATGGATTGTAGGAACTGGGAATGTAATGTTTAAAATGATATCCCCCAAGGTGTTGACTTTGAACAATGTTTTACATGTCCCTACTATTAGGAATAATTTATTTTCTGCTACACTACTCTTTATAAATGGGTTTGAGTGTGTCCCAGTTAGTTATAAAACTGTAATAAGTAAGAATTAGATGTTCATAGGAAAAGACTACCTAAATGAGGGCCTTTTAAAACTGAATAAAATGGTTGTTGACATTATAAATAAGATATTTTTCTATTTACTGAATGGAGTGAAATGATTTATGTCATGCCCGTTAGGGACATGTAAATTACTAAGCCTTGCGAAAATTGGTTAGCCTAGAAGTATTGCCCGATTTTAAATGTGATAATTCGAAATGTGAAATTTTTGCAGAAAGTATTTTACTTAAATATCCTTACAATTCTGCCGAAATAAATTCAAAACAATTAGACTAAATTAGCACATATACATGCGATATGAAGTCAACACCATCTCGTGGTGGGAAAAAGTATTTTATAAATTTTATTGACGATTCCAATAAATTTTGTTATGGATATTTGTTTAATAGTAAGGATGAAGAAATTGATGTATTTAAGCAATATAAAAATGAAGTGGAGAACCAATTGTATCTAAAGATAAAAATGATTCGAAGTGATACAGCTGGAGAATACGAATCTCCTTTTGCTAAGATATGTTTGGAATATGGTATAATTTATCAAAATACTGAACCCTATACACCACACGATATTGGTTTGGAAAAATGGAAGAATAGAAGATTAAATGAAATGATAAATGTCTTAATGATCAATTCTAGTTCCCTTGAAACATTTGGCGGGAAGCCATACTTACGGGTAATTAAATACTCAATAGGGTACCCCATTGAAAAACACAATCAATTCCATATGATTTGTGGAAAGGAATAAAAATCAACTTGAAATATTTCATAGTGTGAGGGTGTCTAGCAAAGGTAGAGGTTCCTTTACCCAAAAGGGTAAAAACTGGACCCAAAATGGTAGATTGTGTATTTATTATATATGCTGTGAACAGTAACGCCTGTCCGTTTTTTCATCACAAATACGATAATCCTCAGATTCATTAAATACGATTATTGAGTAAGATAATTCAGAGTTCTTGAACGTATTTATCCGTAAAAAACTGAATGTGATCTTTAAAAAGGAAAATAAAAGTTGATGGTTCTATATACAAATAAAAGGCTAGAGGTGTAGTCAAAGGATAAAAAAAAAGAAGGTACGGACTATTTTGGCACAGACTTTCTAGAAACAATAATATTATTTTTAGGATTTTATAGTACTAGTGGCAATGTATGATCTTAAAATTCACCAGATGGATGTAAAAATAGTCTTCTTTAATTGAGATTTGGAAGAAGCAATTTGCATGGAACAACCTGAAGGGTTTTTAGTTACTAGTAATGAAAATAAAGTGTTCAGGCTTGTTAAATTTCTATATAGGCTCAAGCAAGCACTTAAACAGTGACATGCTAAATTTATCCAAACAATATTTGCAAATTGATTAAAGATTAACGAATGTGGTATGTGTGGTAAAATTAAAACATTTAGAATCATGAAGTTATCATTTTTCTGTATATTGATCACATGTTAATAATGAGTAAAGATATTGATGATATAAATGCTATTAAGTGCATGCTTTCTATCAAGCTCGATATGAAAGACTTATGAGTTGCTGATTTGATCTTAGGGATCACGATTTTCAAATATCCTCAAGGATTAACATTATCTCAATCTCATTATATTAAAAGATTATTGGATAAGTTTAACTACTTGAAATTTAATGTTTTCAAAACTCTAGTTGATTTAATCTTTGCATTACAAAAGAATGAAGGTGAAAGTGACTTTCAATAGGAATATGCCTGAGTATTGGGAAGTTTGATGTATATTATGACTAGCATGCAAACACACTTAACATGTGCTATTAGTAAACTGAGTCGCTTCACTAGTAAGCAGAATCAAACTTACAGGATGACAATGAAACATGTGTTGGGTTATCTGAAACATACACAACACTATGTCTTATATTATTATAAATATCATGTTGTGATTGAAGGATAAAGTGATACAAATTGGATCACGGGATCAAATTAAGTAAAAGGAAGAAGTGGTTATGTGTTTACACTTGGTGGAGGAGCAGTCACTTGGAAATAGTCAAAACAGATATGTATCGATCGCTCCACAATGAAATCTGAGTTTACTGTTATAGATAAGGCAGGTGAAGAAGTTGAAAGGCTTCAAAATTTCCTAGAGGATATTTGTAACAACCCTAAAAATTGCTATGCTAAATATTGTTTAATGTGTGAAGAATGCCTACGATTAGAATGGGTTCACATAGATTGATGCGTGTAGAACTAGACCTTCGAAACCTTGCTACAGCCAAGACAACTAACTTGGGGAGTTATTTGAGCTAGAAAAGGTTGTGTCCAGCCATGTAGGGATCTGGAATACGAAGATTTACTCGAATTAGTCTTTACCGGACTTAAAAAGGGAAAATCATGGGTTTGGAGGGTCTAGGGGTAAAGTGGTCTTTTTCCAAGCTAAGGGTAGTATCTTAATTACCGTAAATATATAATTAATTATTTACTTATAAGGTGGAGGGGCATTTAATAAAACCTTATTTGACTAAGTCCTAAACAAGACTCCTAAGCATAAGAAAACTCTCATCTCTCACGCTCATCTCTCTCTCACGTCTCTATCATTCTCTTTCACGTTCTCTTTGCCAAAATAACATACAAGAACAGAAAATTTTCTGATGTTTTTCACACTTGAAAAACTCACAAAGAAATATAAAATCAAACGTTAAGCAAAATACGTTAGGCAAAGTGAGGGCTTTCCGTCGAAAGTTTGGTGTTGAAACTTGGTACTGGACGTGCGTGTTGGAGAAGGTTTGGAGAGAAACTTCAAGGTTTGAACATCATAAAAGGTATGGGTTTTCTTCTCTCTTGGTCCCTTACCCAAGAGACCGCTTAAGGTTCAATATTTTCTAATCCCAAAACTAGGAATGTTCCCTGTTGCATGTCCCTATATCTAGCTCCCATTGATTCGTATGTTTGGTATGTTTTCTTGTAGATATTAGGCATGAAATGTGTTTTCTTGATGAATATGTTCACAAATGTATGTTTTGAATAGTATGAATGACAATATATGTTTTCCGAATATATGACTTGCGTTCGTTAGGGTGTACTGTCATGACTATTGGTCACAGATTAGGACTTGAAATGGCATGTTAGTCCTTTGAATTTTATGTATAAATTTTTATGTAAATCGTGATGTTCATATGAAGTGTAATGTGTTTGAATTGACTGAGAAACTCTTGGCCAAACGAATCCATGAAAATGCACCTAAAATGCTATAGATGAACCATGAAATTTCCTAAGAACTAATGTGTAACTTGAGTAAAAAGATGCTGAAAAAAATTACAAAATTTCCAGCCATAAGTTGATGAATTTAGGTCCAGTTAAAGCGTTTTAAAATGTTATGATAAATGAAGAAAAATAAGTGAGGTCAATAAGGGTCGAACACGTGACCTCACCATGTTAAAAACCATGAAAATAAATGAGTTAAAAGTATTGTGGTGAGGGGGATTCGAACCGTGGTGTTGGCTAGAAAACGAAATAAATGAAAATAAGAAATGAGAGGAGTGGAATTCGAACCCACAAGCTCTCACACGGACTTAAGGAAATTAAGACAAAACAAATGTTAAGGTGTGCGGGAATCAAACACACGACCTCTAGGCTGATTTAGGGATTAAAGAGATAAATGAAGTGAGGCTGTGGGGATTCAAATCCACACCCTCATGGTCAACTAGGAAAAGTGTAGGAAAAAGAAATAAAAATAAAAGGGGCTGCGGAGGTTTATCCCACAACCTCTCGTCCAAGAAAGAGAAAATTTAAAGAAAAGTAACTAAAAGGAAATGAAGGCATTGGGGCTTGATCTTGGGTCCCCAACCCGTCTGGACCAAAATAAAATAAATGAAAAATGTAAGTGTTGTCCAAGGAATTCGAAACCGGGTTCCCTTGCCCAAATTCCATATTGATATATAAGCCATACGTGAATTAAATGTTCAAGAGTAATGCTGCCTAATTAGATCGAAATTAAGATCTTGGCATACATACAAGATGAATATGTCTTGTACCATATAACCTTAGGAAGATACGAATAACTTGAACGAACTATGAATGAAGTCTCATTATTTGTATGTATAGACCCATAAGTCTAGCATACATATAAAAACAAGTAAGCATAAGATGTATGTAATGAAATGATTTAACCCTAGAAGGGTAAAGTACGAGTGTAAAACAAACTAAATGGCCAAGTGCATTGTCATACGATGAAATTAATATTATGTAATAAAATATTGAAACCGTAGAAGCGTTAAGTAAAAGTGTGAAACACACAAAAGGCCAAGTGCTTTGGCATACGATGAAATGAACATTCACGTATAAAGAGGTGAGTTATTATGAAGAGCAAATGTAATAATATTAATGAATGTGGTGACAATATTATAAGAGGCTAATGTAAAATATTAAAGCAATATCAAATGAGCCTAAGTAAATGTTACGAAACGGATTCACCTGTGAGAGTGTAAAGTTAATGAATAGACCAGTCTCTATGAACACTCTAATGAAAGTATTCAGAATAATGTATACTCAATACTTATAATGAGATGAGAAATCATCTATTGAGCTATGATGTCCTCATTTTAGAAGCCAACTTCCATGACGTATGAGTTGAATGTAATGTAACTTTATAGTGAGCATCGATAGGCTAGATATGATGGATGATGCATTCTTTTGGGAAGGGCGGAGGTTCACGTTACTCTCATGAGATGAGACTGTCCGGCATGTCAGGTATGAGTCTTTTTATATATCCCAGTCTATGAACCTATATTTCCAAAATAAGGATCTTGGGGGGGGGGGATCAATTCCCATGTATGCTAGCATGTTTAGGTCACTTTGGCCGTTGATTCCACCTCTTTTTGGTTTGGGGGAGACAGTGGATTTCATGATGTTCACATGATCTATGTCGTTTAATGTTGAAGTTCCCAATAAATAAATGAGGCCATCCTCAAATTATGCACATAATGAAATGAAAAATACCAAAGGTGTTAGTATAAGATAATTAAGAGGTGATATAGACTAAAGTAATGACACTAGGTCATTCATGATCATTTCACAGTGAACCTAATGAAAGTCTTAAACTACATTCTAGATATTGTTGGTGTTTACACTAGCTTATGAATGAATGAAATCAAGTACGTATGAATGAATGAAGAAGACTCTTTGTTTGCTAAAGAAGGATCCCTAGTTAAGGTTCCATATGTTGAGCCTTCATTTTTGTGAAGTCTTAATGTTAAATCCATGATTCCAAGGTATCATGACACATGAAAGATTCTATGTGCTATATGCAATATCTTATGTGCTACGTGTAAGATGTTATGTGATGTGTACAATATAATACGTATGATGATGCATGTGACTCTCATGGCATGACATTCCTAATCCAATTTTGCAAGTCCACTAACATTCCAAATCAAAATTTGGTAGCTCCACTAATTTTCCTAATCCAAATTTGCCAAGTCTACTAACTTCACTTTCCATAAATAATGTTGTTAGGAACGAGATATTCTTACTCATGCATGTATTTTGTGTGTGCTTGCATATACCTATTCTTAGTATAAGTGTGTACTAATCCCATACAACTCTATATTTTTAGGTGTAGGCACGGGTGGAAGCTAGAGCTTACAGGTTGACGTTGCAACTATCTGTACTTGGATCTTTCATCAGGACATGGTAGCCCTCATGCATTCGAGGATGTGTACAAATATTATCTAGCTTAGAAGTAGGATTTAGCTAGTGGATCATGTTTCACTAGTGTTTCTTTCCACTGTCATTTCAGGCTTTGTATTGGTGTCATTTTTGCAAGAATACTCTTAATGCAATTATGAACTGTTTCTTTTATTTGATTATCTATACATTAGATCCTTAATTTATAAATGCCTATGATATTAAGTCTAAATTTTTTTGCATGAAATAAGAAAATAAAAAGTTTAAAGTTTCCGCTAAAACTAACCTAGATGAAGTAAGAATAACGTATGTAGGCTTGTACACGACCTTTGAGCGGTCAACAATACTGGTCTCGTCTGTGGTCAAGATTTTGGTCGTGAAAAAATTTGTATTAGATCCCTTGTTTAAATTTCGAAAATAATAAGTTCACATCAACCACATTGAGTAGTTTCTAAGTCATCGTAGTAAAATGCACCATTATCCTTAATTAGAGACTGCATGATGCGTAGGAAAATTTCCCTTCTTCTGATCTTATTTTTCCCTTTCTAATGTGTGATTTTCTTTGTGTTATGAGCGTGTCTAATATCGATCGTTGTGTTTTTCCATAGAATGAGTAATAGGAGGACAATTGATCAAAGGAGAGGACGAGCAGCTGTTGGGGGCAGTCAGGTTCCACCCCAGTCTCCAGCTAAAGGAGTGGCTATGCCGGTTAACCCCGCTGGGTTGACTGATGCTGAGGTGACAACATTTGTGGCCCATATGGCACATGTCATAACTATGCAAGCCCAGACCATGACTGACGAGGTCAACCGATAGAATTTTCAAAATTTGAACCAACCGGTTTGCAGTATGACTGACAGGCTGAGAGACTTTAAGAAGACGAATCCTCTTATTTTCAGAGGGTATAAGACTTTGGAGAATCCTTAGTAGTTTGTGGATGAAATGCATTAGATTTTGTTCGCTATGGGGGACAAAGATATAGAGAAAGCAGAGTTGGCTTCCTTTCAACTCAATGATGTTGCACAGTCTTGGTGCAAGATGTGGAAAGATAGCTTAGTTTAGGGTGGAGATCCGGTCACTTGGGAGCTGTTTAAGACAACCTTTCTTTATAAATTCTTTCCTAGAGAGATGACGACTAACAAGGTTGAGGAGTTTATCAACCTTACGCAGGGATCCATGACAGTCAGGGAGTATTCCCTGAAGTTTGTAAATTGTCTGGGTATGCTACTTCTCATGTATGTAACAGTAGGGATGAGATCAGCAGGTTCCTCACAGGAATCATCAAAGATTTGGAGGAAGAATGTTGTTCTGCGATTGTGTATGATAATATGGACCTCTCCAGGTTGATTGTGCATGTCCAGCAGGTTGAGGACAACCCAAAGAAGAGGGGCGTCCGTTATTTTAGGAGTCCTAAGTTTCATGATCAGGCAGGTCCTAGCAATGGGGGCAATAGGAACAATTTTTCTGTCCATGAGCATTCCATATTTAAAAAGGGGCAAAAGAGTTCAGGGAACTCTAACTTTCAGAGGAGTATATCACATAGAAGAGGAAGACTCAAACCCAAGAAGGGAAATGGAGTTGAGATGTAGCGTCCCAGAAAAGACTGTGCTAAGTGTGGTCGTGATTACAGTAGAGAGTGCAGACTGGGCAATAATCCCTGCTTCTGTTGCGGAAAGAGAGGGCACATTGTTAAGGAATACCTACAGAAAAGAGGTTAGGCTGGAGGTAATGCTCATGCTAGGCCTAATCTACCGGATGCAGCAACAGTCGATCCTCCTACGAGAAACAAGTACTACGCCATGAAAGGATGGGAAGAGCAGGAGAAATTCACTGATGTGGTCACAGGTATGTTTCAAATATTCTCAACTTCTTTTTACGCTTTACTTGATCCAGGGTCTACGCTTTCCTTTGTAAATCATTTGCTTGCTCTCACTTTTGAGATTTTTCTCGAAGTTTTGCATGATCTTATAGTGGTTAGTACACCTTTAGGAGATAATGTAAGATTTGATAGACTGTAGAAGGATTTCCCAATAGTTGTATATGGTAAGACTATGTGTGCAGACTTTGTTGAGTTACCTATGAAAGATTTCGACATCATTCTTTTCCTGGACTGTTTCATAGTTTTTATGCTTGTATAGATTGTTGTAATAGGGTTGTGAGATTTCGTTTCTTTAATGAAGAAGATCTAGTCTGGGAGGGGTACAACTTAAGTCATCCTAATCACTTCATTTCAAACCTTAAATCTAATAAAATGACGTCCAAGGGGTTATTGTGTCATCTTGTGAGTGTTAATGATTTAGATCATGATATTCCTTCCATATACTCAGTGCCTGTAGTGAATGAGTTCCAAGATGTATTTCCTGATGATTTGCCTGGAGTCCCACCCCCTCGAAAGATTGACTTTGGTATCGAATTAGAACCCAGTACTAAACAAACGATTCCTCCTTATTGAATGTCTCTAGATGAACTCATGGAGTTGAAGCTGCATTTAAAAGATTTCACTAATAAGTGTTTCATTTAGCCGAGCATATCCACTTGGGGTGCTCTAGTGTTATTAGTAAAAAAGAAAGATTGAACCCTTAGGATGTGTATCGATAATCAGCAGCTCAACAAAGTCACTATCAAGACTATATATCCACTTCCCAGCATAGATGACTTGTTCGACCAACTCCGAGGGTCTAGTTTCTTCTAAAAGATTGATCTTCGTTCAGGGTATCATCATCTTAGGGTTAGGAATGTATATATCCTAAAGACAGCCTTTCGTACCTGTTATGGTAACTACAAATTCCTAATTATGTCATTTTGTCTCACAAATGCACCTACTGCATTTTTGGATCTCATGAACAGAGTTTTCCGTGACTAACTTGTCTCCTTCGTCATAGTTTTCATTGATGACATTCTCATCTACTCTAAGACAAAGGAAGAGAAGGAATAACATTTGAGACTAACTTTGTAGGTACTTAAACAACATCAGTTGTATGTTAAATTTAGGAAGTGTGGCTTAGATCAGTGGCCTTCCTGGGTCATGTGTTGTCCGACAAAGTTGTGGAGGTAGATCCCAGGATGACTGAGGTTGTTAAGAACTGGCAGAAACTCTTACTCCCAGAGATATTCATAGATTCTTGGGATTGGCTGGTTATTATTGCAGGTTCGTAGAGGGTTTCTCTTCCACTACTGCTCCACTTACACCTTAGACGAAGAATAAAGTCAAGTTTGAATGGGCGGACACTTGTGAGAAGTGTTTCCGGGAGCTCAAGAACAAACCGACTTCAGCCCCGGTGCTTACTTTGCCTAAGTGTAGCAAGAAATACACTATTTATTGTGATGCATCTAGTGTTCTTATGCAGGGTAGTTAGGTGATAACTTATGCGTCTAGGAAACTCAAGGTTCATGAAAAGAATTATCCCACTTATGACCTAGAATTGGCAGCTCTGGTGTTTGCACGGAAATTGTGGAGGCGCTACTTCTATGGAGTGCATGTGTTCACACACCACAAAAGTCTCCAGTACGTGTTCACACAGAGGGAGTTGAATCTACGTCGCCGGAGATGGTTAAAGCTATTGAATGAATATGACATGAATGTCAACTACCATCTAGGTAAGGCTAATGTTTTAGCTGATTCTTTGAGCAGGATGAGCATGGGAAGTACAGACCATGTTGAGGATGGGAAGAATGAGTTGACTTTACTAGTGGGGTGTTTCAATCCATCCTAGTTCTGAATCATCCTCAGTAGGTGAAGTAAAGAAGGTTCAACATCTTGATCCTCTGTTGATGGAGTTGAAGGACTCAGTGTTGGTTAAGATGAATGAGTCTTTTCCTTTGGGAGGTGACAACATACTTAGTTATAAGGTTAGGCTGTGTGTACCAGATGTGGATGATTTTCAGGACCAAGATCGTTAAAGAGGCCCATGGTTCCAGATATTCCATACATCTAGGTTCCACCAAGATGCATCATGATCTTAAACATTTCTATTGGTGGGATGGCATAAATAAGGACATTGCAAATTATTTGGCCAAGTGTCCTAATTGTGAATAGGTTAAGGAACAACATCTTAAGTGTGGCAGTCTTACTCAGATTATTAAGGTTCCAATTTTGAAATGGCAGGACATTAATAATGAATTCGTTGTTAGTCTTTCGAACACTAGGAGACAATATGACTCCATATAGGTTATGTGGACAGGATGACTAAGTCTTCGCACTTTATCCATGTGAAGTCTAATTACAAAGCAGAGGATTATGCGTAACTCTACATTGAAGAGATTTTGAGATGGCATGGGATTCCTTTATCTATCATTTCAGATAGAGGAACTAAGTTAACGTCAAAGTTTTGGAGATCATTGTAGAAGAGTTTAGGTACACAGGTGAATCTTAGTACTTTCTTTCATCCTTTGACAGATGGCAAGGCATAGAGCACTATTCAGACATTGGAGGACATGTTGAGGGTGTGTGTGATTGACTTCAGGGGTAGTTGGAATGACCATCCGCCTTTTGTAGAATTCTCATATAATAAGAACTATTACTCTAGCATTTGGATGAAACCATTTGAGGCACTACATAGTTGGAGATGTAGGTCTCCAATTGTGTGGTTCAAGGTTGGAGAGTCATCCATTTTGTGTCCAGAGATCATTCACGAGGCCTTAGAGAATGTCAGAGTGATTAGGGACAGGTTGGCTACTGCTTACAGTTGGCAGAAGTCTTATACATACAACAAAAAAACACGCTAAGAGTTTGATTTTGGTTACAAGGTCTACTTGAAGATATCACCTATGAAGGGGGTGATGCGGTTTGGCAGGAAAAGGAAGTTGTGTCCGAGGTACGTTGGGCCATATGTATGTATGGGTGATGTGTCCTATGAGTTTCCATTTCCTGCACAGCTAGATTCTTTTCATTCAGTCTTTCATGTCTCTATGTTGAAGAAGTGCCTAGGTTATCCATCATCAATTCTACCTGTTGAAGGTTTGGGTGTTGATGAAGATTTGTCCTATGAGGAGGTACCTGTTGAGATTTAAGACATACAGGTCAAGCGGTTGAGGAACATGGAGATTTCCACAATATAGGTATTGTGGAGAAATCATCTTTTTGAGGGTGCTACATGGGAGGTCGATCCCTATATGAGATCCCACTACCCTTATCTTTTCAGCCCTTGAGATTAGACTTCCTATTCTTAAGTCTAAGTTTCCTTATTGCTCCATTCTTTGTTGCTATTGCTTGGTTGTAAATAGTATCTTTGATATGTTTGACTGGCATTACGCTAGAGAATTAGTAGTGTCATTCAGGGATGAATGTTACGAATGGGTTGATAATGTAACAACCCTAAAAATAGCTATCCTATAAAATGCTTAATGTGTCTAGAATGCCTACGATTAGACCAATCCTTTTGTATAGACAAGACAACTAACTTTGGGTATTATTTGAGCTAGAAAAGTTTGGGTCCATCCATGTAGGGTTCTCGAATACGAAAATTTACTCGAATGAGTCTTTACCGGACTTTAAAAGGGAAAAACTTATGTTTGGAGGGTCTAAGGGTAAAGTGGTCTTTTTCAGGCTTATGGTAGTATTGAAATTACCCTAAATATGTGATTAATTATTTAATAATTAAGGTGGAGGGAATTTTGTGGAGAGAGGGCCGAAAATTGGCTCTTAACGTGAAGTCTTTCTCCACCCGAGTTCGAACCCTGGTGGAAGCGATGATTTAAATTGTTTTTTTATTTAAGTTGTTAAATTAATGTAATTCATTAATATTTATTATTTATTTTCTTATTTAAAATAAAACAGAAATAAGAGATTTACCATTTAATAAATCTTATTTGACTAAGTCCTAAACTAGACTCTTAAGCCTAAGAAAAAACTCATATCTATCTCACGTATCTATAATTCTCTTTCACCTTATCTCAGCCAAATAAAATAAAGAACAAAAAATTTACAAAATTTCTTCACACTTGAAGAACTCACAAAGAAAAATAATATCAAACTCTATGCAAAATACGTTAGGCAAAGGGAGAGTTTTCCTTCGAAAGCTTGGTGTTGAAACTTGGTGTTGGACATGAGTATTTGAGAAGGTTTAGGCAGAAACCTAAAGGTTTGAACTTCATAAAAGGTATGGGTTCTCATCTCTTGGTCCCTCTCCCAAGAGACCCCTTAAGGTTCAGTATATTCTATTTCAAAAACTAGGGTTGTTCCCCGTTGCATGTACCTTTCACTAGCTCCCGTTGATTCATAGGTTGGGTATGTTTGCTGGTAGATATTAGGCACGTAATGTGTTTTCGTGATGAATATGTTAATGAATGTGTTTTTGGAATCGTATGAATGACAATGTATGTATTCCGAATATATGTCTTACGTGCTTTTGGGTGTGTTGCTGTGACTATTGGTCACAGATTAGGACTTGAAATGGCATGTTAGTCCTTTGTATTTAATGTAAAAATTTTTATGTATACCGTGATGTTTACAAGAAGTGTAAAATGTCTGAATTGAGTGAGAAACTATTTCTAAACGAATCCATGAAAATGCACCTAAAACGTTATAAATGAACCATGAAATTACCCTAAGAACTAATGCATAACTTGACTAAAAAGATGCTGAAAAAAATTACAAAATTTCCAGCCAAAAGTTGATGAATTTAGGTCAAGTTAAAATGTTTTAAAATGTTATGAAAAATGAAGAAAAATAAGTGAGGTCACTTAGGGTCGAACCCGTGAGCTCACCATGTTAAAAACCATGATAATAAGTGAGTTAAAATTATTGTGGTGAGGGGGATTCAAACCGTGGTCTTGGCTGGATAATATAATCATGAAAATAAGAAATGAGAGGAGAGGGATTCGAACCCACAACCTCTAAGATACACTTAAGGAAATTAAGACAAAACAAATGTTGAGGCGTGCGGGAATCGAACCCACAACCTCTAGGATGATTTAGGGATTAAAGAGAAAAATGAAGTGAGGCTGTGGGGATTCAAACCCACATCCTCATGGTCAACTCGGAAATGTAAAGGAAAAAGAAATTACAATAAAAGGGGTTGTGGAGGTTGATCCCACAACCCCTCGTCCAAGAAAGACAAAATTTAAAGAAAAGAAACTAAAAGGAAATGAAGGTGTTTGGACTTAATCTTGGGTCCCCAAGCCGTGTGGACCGAAATAAAATAAATGAAAACGTAAGTGTTGTCCAAGGGATTCAAAACTGGGTTCCCTTGCCCAAATTCTGCATTGATACATAAGTCATACATGAATTAAATGTTCAAGAATAATGTTGCCTACTTAGATCAAAATCGAGATCTTGGCATAGAGGGAAGATGAATATTTCTTGTACCATATAATCTTAGGAAGATATGAATCACTTAAACGAACTATGAATGAAGCCTCATGGTTTGTATGTATAGACCTATAAGTCTAGCATACGTTTAAAAACAAGTGAACCCATGATATATGTAATGAAATGATTTAACCTTAGAAGGGTTAAGTACGAGTGTAAAACACACTAAATGGTCAAGTGCATTGGCATACGATGAAATGAATATTACTTAATGAAATAATGAAACCCTAGAAGTGTTATGTAAGAGTGTGAAACACACATATGGCAATGTGTATTGGCATATGATGAAATGAACATTCACATAAAAAAGGGGTCAGTAATTATGAAGAATAAATGTGCTAATATTAATGAATGTGTTGAAAACATGATAATAGGCTAATGTTAAAGATTAGCAAAAACTCAAATGAACCTAAGTAAATGTTACGAAAATGTACTCTTCTATGAGAGTGTAAAGTTAATGAAGCGACCAGTCTCTATGAACACTCAAATGAAAGTATTTAGAATAATGTATATTCAATACTTATAATGAGATGAGAAATCATCTATTGAGCTCTGATGTCCTAAAACTAGAAGCCAACTTCCATGACGTATGAGTTGATGTAATTGAACTTTATACTAAGCACCGATAGACTAGATATGAGCGGTGATGCCTTTGTTCAAGAAGGGAGAAGGTTCATGTAACTCAGATGGGATGAGACTATACGGCATGAGGGGTATGGGTATTGTTATATCTCCTAATCTTCGAACGATCAGCCAATATAGAGATCGGCAGTTTAATTTGCATGTACGCTATCTTGTTTTGGGTCACTTTGGCCGGTGATTCAACCTATTTTGGGTGTATGAAAGACACTAGATTTCATGATGCTCACATAATCTATGTCAGTTAAAGTTAAAGTTCCCAATGAATGAATGAAGCCAAACTCAAATTATAAACATAATGAAATGAAAGATAGAAAAAATGTTAGGATAGAATAATCAAGAGGTGAGCTAGACTTAAGTAATGACACTAGGTAATTCTTGATTATTGCACAGCAAACCTGATGAAAGTCTTAAACTACATTCTAGTTATAGTTGGTGTTTCCACTAGCTTATGAATGAATGAAATGGAGTACGTACGAATGAATGAATCAGACTCTGTGTTCGCTAAAGAAGGCTCCCTTGTTGAGGTCCTATATATGGAGCCCTTATTTTTGGAAGTCTTAATGTTAACTCCATGATTCCAAGGTCACATGGAATATGAATGAATTATATGAAAGATTCTATGTGCTATATGCATTATGTTATGGGCTCTGTGTAAGATGTTATGCGTTGTGTGCAATATGATACGTTCGAGGATGTCAACCGTTATTATCTAGCTTAGATGTAGGGTTTAGCTAGCGGAGTATGTTCCACTAGTGTTTCTTTCCACTTTCATTTCAGACGTTGCAATTAGAATTGTTTCTTTCTTTTGATTACCTCTATATTAGATTGTTTATTTGTGAACGCCTATGATTTTAAGTTCAAAATTTTAGCATAAAATACGAAAACAAAAATTTCAAATTTTCCGCTAAAACTAGACTAGATGAAGTAAGAATTACGCATGTAGGCATGTATGCAAACTTTGAAAGGTCAACGACGCCGGTCTCATTAGGATCTAGATTCTGGTCATCAAAATATTCCATTTTAGCCCAAACCCTTGTACCTATTTGTGTATATTGTGATAGTCAAGAAAAAATAGGTAGGTAAGGGATCGTAATTTACAATGTTAAGTCTCATCATATACGATAGGGACATAACACCGTAAGACTACTGCTCTCTAATAGAATTATCAAAATGGACTATGTGAAGCCTAGTGATAATGTGTCAGATTCACGAAGGAATGTTCTAGTGATAACGGCAATTGAAAGATCATCTAAGAGAATGGGTTTATGACTAAAGACAAGTTAGCATGACAATAACTTTATCTAGTAGACAAGAGATCCCAAGAGCCAGATTCGAGGAGAAATTTTAACGGTTCAACATTGTCAATCAAGTCAATCTATTCTCATTATGAAGACAATGTTCAGGAACAACATTAAGACTTTTAAGGCTTTTTAATAATTTAATAAATATTAAGATTTTTAATGATTTGCTATGTTTGATAGATTTGACTAAATATTGTATCAGCGAGATGACACAGTTAGAAATCACCTATGTGATTGTGAAGCATAACTGCTTCAAAAAGAATTTTATGTCCATAGCCTATTTTCTATACACTCATGAAACCATGAGGTGTTCATGAATGAAACAAAAACAACCGTAAGAACAATAAACAGTAAAGGGTTAATTGTGTGACATATGGTTTTCTATGTATACACCAAAGCTTGACGGTTCAAAGATATCGCATCTACCGATTAACCGAGTATATCAAACATATCTGTACAACGGAAAGTCCAAGAGGAAGTCTACTATCTAGATGCAATTAATCTTTGCCTTTAATCCTTGTCTGTAAAGTAAAAATTTGTCCATGCATTCCGATTTTATAACTATTCCCATTAATGTGGGGGGATTGTTAAGTATATAACAAGAATTAATGTTAAATAGAGGGAATGAAAAGAGAGAAACTTGAAGAGTTTGAAACTTGAAAAGTCCTCGTATACTTTAATAAAAAGACATTTGTCCCTAATTGGTGGAGAATGAAAAATAGGAAAGTTTAAATGTAGAAACACTCCTCTTAATTGTTAAAAGGGATGTAAAGGGGGACCCCCTCATGCCGTCATTGTCGCTCGCTCGCTCGGCTTGGCTTCCAGTTAGGTTTTAGGGAATTATTGAGAGATTTAATTTTGGACAATGTTATTTTAATTATTTACTTATTTATTTTTTTAATTAATTAAATTATTTTAAATAGTCAAAATATGTTCAATTATTTAGTTGATAAAATATATGTTTTCAATTAATTTGTTGATATTAACCGAAATATTTTACTTAAATTTCCAACCAATTAGGAATAACTATTCTGGAAGGTTGTAACTTTCATGAACACCCTGAACCATTTTAAAAGTTGCAAACGTTCATTAATGGGCGTGTGGATTCTAAAAGGTTCGCAAACTGTTCGAACATGTTCCTCTTGCCTATAAATACCATTCATTTATCAGAATTTTTCCTTATGATTTTTTTACTTCTTTTTCTTCTACTTCTGCACAAAGTTACTTAGTGTACTTTACTACTTTTGAGTGGTTCGCTGGTACTAGATTTTTTGGAATCAATACGATGATAATTGAGATGATTTTATCTTGAGAGGACATATTTGCAATAAAACCTCAAATACTAGAGGGGAAAATATACTTAAGGGGACATATTGTACTTTACTGATCTTTTTTTTTGTAAATTAATTTTTGTTCATCTTTCTTACTGGTTCATTAAAACATTGGTAAATTTATGTTTCGGCTAAATTTTGTTTCAATCAGTAATTTGGTTTTAAAACATAGATTGGCAACAATAGAGGTAGATGAAGAGTGTGTTCATTCAAAACCTGATCACAACAACACGTGTTGTAGTATTTAATATCGAAGAAATTGATTCCTCATTTCTCCTTGAGTTTGTTGAAACAACAACAGGAGGAGGGGATGTTGAATAATATGTTGGTTTATTTAAAATGTGAAGAGGAACATGCAAACCATCTTCACACTGTTGTGTTTGTTGTTTGAAAGTAAAAGTTGTATGCTAAATTCTCCAAGTGTGAATTTTGTTGAAATCAGTTGTATTTTTTGGGCATGTAGTTTCAAAAGAAGAAGTAATTGTTCGTGCTCAAAAGATTGAGGCTATTATGAATTGGGTTCGGCCTAGTTATGTTACAAAACATAGGAGTTATGTGGAACTTGCTAGGTGTTATTGTTGATTTATCATGAATGTTTTCCTTCATTACTACTCACTTGACTATTTTGACTTAGAAGGTTACACACTCAAATTTATTTCTTGAAAAGAAGAATAAGCGGTGGTATCAATTAAAGAACACAACTCTGAGGTTGGGGTCGATCCCACGAGGAAAATGATTCAGACTTAACTTTAACCTATTATTACTTCTATTTAGTCAAGTCTTTTCCAAGACACAAATAACAAAAAGGGGGTTTTAAACAATAACTGTAATTAGATATTTCTAAGTAAATAAGTTACAGGTTCCAATATTTGATTTTTATCAAGTGATGAGTGTAACTTGGGCTTAATTGTTCCCCAAAAGTTTATAACGCGGTAATCATAACTATAACAATCCTTTCCTAGTATCTCACATGCAAAGTGGTAAGTTATGTATCCCTAATTTCTTGGTCCGGCAACTACAAAATTCACTTCGCACCTCGGTCCGCCTGCATGTGTATGCTTTACTAAACTTTAAATTTACCTCATATTAAGCATCATAATTGATGTTTGGCTTAGTTGTTACTTCCCACCAACCAACACTAGCCTATTAGATAGTGTATACAAAATATATGTTGATAATTATTTTCTTATTATCTACCTCCTTGGTCCGGCAAGTAGCAACACAGCGAGTTCTAACGCGTGCACTCGTTCAAAAGACTTCCAAACGAAAGAATTATCAATACACGCAAGACACCATTCGAGAATTGTTATTTTAACTAGGTTTTACCTTTTTATTTAGCCCTGGTTCCCACAACCCTAGTTATGGATTTTAGTTACAAATGTTAATAATCACACAATTCATATTAATTAGATAAGAAATCATGCACTTACTTTGATAAGATTGAACAAAATCTACAAAATTACTTGAATTAATCAAAAACTTGCAACAAAAGATTCAAGAAAATAAAGTAATTTTCAAAAAATCCCAAAATTCAACACTTAGAGCAATAAAAGTAAAAAATATCCTAGAGTCTAACCCCATAATCGAGGTTTTTACAAGTATATATAATAATAGAGTCATAACAAAACAGGGAAATCTATTAAAGGTAAATCCTTCGAAAAATGCTTCTGAGTGGACGATTGTCACGATGGAACTTTGAGACCCTCCGTCATTCCATAAATAACATCTTTTACTGCTACTTTCTTGACCAACTTTCTGTTACCATCGACGGACATAGATGACAATCTCTTGCTTGCATGACGGACTATCGATGTCTTCCGTTCTTCCATACTTAAAATCTTTTGAAGATGAGTACTGGGGCTACTTTCTGTTATCATTGACTATTGTGCAGCAGGTTTGTCATGTCTATGAAGGTCCGCAAAAGAGACTCCATTGCCCAACACATGGTCGTAATTCCCCAACTTCCTTTAGCAGCCTTTTTCTACGTACGATGGTGGCCACTTATGGACCATCGAGGTCACGACAGACTGTCGATGGCTTCGTAGGTCGTCACTTCTGTAATTTTTCAGTACAATTCTTCTACGTTCTCCTTCTGGAAACATTTCCTGCAAACAAAGTTATAACTACAATAAAACAAATAAAAAAAGGACTAAGACACACACTAAACTTAAGAAAAAAGCATTGAAAGTACCTTGAAACCATGGTACATCAAAACCTTCAACTTAAATTTTTTATTTGTCCTCAAGCGACACACTATGACTCTCCACAAAATCTTTGTACAAAAATATCCTTATTTCTAGCTTTTTGCAATGATCAGGCTATCAATCCCAATAATTTTCAAATTAATTTATGCATTCTATCACTATTAGTCTTGATCACGTGGATCAGACCATGACACACACTCACCACATATAGACACCTATCCTCTTTGATCTCTCACTAAGGTACCATTTTTCCGATATTGAAACTAGTGTCCTCACTTCAAAATAACATCATCATTTTTCACACAACGATTTCAATTTGAGAATAAGTATTTTTTTCAACAATAACTCTCAGAAAAACTTCTGACCTCATTTATAATTGTTTCCATAGGCTTGCCCTTATTTTCACTGCTTTAAGTTTACCATAATGCACTCTTAGGATCACGATAGGACTTTCTTAACTTGTAACATAGGCTAAGGGTCTGGTAGGGTATATTTGGATATATTTTAGTGACTTGTTTCTCTCCTTTACATAACGGCTAAGCGTCATACCTTTTTGTTGTTTTATTCTACCCTTTTTCTTAATTTTCTTCAACCTTGATATTCTCCCTTCTTTTTCATTTTGTAAAAGTGACTCTTCTCCTTTCTTATAGTCATTCAAATTTTCAAAAAAAGTTCTCTTTGTTTTCATTACTTTCAATTTTTCATGAGTCACTTTTCTTTTGTTCTTTCTCTCTCTTTATTCTTTCAACCCCACTTTACGGAGTATTCCTCATAATATCTATCCTCAACTCATGGCTTTGCCATGAGTCAAGGTAAAGAATACCGAATATTGGGTGAGGGCAACGACAAGGTTGTTTTATTCATTATCCACCCTCAACTTATGCTTTTGACATAAACTGAGGTGTACTTGTCCAAGGAGGGACCAGGACAAACACATTGTTCCCAGAAAAGATCAGTTGCGGTGAAAAAGAAAAGTCTATTTTAATCTCAAATCATTTGGATCAAGAAGGTATTAATTTCATTCGGATTTACGTTATTTAGGCTAATGATTGGTTATTTTGAACAAGGGGCTATGATCCTTTCCTGATGGTGTATTACGTCTTACTTTTAGCAGGACTAACCAAGCAAGTTCTATCTTAGTACAAATAAAGGACTATTCAAATTTTCCTCACACTCACATGATATCTCATTACTCTACCAGATTATTAGACATCTAGTTCGAGTCTTAGATTCAGGATCATGCAGTGGTGCATCTCTATGTTATGGTTAGAACCATAAATTTATCAGTTACTGTGCCTAGTTATGCTACATTTTCTTTAAATAAGGATATCATTTTTCTTAGCAACACGCTTCAGATTCCATTTCTATACTATGTAGAAAATATACTAACATGACGATTCAACAATAAAAATAACCAATCACTTGGGTAAAAAGAACACATGCACAAACAACCCAAGAGAGGATCGTGACTTGGGCTACTAAGACTTCACCCTAGCACTCATTCCATTTACCCCATCACCAAAAAAATACATGCAATTGTCCCCAAAGCATAGATGTATATAGAATAAGGTTGTAGGTGAAGCAAACCTGAGGCACAAAGTGTCGGTGATCAATAAGCTGGCAGGTCCGGTTGCCCGGAACCCGGTCCATCTATAGTTGAGACACCTACTGTAGTGTCTTCAGCAATAACAACACCATCAACAGTTCTCCTGTCAGCCTCATCAACTCTGGAGCTAGAAGCCCAGCAACCAACTCTATAGCCCTCAACTGGCAGACCTCCTCATCAATAAGCGAGGCTCTCCTCGCAGCTTCCAACTCATGGTGCTCCTTCTTTTGAGCCTGGTACTCCTTCTCATCTCTACTCTGCTGCCTCTTGGCACGCTCTCGTGGTGGAGGTGGTGGTACTCTGTTAGTGGAGAAAAACGCAACTAACAATGTGTCCTCAGCGAGCCTCAAGTATAGTATCTAAATATTCTTGAAGACTCTCCATAGAAGCCTTGAGAGCCATCACATCCACTGTAAGGGATGGTCGGGCAAGAAACCGCAGATGTAAAGTATCGAAGAATTGGTCGACCTCAATGACGTTCCATTCATGGTGCCTGGCCATGTTCCTCTCTTAACGCCTCTCTACCTCAACAATATATATCTGCATCAAAGGCTCGATGTGGTGCAAAAGTATGGCAATTTGGGCCTCAAGTTTTTCCGACCCTAGCTAGCGGGACCAGTGTAGCATATGGGATAGAGCGGGAGGATCTCAGAGCAGTGCTACCACCCAGGATAGACTCGACCGGAGTGGTGTTAGTAGGCTCAAGTGTACACGGATTAGACTTTTGGGCCTGCTCTACCGTGGCTGCAAGGTTATCACCAAGCGGCTTTACCTTTATAAGGGGCCCTATGTTGGGAGCCAACTCATTGGCCTCATCCCGAATGAGGCAAATATCTACTATGCCAGACGGGGTCTTGAGCACATCAATGTGACACACGGGAACTCATGCTAACCTGCATAGAGCAAAAACCATGCATGGGAAAGGGTAAGTAGTAGTGACCTTAAAGGTCTTCTCGTGCATCGCCGCCTGTAGTATCCATGTGAAGTCCACCTCAAACCCCACAATCATTGTCGCCATCAGCACTTCATGATCCCAGGTTACAATATTATAAGTAGCATTGGGGGAAAGGCATTGTCGGACCAGTAGCCACAAAAGTATTGCAGTGAAGGTGAGTTTAGCTTTCTTGAAACTTACCTTGGGCTCCTGCACCCAATCGACAACCTCAGCATCGATGGAAAGGTACTGTGCAATCCACCACTTGGTGGTCTCTCTCAAATCTGTCTCACCCTTGAACCGACCATCTTTAATAAACTTCCGGCGGTAGTCGAACTCGGCGGTGTGAGGTGTCATGGTAGCATCAACATCCGCACCATAGACATACCTGCGGATAGCCGGCAAGGAAATTTCAACCTGCTTGCCGCGGACTCGGAAGGCAATCAAAAGAAGCATGTTTGGCGTGCACTACCCGCCTCTTATGCTGAGATCTGAGAGTCGCCACATAGGAGGTGTAAAACTCTCGAATGATCTCCTCACTATAGCGGCCTACATCCCGAGCTTTCCACTTCAGCCGATGCCTGGTGAATAATTGGGCATAGTGGGGAGACTCTCTATAATGACCCTCCGCTCTAGTGTGAAGGTCCGGGTTATGACCCCTTTGTCACTCGGCAGGTTAGCATCAGTGTATACTTGATATTGCCCCTCAACACACCATCGGTTGGGTTGATCTGCAAAAGGGGCGGGGACGCTAGTCTGGGGTGTTGGAGTAGATTCAGGACTAACAACCTCTTAAGACGAAACAGATTGGGATGCGTTGGCGGGAGAAGAGTCCTCCTCAGACTGAGAGACCCTCTCAGAACCACACTTTCTCAGCACAGGAAGCATCCTCGGAGCCAGATGCTCCCTCATTCTCTTCACCATACCTAGAAGGTGTTCCGGTAAGCATGCGCTCATCATCAGACATGGAGGCACTGACTATGCTTAGCGCCGCCCTCGTGGGCGTGGCTTTAGTGGAGTAGGAAACATTTGTAGGAGTGCGGGTGCGTGGTGGCACGTACTTTGGGTCACTCTGATTATGTAAGACTATGATAAGCCCGTTCAATGGGGAGAATGACTTGGAAAACCCTCGTGAGAACACACGATCGTGTGTAGGTTTGATTTGTACATGCAGAGAAAAGTAGATAGTACTAGAGGAAGCAACAAAGAATAGAAAAGAAATAACAGCGTACAAGTAAAAAGTGCAAGACGGACCCATTGATGGTACGTCGAAGGCACGACGCTCCGTCATTGTGGTCCGTTGAGGGGAACCTAGAATTAATTTTAAAAACATCAAAAACAAAGGTTCTAACAATGTCGACAGTTGTGCAGGACACACCGTCAATGGGAGGACGGTACATCATAAGGGTTCGTCGAGAGATACTTAGAATAAATTTTAAAAATTTCAGAAACAAAGGTTAGGAGAGTGTTGACGGTTGTTTAGGACGGACCGTCGTAGGAACTAGGGAAGTTAGGGTTAACTGACCCCAACGACGGTCCGTCGACGCGGTCATGTACTGACCTTTAGGGAATCGAGTTTTGAAGACAAACTTTGATACCCTATCATACTAATTTGAAGTATTATTAGAAGCCTAAGTATACTAAACATTTACCTAGCATCCCATCGTTCGTAGGGCATGAATTTTCCAAGTTTTAAAATGCATTTTCGTGAGCCTATTAAACCCTAGACCAGGAACACAATTCATGCAAACACACTCTATTTTTTAACAATACACCCCATCCCTTTCAATTTCAGTGTAGTAACAGACTTTTGACATTTGTGTGGATGTTTTAGCATGCAACATGGCCCAAACTTAAGTACCCTAACAGTTAGACATCACAGTAATTAGGAATATTAACAAAAGCTAATCTTAGCGGATCAGAACAACATATCTGACAACTATAGCATATGAATAAGAGTATGAACTCAAGGAGTTTGAAAAACGGCAACAACCACCACGAACACCACCCGGTAATGGACAGAAGAAACTGGGAGAATTTGGGAGAGAAAGGGATTCTGGGAATTTGGGGTAAATGTGGGAAATCAGAAGATAGAGATGGAATGAGAGTTAATTGTGATAAAGTGGGGAGAAATGGTAGGAAATGAGGAGAGAAACACTTATGAGGGGTTATGTGAAGAGGTGGGAACTTTAAAAGTTTAAACCTTTTAATATTCTGTTGTACGACTAAGGTAGGGTTAGTGGGTAAGGACGAGATGATTCCTCATTGACGGATCGTAACAGGGTCAACGGTATGTCATGGGGGTCTGTCGCGGGTGCCCTAAGTTGGAAAATTTTGAAGACATACCTGGGCATGACGTATCCCACCGATGGTCTGTCGATGACACGACGATCCGTCGATGGGTGCAGCAGACCAATTTTCTGCATGTTTTTTTTGTTATTTGATACCTGCATATTGAACACCAATTAAGAAAATATTTATGTATTTTCTGGACACTTTTTGGAAACGGACCCTAATCTATGATATAGCCAAAACTAGTTATTAAAAAGAAAAGAGCAGTAAGATGGAACATTAAATAAATAAAAGCAAAAATAATTCAACTATGCCTACAAAATCATGAAAAATTTATAGTTGGCAAGATGGTAAATATTATGTTGCCTCCTAATGAGCACTTGATTTAACATCGCTGCACGATTGAAGCCTCTTGATTACTCAGACTTCATCAAGATGGTATGGCTCGATCAGTTCCTTTGTTGTTTCAGCATGCCGTAGATATATTTTTATTCATTGCTCGTTCACCTAGAACCTCACACCTTTCTTATTTTCGAACTCAACTGCACCATGAGGGAATAGTTGGGTGATCAATTAGGGACCAGTCTATTTGGACTTGGGCTTTCCCGAAAACAAATGCAACCTAGAATTGAACAAAAGCACCAAATCTCCAACACAAAATTGCGCTTCTCAATCTTTTGATCATGAAGCTTCTTCATATTTTCATAGTAGAGGGCTGAACTTTAATATTCCTTCAAGAGAAATTCATCAAGCTTGCTCAACCCGTTTAACCTTTGTTCCGCAGCCTCATTCCAATCCATTTTCAACTTCATCATTGCCCACATGGCCTTATACTCTTATTCAACTTGTAAGTGACAAGACTTCCCATATACAAGTTGGTATGGGAACATACCTATGGGAGTATTTTATGCTGTCCGGTAGGCCCAAAAAGCATCATCAAGCCTCCTTGACCAATTCGTTCAACTAGCATTCATCGTTTTTGCAAAAATTTGATTATTATCCCTGTTTGACACCTCAACTTGCCTACTAGTCTAATGATGGTAACGAGTGGCCAAATTATCGTGAACCCCATATTTTTTCAATAACCCTTGAACATCTTATTGCAAAAGTGAGATCCCCCATAACTAACAATAGACCTTAGGGTGCCAAATGGGGAAAATATGTACTTTTTCAAGAACGCGGTGACACTCTTTCCTTCATTATTAGCGAGTGCGATAGCTTACACCCATTTAGACACATAACCGACTTCCACAAAAATGTACTTAATACCATGAGAACTCACAGAAGGCCCTATAAAGTCAATGCCCCACACATCAAATAACTCAATCACCACAATACGATTTAGAGGGAGCTCTTGCTTTCGCAAAATGCCACCGTCTCTTTGGTATCTATCACATGCCTTGACGAAATCATGAGCATCTTGTTGGATGATTGTCCAATGGTAGCCATATTTCAACATCTTTCTAGCATTTTGAATACCACTATGATGCCCACCTACAGGCGAAGAATGGCATGCCTCCAAAACACTCAACATCTCAACTTCCGGCACACAACGACGAATAAGCCCCTCACCACAACTCCTATATAAGTATGGATCATCCCAATAAAAATTTTGCAGATCATGCATTAACTTTATCCTTTAATGAAAGGATAAGTCCGGTGTGACGATATCACTATCAAGATAATTCGCAAAATCTGCCAACCATGGAATCATGTCTTGGGAGGCAGCTAATACATGATCATCAGGGCAAGTATCATCAATCTCAGCCTTTTGACCCAACATTCTCACTGCTTCATCTTATAATCGGGACAAGTGACAATTAGATTTTCGGTCCCTTTCCTATCTTTTATCTCAAAGTAGAATTCTTGAAATAGAAATACCCAACGAATCAACCTCGGTTTAGCATTGTTCTTTGCCATCAAATATCTTAAATAAGAATGATCAGTATGCACGATAACTTTACTGCCAAGAAAAATGGAACGAAATTTCTATAAAGCAAAGACTGTTACAAGGAGCTCCTATTCATTAACGGTGTAGTTCTTTTGGGATTCATTAAGGGATTTACTGGCATAGTAAATGGGATGAAGGATTTTTTCCCTTCATTGTCCCCACACCACACCAAGAACAACCCCACTCACATCACACATCATCTCAAAGGTCTTGCTCCTATTTAGAGAAATGATGATAGGTGTTGACCCTAACTTTTCCTTCAACTCACTAAATGCCTTAAGAGAAGATTCATGAAAATGTCCCCAATAGTCCATCCAATAGCTCTTTTGAACATTTTTAACACCTCTACCAAACTCTCAACTTGATGCACATTCAAATC
The DNA here is from genome assembly GCF_036512215.1 of Solanum lycopersicum. Lineage (NCBI taxonomy): Eukaryota > Viridiplantae > Streptophyta > Magnoliopsida > Solanales > Solanaceae > Solanum > Solanum lycopersicum. The sequence goes on along the minus strand of NC_090800.1, from coordinate 32,280,533 downwards.
TGATGAAATAATTACCGGCAAGGTGTCACCTTTTCCCAGGAATACATACCTCAGATGAGGTGGTAGAGCCTTAAGTTCTACTTTTGGAGCCTCATATATTTATGGTTTAGCGGGTGGAGACTCGCAATGCTTAATATATAACTCCAACTTCTTTGGTTTAAATCAAATATCACCTCGATCAAATACCGCGACCCATGACCCATACTCTTCAATACAATCACAATAAAAATACATGATCACCGCTGCTAGTGCTTCTACACACATACACTATTCTATTGTACCTCAAATGAGTTTTCAACCCTGTAAGATTTGGAAGATAGAGATTGGATCTCACCACTCTGCCTCATGGACCTACAAATATTGAAATTCACTTCTTCATTATTCAACCGAAATTTCTTTTCCCTTTCTCCATATCAACCAAGGCTCTACCCGTAGCAAGGAATGGCCTCTACGGAATAATAGGAACCTCAAAATAAACCTCACAATGAAGAATCAGAAAATCGGCCGGAAATATAAATGATTCCACCTTTACTAACACATCATCGAGTATCCCAATAGGCTTCTTCACCGTTCGATCGGCCATCAATACCCCATCATAGTGTCCTTTGGGTCACCCAAACACAACTTCTTATAAATTGACAGAGGCATGAGATTTATGGTTGTCCTAAGGTCACATAATTCTTTTGCATAGCGTAATAACCCGATTCTACATGGAATAGTGAAGGCACCTGAATTTTATTTCTTTTACACTAGAGAGCTTGTAGCAATAGCACTACAATGCTGCATTCTATCATTATATTAAAAACTGACCAATCTTTTCATAGTAACCATATCCTTTATTAACATCGCATAACTTGGCATTTGTTCAAGAGCATCGATCAAAGGGAAATTGGTGGAAAGCTGTTTCAACATAGTAATAAAACGTCTATATTTACCATCCGCGGTGTTTTTCACCAACCTCTGTGGAAATGGAGGTGGTGGTCTAGGCATGGGGGTAACTCAACTTCTTTCACCGTTTTGTATCCCAAATTACCACTAACCTCCAGTACCTTATTTTCACGCCTTATCACATATTCCACACCAGATGACATTGGTGGGTCAATAATTTTCTTACCTCATTGAGTTGTGATTTCTATACATTGTCCATCAATTTTGTATTCAGGACAGTGTTGCTAAGAAGAGTACCCGATTGGCATGGGTTAATATTTGAAAAAACCTGGTCCATTTGCAACTCAAGATGCTTGATCGAGATTGCATGTGCATCAAATTTTTAATCAATACTCCCTAAGTCACTCCTCAACTCATTAGTGTGCTCATAACTAGCATCGAACCTCCTCTTCATTTTCAGGGATATATCCTCTACTCTCGCCATACTACCTCCACCAACCCTAGGAGCAACTTTACGATTTTGAGGTGGAACATAAGGCCCACTCCTATCATTTCTCTTACAATAGTTACACCGGTTGAAGTAGTTTTCGCAGTTGTAATTCCCATCTCGGACATAATGACCCTCTTGGTTGTAATTACCATAGTTTCGACCTTCGTTTTCGTTACCTTGGTGCCAATTTTCGTGGTTGGAGCCTTGGGCTTTTGGTATGAAACCCCCGTCTGATTATTTACCGCATATGACACCTTCTCATAGTAATACTAATAAGTTGGCGGTTGTAGTTTAGACAAGTAGTTCACCATATTTACCTTTTTTGAACCCCTAGTGACATGTTTCAACACCAACCCAAACTCAATTCTCATTTGAGCCATTTCCTCACGAATCTCATCTATTGATGGGTTGTGTGCGAATTCTTATGCAATTGTGTTTCTCCTAGTACCTGACTTTCTAGTGCTCCAAGCTTTATTTTTTTGGGAGAGTTTTTCTAAATTCTCATCAATCTCAGCATAAGGACAGTCCCCATAAGAACCACCCACTATCGTATCCACTAATGATTTATTATTATCATACTGTCCCCGATAGAACTATTGTTTTAGTTACTCATCATCCATGCAATGATTGGACACACTTCTCAAGAATGAGGTGAACCTATCCCAAGAACTACTGACTAGTTCTCCCAATAGTCCACAAATTGTTAACCCTATATTCATGATTTAGCTTCTTAGACACCGGGTAGTAACGTGCTAAGAACACATCTTTCAATTGATTCCAAGTGTAGATTGTGTTATAGGGGAGTTCGAGCAAACACTCTCAACCTAATTACGTCCATATTAAAAATCAGGCCTCCCTAAAAACCTTTTACACATCAACCTCACCTTGGCGATGTGAGCATATGGATTCTCACAAGGTATCCCAGAAAATAAACATCTAGCGGTGAGCATTTGCATCATACTACTCGTTAGCACGAATGTATGGCCATGTGGCAGGGCAATAAAGACAAGTGGCCCATCAGAGTCATTAATATTATCATATCCCCTATAATACTCTTCAGGGAGTGGAGCTGAAGGTTTCCTCTGTATTTCACCTTCCCAACAATTTTCAGGTAAAAGATGATCATGAGTATCCCCCGGTGGTGGAAGTTAAGGGTTGTGATCTTCATTGGGAATACCCAAATTTTGAATCATTCTGCGCAGTGTACGCTCTAGTTCTGGGTAAGGTGAGAGTATGTGCTCTCCTGTACTCCGCATATTTAGCAAACACAAAAGTTAGATCTGCAAGAGATAAAAACAAAAAAAAAGTAAAATCAGGAAAATGTTTACTAAACTTTGGTAATAAGCTTAAAATTAATGTAAAGCTACTTTCCCCGGTAGTGGTGTTAAAATTAGATAAACTCAAATTTACTTCTCGAAGAGATGTATAAGGGATCGTATCAAGTAAAGAACACAACTACGAGGTTGGGTTCGATCCCACGAGGAAAATGATTCAAACATAACTTTAACCTATTATTACTTCTATTTAGTCAAGTCTTTTCTAAGAAACAAATAACCAAAAGGTGTTTTTTAAACAATAACTCTAATTAGCTATTTATAAGTAAATAAGTAATAGGTTCAAATATTTATTATTTATCAAGTAATGAGAGTAAATAGGGATTAATTGTTCCCCACAAGTTCATAACGCGGTAATTATAGCTATAACAATCCTTTACTAGTATCTCACAAGCAAAGTGATAAGTTATGTATCCCTAATTCCTTGGTCCGACAACTAGAAAATTTCACTCCGCACCTTAGTCCGGCTTCATGTGTACTCTTTACCAAAACATTACCTTTACGTCATGTTTGCCTTAGTTGTTACTTTGCACCAGCCGATACTAGCCTATTAGATAGTGTATACTAAATCTACGTTGATAATTCTTTACTTATTATCTACCTCCTTAGTCCGGCAAGTAGCAACAAGGTGATTTCTAACGCATGCACTCGTTAAAGGACTTCTAAACAAGATAATTATCAATACATGTGAGACATTATTCGAGAATTGTTATTTTATCTAAGTTTTACCTAGTTATTTACCCATGGAATCAACAATCCTAGTTATGAAGTTTAGTTACCCATATTAATAATCACACAATTTATATTATTTATATAATAAATCATGCACTTTGATGAGATTGAAAAAAATCAAGAAAATTACTCGAATTAATCAAAAACATGCAACAAACAATTCTGGAAAATAAACTAATTTTCACAAAATCCAAAAACTAAACACTTAGAACTATAAAACTAGAAAATATCACAGAGTCTTACCCCAAAAACAATGTTTTTAAAACTATTTATAATAAGAGAGTCCGAACAGAAGAAGGAAATCTATTTAAGGTAAATCTGCCCAAAAATGCATCTGAGTTGATGACTGGAGCGACGGACCATCGAGGCCTTCCGTCATTCCATACTTGACTTATTTTTCTACTTCTTTCTTCACCAACTTTCTGTTACAATCGACGGACATGGAGGATTATCCCCTGCGTGAACGACGGTCCGTCGGTGTCTTCCGTTCTTACATACATACCAAGAACCTTTTTAAGAGAGGTACTGTTGCTACTTTCTATTTACATTGTTGGATGTGCACACTTGGTCAGAATTCCCCAAGTTTCTTTAGAAGTCTTTTTCTTCGTATGATGGTGGCAACCTACGGAACGTTGATGGCTCCGTAGGTCGTCATGTCTGTAATTTTCAGCATAATTCTCCCATGTTCTCCTTATGGAAAGATTTCCTGCAAACAAAGTGAAAACTACAATAAAACCAATACAAAAAGGCCTTAAACAGACACAAAACTTATGGAAAAAGAGCTGGAAGTACCATGAAACCACGGTACATCAGAATGAGATACCATATGAATTAATTTAAACTGTGAAGAAAGTCTCCAAAAGATTAAGAATTTCTTTACCACCACACCTATTCAAGCATTACAGATTGAAGGAAAAAAATTAGTTTACTATGATGCTTCACATCCTAATTTGGGTGTTTTGTTGATACAAGGTAAGAATGTTAAAGCTTATGTTTTGCGTAAATTCAAGGTGCATGAGAAGAATTAGCCGGTGCAGGATTTAGAGTTGGTAGTGGTAGTGTTTGATCTTAAAGTTTAGCGACATTACCTATATGTATTAAGTGTGAAGTGTTTATCGATCATCGTAGCTTGCAGTATGTGTTCACTAAAAGTGATCTGAATTTTTGAGATCGAGAAAATGGAAGTAGTTACTCAAGGATTATGATGTGACCATTCAATACCATCCGGACAAGGCTGTTTTTTTGACAGATGCTTTGTGTAAAAAACTAGTAAATTTGGCAGCTTAGCCTACTTGAGTGTAACCAAGTGACCTTTGGCCAAAGAAATTCAGACCTTTGCATCCCTGTTCATGATCTTTTGCATCTCCAAAAGGGGCGGGGTGTTTGGTAGCATTGAATGTAAGGACACATTCATTTAAGAGGTAGAGTACAAACAATTTGAGGATTAAAATTTGAAAAAACTCTAGGATAAAATTACGATGGTAAGGCACAAGAGTCCACTCTTGATGAGCATATAGAAATAAGTGTTAAGGGGAGTATCTTTGTTCATCGAGTTGATAACTTGATTAAAAAAATTTTTGGCAGAGTCTCATAGTTTTTTATATGTATTCATCCAGGTGTGACCAAGATGTATAGAGATCTAAAGAGAACTTATTGGTGGTAGGGTATGAAGAAAGACCTTGAAGAGTTTTTGGCAAAGCGTCAAAATTACCAACAAGTGATATATGAGCATCAAAGGCCGGAAGGTTTGCTCCAAATAATGACTATTTCGGAATGAAAGTGGGAAATAATAGCAATGGACTTTTTGTTTGGTCTTCCCAAGACATTGCAGAAGTTTGATTTTATTTCTATAATGGTTGATAGATTGACTATGTCAACCAATTTTATTCCAATAAGGATAGACTATAATGCTTAACAGTTGGCTAAGGTGTATGTGAATGAGATAGCGAGGCTTCATGAAGTTCCCTGTCTATCATATCACATCGTGGTACCCAATTCACTTCCAAGTTTTTGAGGAAATTGTATGATGAATTGGGAACTAAACTCACTTTTAGTAAAACCTTTCATTTAAATACGGATGAACAATCATAAAGGACCATTCAAGTATTGGATGATATGATGAGAATGTGTGATTGATTTTGGAGGACATTGAGATAATTTCTTACCATTGTGTAAAATTTCTTATAACAATTGTTATCACTCAAAAATCAATATGGCACCATATGAGGAATTATATAGGAGGGCATGTAGTCACTCATAGGTTTAGTTTGAGGCTGATGATTTGAACCCTTTAGGGGTTGATTTAGTTAAGGTTACTCAAGATAAGGTTAGAAGTATTCAAGCTAAGACTTTATCAGCAAATAGTAGAAAAAATGACTATGCGGATCATAAGGTAAGAGACGTGAAACATCAGACTGGAGAGAACGTTCTTCTTAAGGTATCACCCATGAAAGAGGTGATGAGATTATAATAAGGGTAAGCTAAGTCCTAGATACATTGGACAATTTGAGATTCTCAAATGTCTGCGACCGGTAGCGTATAGGTTGGCCTTACCTTCTAATTTATCAAAAGTTCATTTAGTTATTTCATATATCCATGTTAAAGATGTTTCATGGTGATGGGGATTATATCATTAAGTGGGACCCTATTATTTAAGACAAGGAACTCTAATGTGAGGAGTAACTCATTGCAATTCTTGAGCACCATGAAGGTTCAATGGAATCATGGTTATGATGAGGAAGGTATTTCAGAGACCGAGAGGGACAGGCGAGTCTAGTATCCTCAAATGCTCGTCGAACCTACTACAACCTCCTTCATTCCTTAACCTTTTTTTCTTAAGTTTTTTCATTCCATGATATGTGACGGGTAAATTTTTATCTACTGTTAGAATCTATTCCTGTAGTTATAGAAATTCCACCTTGGTGAAATTGGAGGCGCAAAATTTTGTAAGTGGTATTTGGATTTTTCCAACCTTGTTGAGATTTGGAGGAAATAAGATTCACTAAAGTATAGAGAAATCTTTTAGCAAGGGGGTGGAGCATTTATGATTTTAATTATATGAGTAGTTAGATATCTAATTAACGAAGTCGTACGAATTTAAGGAATTGAAAATAGGTGAATATATATCTTAGAATCAAACTTAGAGTATATGGTATTTTCTGAGCTACCTACTTTAGAGGTATTTTGAAAGAAGGGGATGTTCGAATCATTTAAAAGGCTCTCTAGCTCAGCTTGTTCCATTGTGGTGGGAGTTTTGTCCCTTTAGCGGGGCTTCTATAGCAGGATTTGGGCGCTCTGGCTGGTGCAACGGAACAAAAAATTGAACATCAATATTGGAGGGCACTTGAGTTGCTCTAGAAGCGTCACTGTAGTCAGATAAGGGCCGCTGTGGTGGGCCTGATGTGACTCAATGTAGTTAATTATCTTATAAATGACCTTATTTGAACCTTTTTGACTTTAATACCTAAGGAATCACCCATATGCGATGTATTCTTGCTTTTCACCATACTTGAGGCTAAAGGTAAGCTTCTTACTCACTGAATCCATTTTTTCAATCCATAGAATGTAACAGAATTGGTGGATAATGATGTGGAAAGATTTTTTTATGAATTCTATGGTGGATACAACCCTTAATTAGTTGATTAGGATCATGGGATCAATCTAGGGTTAGTATTTTTTTAAATTTTGGGGAAATTAGTGATTGTTTGTTGATTACCCTATTATTACGATTGTATGTAGACCAAGAACAAGTGAAACTAATCAAGAAATAAACGTTTCACGTATCTTAGGGTTTTGAAGATTGTTTTGAGATAGGTGATAGTTGTGAGTCTGTGTTTGTTTGATTTATGCATGTTCTTTTTTCATTGTGATACTTGTATATATTTGAATGTTTAAATATTGATCAAACTTGAAACTTGGGTCAGAAAAACAAAGTTTAAACATTGTTAAAGACACTTAACAACTTTTACGAACATTGTTTTAACTTTTTTCTTAACTGTTAGACATGACTCTTGACTTCATTAACTTTGTTCTTCAATTTCAAGGAATTGAATAATGGATTCAAGGATCATGGTATCATTTTATGGATTATTTCATGATTTTTAGATGTACCTTAGAGTGTTAGAATAAACTAGAAAATATAGGAACATCACTAAGGATCTAATACAAAAAGATGGGTGAAGAAATGGGAGAACTGGCACCTTAGTACTATGAGCTGCATGGATGCAAACCCTCAAACATTAGAAATCTATGTGGGCATCTCTGCTTGGCTTGTCTCCCCAAAAGCCAACGGACTAAGACTTACCTTTAGGTCTTTGGGAGGTGCGATACGTGTGGTCTATTCTAAGGCATTCTCCCACTTTCTCTTTCATTTTTCTTCTCTAAACCCTGTAAACTACAAAGGTTCTTTCCGTAAACACATAGGATCATTAGTACTTTCTATATAAAAAAAATTCAACCCAAAATTACACCCGATAACATGAATCAAACAATCAAGAAATTTCAACAACATAACAATTAAGAACTCAATGAAACTTTAATTATTGTTATTCAAGAACTAAATTTCATAACATTAAAAGCTTGAATTCGCTGATTTAAAACATGGTTAGCGCGTGGATGAACTAAACCAACTCTATGTGATCTCAAATACATTTTAAGAGATCACGCTCGACAAATTCTTACTACTAGAAATAGGCCTACGACAACGGATTTTTTTATTAATACTTAAGCCACCGTTACTATAGAGGGTCTATTGCAACGGTTTGAGCCGTTGCCAAAGGGATTGGATATTATTTCTATGACTAAGTAATAAATCCCCAACCATTGTACGAAAATCATTGCAATAGCCCCTATATATCGCACCAGTGACTGTTACCGTTTCCATAAAGTAATCTAAGGCAACATTTATTGTGAATATTACTCTATTGGAAGAATCATATATTAAATCCCTCCATAATTTCCCTCTATTATTTTTGCTGACCCCGCCAAAACTTTTTATTTTATTTTATTATTAATTAATTTATTTTAAGTAAAATTAATTTTCTCTTTACTGATAGAAATTAGACAAACATTTCCACAAGCTCTTTTCCTAACGTACAAGCTCCTTTCCTAATTTCTCTTACTCTTCTCTTTCTCTTTTACCTAATAAACAAAAGCATAACACGTAAAAGCTCACTTCTTCTTCTCTTTCTCTTCGTTTGGAGCTTAGCACAAGAAGACTGATAGAACATAAAAGTTGTGGAGGTTAGTAGAAGCGGAACGATGGAAGATGGTAAGTTCTTCATCATATCAGTTATTTTAGGGCAGACATAAACCCATTTTTTTTCTTCGAATATGAACTCATTTCTCTCTTTAAACCATCTGTGACATCTAATGAAATGGATGGTTGTATGTTTTCTTGTAATATCTAAGGAAATGGAGGTTTTCTTCAACTCTTGGAGGTTCTCTTCTTCAATATTTGAGGTTACAACTGAAGAAACTATAAGTTATAATATTTTGGTTTTCTTGTTGTGTCTCTTCTTTTGTCTTTAATATTTGGGTGTGTTCATTGTGTGTGAAGTATTTCTCTATTTGTGTGTTCTTTTTCATTAACTTGAAGATACTATGGGTTTAATATTTTGTTGGATTTATGGTGATATTCACTGTTCTAGACCTATTTAACTTGAAATTGATGTTCTATTTCTTGTCAATGATTTATTTAATTTGAACTTTGGGACTATAATTCATTGGATTTAAAGTTGTAATTTTTTGAGTAGTGCTACTGAATCTGTAGGGTATTTGATTCAATTATCAGAGTTGGATAATTATAGAGGCATAATGAGTTTGCCTACTATCGTCACTAGAAATTGTTGTGAAATCGAAGGAAATAGAGTGCTGAAGGTTTTCTTGTGAAATATGAGAAAGCTTGATGTTTTTTTCTTCAACAACTGAAGCTTATGTTTTGAAATTTTTGATGGTATAGTTGAAGAAACTTCATTTGATCTTTTGAGTTTTGTCCTTGAATCTTATATTTTGTCTTTAGTGTTTGGATGCTTGTTTAGTTTAGTTTAGTAATAATATGAATAGCTGCGGAACGCGGTTCCACAAAAAAATCAAATCAACCGAATATCTTACAAAAATGTATGATAAGGCATTGTCAAGGAAAACATAGAGTGGTACTTGTCACACAAACATCATTAACATTGTGAAACATGTGAACCAAATAAAAAACTTTGTAGAGAATCTCACTAATCAAATTGCAGTATTTAGTATCACAGCAAGCTCCTAGTTCAATCTCTGGGCAGCTTCCTTGGCAAGAACTCTTTCCATAGACTTGGTTCTAGCCTGTGACATAGAGCCCATGATACCACAACCCCACTTTCTCATGTTCTCTTCATAATTGTCATTGAAGTTAACCTTAATGGCTTCAAAAACTCTACTGAACTCCATTTTGTCCTCATTCCTCACATTTGTCAAACACAAGGCTGAAGAAGTTTTCTTATGCGCGATTGATCCTAAACAAGCTTTGATCTATCGAATACAGTAAGGAATTTTCATCTTTATGCATAGGATAGGAAGACTTACAACCAACTCTATTGGATCCACGTAATGAGCAATCACTACCAAGTGAGCTTCGATGTATTTCTCTATTTGTGTGTTCTTTTTTGTTATGTTGTAGATATTGGTTGTTTAATGTTTTTTAGTATTTATGGTTATATTGACTGTTGTTCTAGACCCATTTAACATGAACTTGATGTTGTATTTGTTGTCCATGAGTTATTCAACCGGGTTTGAATATCCTTGTATTGATGACGTCTTCATTGGTTTTACCTTTCACTTGAATTATTGTTGACGTTTTAAATAATAGCAATAGGAAATAGGAGATAAAATTAACATGACAAAGGAATTACCTAAAATTTTCTACTTGTGGGTACTGAAATGGGCTACAGGTTTCACACAAATGTGAAAGGAATTGAATATTATAGTAAGTTCTCCTTGTTCGATAATTTCAAGTTGAACTTTGGGCCTCTAATTTATTGGATTTCACGTTAAAAATATCTGAGCAGGGCTACTATTTCTGTTGTGTTTTAATCTTATTTGAGTAATGAACCAGTGATTTAACAAGACATATTGGTATTATTTCAAAAAAATTACTTATTTGTGTGTATCTTTCTTTTCCCTGTTTACATATGTTTTTTCATGGGTATTTGATTCAATAATAATAATTTGATAGTTATAGATACATACACTCAGTTTGACTACAGTTCTCCCTAGAAATTATTTTGAAATCGAATGAAATGGAGGGCTGAAGGTTTGCTTGAGAAATCTTGATATTTTTTTCTTTATTAACTAAAGGTTCTGTTCTAACATCTTTGATGCTCTAGCTGAAGAAACTTCAAGTTTGAGCTGTTGAGGTTTTCTTCTTTAATCTCTTCTTTTTCCTTTAATCGTTGAGATGTAGTTAGTGTATTTGATGTATTTCTCCTCTCGCTTGAGTAGCTATGTGAGAAATTTCAATTTCATTATTGTTAAAGAGTTACATAAAGCAACAGGAAACCAGAGATACATTAGCATGAAAGTGGGAAAAACTGAATTTCACAGTTTGTTTTAGACAATTTTACATCAAAATCTTAAATATCGTAAAATTCCAGATGATGATAATTTTTGCATTGAAATTCTGTTTCATCACTTTTAAAAAAGTTCTTCCTTGATTTTATTCAAAAAGTTTATTTGTAGGTATACAGTTTAAATGTGTTGCAATATATATCTGTGTATAAATGTTGTTATAAGATTGTTTGTGCGTTTGTTTCAATGTGCTGCTTCTTTCTATGTATCAATGTTGTTTCTGGACTAGCAGAAGTGTGGCATGAATTAAAGTATTGAAGTTTTCATATTTGGATCTCCCTTTGAGTTTTCTTTCTTCTATCATTTTAATGTTTGATCAAAATCTGATGAATATGAGAAGGGGGTTTTTTAATCTTAAAGAGGGTTTCATTTCCATATATCATTGTTCATTCTCAACTACCGTGTAGTATTTCCATGTGTAATTCTTTATCAGTGAAGATACTCTATGCATGATGGTTAGGACTTGTTCTTTAAAAGGGTACTGATGATACTAGTATTGAATATTCTAGAAACTGCATGTGTTCTATGATTTTTCACAAAAAAGTGGATAATGATTTCAAAATACTTCTTTAATCTTTCGTTATCTATTCAGATGCGAAAATTCCATTTTAAAGTTGAGGCTCTTTTAGATCCATTAAAGATTTCGTCTATTTTGGCCACCGACATAATAAAATCCCTAATGATTTTTTCGTTGTTCATCAGGGACAGAAAAATGAAGATGATGTGCTGAATTTTATTACATCTAAATTAGTTGGTTTAATCATTCATTACATAAGAAAGTTTATAATTTTCGTAATCTTTTGTTGATCTACTATTGTCCCCGGAGAATAAAGACTCACCACTAAATCAGCTGAACTAAAGATCGGAAATATATCTATGCATGATCTGGATGCTGAGAACCTGAACCTACATAAGGAGAATATGTAGCGCAAGTATGCTTCAAAACTTGAAAGGTACTGAGCATGTAGGATAGAATAAAGCAGAAATAAAATATAATTGAATAAGCACAAAAGAAATTATAATAATATGAATATGATATAGAAATTTCTTAGCTAACTGAATGCAATAACTAATTTATAACATGTTCAAAAAGGATATTGAGTATACTGATAAATGGTCAATGCACGAGAGTCTAAATGTACCGTGGGAGCTGCTAATAACTGATAATAAAACCACATGAGCTAAATGTGGTGCCTGATGTATACGCCCCGTCGAGAGGATCCAATATACCCTGCCAAAGGTATAAAGGTATGTTGGCGTGATAACTAAACTGATTGCCCACAGAGGGGACTTACAACCTACTTGGCTAGTAATTCATATACTAATAAGGTATGCTGAACCCTAGTCCTTCTCGGTATTGTGCTACTCCCATTGATTTATGTAGTTAACTGATTACTTCTGAATTTTTTTGTAATTACTGGTAGCTCAAACTGAACATGCAAACATAGAATGCAACAATTAATCTGGTAATTATGTATTTATAATTGAGTCATATATATCTGAAGTAACTAAAATATATGATCTAGCATGTGTAATTCAGGAACTAAAGAAATACAAAGCTAGGGATCTGAAATTTATGCAATAAAATGAATAGAAACATGACAACCTGATTAGGAACATATAACAAATAAATTCTTTAAGTTCTATTGATGTTCTAAAAATTCTAGGTCTAACCATAATATGGAATCAAGAATCTGACGAAAAAATAGGGACCCAATGGTTGAAAAGAACCCATTAATGAAATCCCACATATCTGATGATAAAATTCACGGGGAAACACTTAGATTTTGAGGTTGGAACTATTGGCACCTTGCTATGTTCTTGAACTAGGTTTCCTGACCTTTTTCTATTTTGTTGCTTTTAATTTTCTAAGTTTTGATTAATGATTTGACTTAGGTAAGTTTTAGTTGTGTTTCTAGGCATAAATTAACTAAAATCTGATTATTTAGGGTAAAATGACGTATCTTAAGGTTGAAATGAAGTGGTAAAATACCAAAAGACCCCTAGGTAAGTTGTTGTTGAACAAAACAACGACCTGAACAGACAGTTCGTCGTTCCATTAACGGTCCATAGTTCAGTCTGTAGGTTGGGTATGTTCATTTTGTTTTTACTAAAACGGGCATAAATGTTTACTCGGAGGTCGGATTTTAGCAAGGTTCGTGTCCATGGAAAGCTTATTCAAGTATCTATCTATTTATAGGTCATAGGACACCTAATTTATTTTGTTATAAGAGTTATGATCATTTGAAGTTTACCCCATTACATTTCCCCCCTAACTGTGTACCATGATGGTAATCTGTGGCTCTTCTCAGAGAGTGGGTGAACGGGGTGTCGATCGACGGTCATGGGCTACGGACCGTTGTAACAACCCTAAATATGAATATGTTGAGTTATGCTTAATGTGTCTTGAATGCCTACGAATAGATCGGGTTCACAAGGATTGATGCGCGTAGAACCATACCTCTGAACCCTTACGACAACCAAGCCAACTAATTTTCGGAGTTGGTTGAGCTAGGAAAGTTTAGTTCCAGCCATGTAGGGCTTTCAAAAATGAAGATTTACCCGGATGAGTCTTTATCGGATTTAAAAAGGGGAAATCTTAAGTTTGGAAGGTCTACGGGTAAAATGGTCATTTTCCTGGATAAGGGTAGTATTGTAATTACCCTAAATATGTAATTAATTATTCAATTAATAAAATGGAGGGTCATTTTGCCGAGAGGGAGGAAAATTGGCCTTTGAGTGAAGTCCTTCTCCACCCGAGTTCGAACCTAGGTTGAAGCTATGATTTAAATTGTTTTCATTTAAATTGGTAAATTAACATAATTAATTAATATTTATTAGGTGATTTAGGAAAAAGGAAAATCAGATCTTTTAAAAGGGTTGAATGAGTCCTAGTTTGACTAAGTCCTTACCTAAGCCTAAACTACCTTTCACGTTTCAGTCTCTCACGTCACTGTCTCACTTGCATGATCATTCTCTCTTTTTTTCACGTTTATCTGCCAAGAAAATTTAATAAAGCATAAAATTATTAAAGTTCTTCACACTTGAAGAACTGACACAAAAATATAAGAAAAACAAGCTAATAAAAAATGTTAGGCAAAAGGGAGGATTATTCCGTTGATTTGGTGTTGAAGTTGAGGGAATCTCGACGTTATTTTGGTGAAGGTTTTGGGAAGAAACTCAAGGTTTGAACTACATATAAGGTATGTATATTTCTTACTCTTCATCCCTTTCCCAAGATACCCTTAAGATGTCAATTCTAATCTGAAAACTAAGATTGTTTCCCCGTTAAAAGTCCCTGTCACTAGCTCTTATTGATTCGTAGGTTGGGTATGTTCTCGTAGACATTAGGAATGTGATCTGTTTTTGTGATGAATATGTTTATGACTGTGTGTTTGAATCATCTGAATGACTACCTATATTTTCCGAAAATATGTGTATGTGTGTGCAAAGTTAGCTGTGACTATTACCTTTGGTTTGAGGTTCAAAAATGATATGTTATGGTTGTAATTTTACGTGAACAGACTTACGTAAATCGTTATGTTCACCATGAAGTGGAATGTGGTTGATTTTAGTGAGAAACTTTTCCTTAAATGAATCTGTGAAAATGCACCTAAGACGTTCTAAATAAACAATGAATTACTCTAAGAACTAACATGTAACTTTGATGGAAAAGATGCAGAAAAACTACAAAATTTCTAGTTACGTATTATTGAGTTTTGGTCAAGTTAAAGTTTTTTAAAATGATATGAATAATGAAATAAACTAGAGAGGTAATTGAGGATTGAAGCGGTGATCTCTCTTTGTTAAAAGTCATAGAATAATGTAAGTTAAAAAGAATGTGGTAAGGGCGAACCGAATCGTGACCTTGACTGGAAAATGAAACTATGATAATGAAAAATGAGAGGAGTTGGATTCGAACCCACAACCTCTTGGTCAAACTTAAGCAATTAAAAGAAAATAAATTTTGAGGCGTGTGGGAATCGGAGCCATGACCTCCAGGATGATTAAAGGAATTACAGATAAAAATAAAGTGAGGCTGTGAGGATTCTATCCCATGCCCTCACGGTTGACTTGGAAAAGTCAAGGAAAAAGAAAATAAAAGAAATGAGGTTGTGGGGGATAGATACAACAACCTCTCGGTCCTAAGACAAACGAATAAGAAATAAAGAAAAATAAGGAAAAATGAAATGAAGGCTTGAAGTTCATCTCGGGTTCCCAAGCCGTTTAGATAAAAAAGAATAAATAGAAAAATGCAAGTGTTGTCCAAGGGATTCAAAATTGGGTTCCTTTGCCCAATTCTATATTGACACATAATTCATACGTGAATAAATATTAAAAATTATATGGCCTACTCAGATCAAAATCATGATCTTGACATATGTACAATATGCATAAGTCTTGTACCACATAATCTTAGAAAGACATGAATCACTTAAAAGAATTATGAATGAAGACTCATGGCTTGTATGTATAGACCCATAAGTCTACCGTACATTTAAAAACGTGAACATAAGATGTATGTAATGAAATGATGTCATGCTAGAAGGGTTAAGTACGAGTCTAAAACACACTAAATGGCCAAGTGTATTGGTATATGATTAAATGAACATTCACGTAAAAGAGGTGAGTAATTATGAAAAGACAAAGTGCTAATGTTAATGAATGTGGTGAAAACATGATAAGAGGATAATGGGAAAGTTGAGAGAGATCTCAAATTAGCCTAAATAAATGATACCAAAATGTACTCACATATGAGAGTGCAAATCTAATGAAGAAACGGTTCTTTATGAATACTCTAATGAAAGTATTGTGATAAATATATACTTAATACTGAAGATGAGATGAGATATCATCTATTGCGCTATGTTGTCCTCATACTGAGCATTGATAGACTATGTATGAGTGGTGATGCCTTCTTTTGGGAAGGGCGGAGGTTCACGTAACTCTTATGAGATGATATTGTCCAGCATATCAGGTATCGGTCTCCTTATATCTCCTAGTCTTCAAACCTATATTTACAATATAGGGATCTGGCGGGGTTTGATTCCACCTCTTTTTTGTATGGGGGAGACACTAGATTTCATGATGCTCACATGATCTATGTCGGTTAAAGTTAAAGTTCCTCATGAATGAATGAGGATAGCCCAAATGATGCACATAATGACATGAATGATACCAAAGGTGTTAGGAAAGGATAATTAAGAGGTGAGCTAAACATAAGTTATGATACTAGGTCATTCTTGATATTTGCACACTAAGCCCGATGAAAATCATAAACTACATCCTAGGTATAGCTAGTGTTTACACTAGCTTATGAATGTGTGAAGTGAAGTACATATAAATGAATGAAACAGACTCTGTGTTTGCTAAAGAAGACTCCCTATTTGAGGTCCCATAAGTTGAACCCTCATTTTTTGGAAGACTTGATGTCAAGTCCATGATTCAAAAGTCACATGGCGTATGAACGAATGATATGCAATATGATATGTGCTATGCGTAAGACATTATGTGTTGTGTGAAATATAATACTTACAATGATGAATTTACTCTCATGTCATGACTTTCCTAATCCAATTTGGCAAGTCCACTTACTTTCCTAATCCAATTTTGGCAGGTCCACTAACTTTCCTAATCCAAATTTGGCAAGTCTACTAACTGGACATTCGATAAATCATGTTGTTAGGAAAGATATATTCTTACTCATACATGTCCTTTGTGTCTTGTTGCATATACCCATACTTAGTACAAGTGTGTACTAATCCCATACAACTCAATATTTTTAGATGCACACACAGGTGGATGTTAGGGCTGATAGTACGACATTGCAGCTATCCGGACGTGGAGCTTTCATCCAGATTTGGTAAGCCCTCATGATTTCAAGGATATATACTGTTATTTTCTAGATTAGATGTAGGTTGTATATAGTAGATCATGTTCCACTAGTGTTTCATTTCCATGTTCATTTTAGACTTTGTGTTAGTGATGTATTGACAAAAGTACGTTAAATGCAATAATGAACTATCTCTTTCACTTGATGATCTTAATGTTAGATGGTTTATTGTGAACGTTTATGAGTTTAATTATAAGTCTTAAATGAATGTTAAGTAGCAAAATGTTCAAATTTTCTGCTAAAATTAACCTAGATGAAGTAACAACGACGTATGTAGGCTTGTTTGCGATCTCTGAGAGGTCAACAACAGCGGTCTCGTTTATGGTCTAGAATCCTTTCGTGTCAAAGTTTATATCAGAGAACTAGGTTAAATTTGTAGAATATTTAGTTCACATCAACAACATGAGTATTTTCTAATTCATGGTGGTGAAGTGCTCCACTATCCTGAATTAGAGACTACATGATGTGTAGGAAAATTCCCTTCTTCTTATCTTATTGTGCTTTCTGTAATGTCTGATTTCTTTGTTTTATAACTGTGTCTAACATCAATCCTTGTGTTTTCAGAGAATAAATACTAGGAGAAGCACTTGTCAGAGGAAAGGAAGAGCAGCTGTTGGGGACAATCAGGTTCCACCCCTGGCTCCAACTAGAGGAGTAGCTATGCCAGTTAACCTTGTTGGGTTGACTAATGCAGAGGTGCAGGCATCTCTCTCTCAGATGCAACATGTCACCACTATGAAGGATCCAACCATGACTTACCAGGTCAACCGACAAAATGTTCAGAGGGAGAACCCACCTGTTCGTAACATGGCCGAGAGGCTGAGTGACTTCACGAGGATGAATCCTCCTATTTTCACTGGGTCAAAGACATCAGAGGATCCCCAGGAGTTTTTGGGTGAGGTGCATAATATTTTGGTTGCTATGGGGGCTACGGATACTGAGAAAGCCGAATTTTCTTCCTATCAGCTCAAGGATGTTGAAAAGACTAGGTGCAAAATGTGGCAGGATAGCCGAGATTTGGGCAGGGTTGTGGTCACTAAGGAGTTGGTTAAGATATCCTTCTTGGAGAGATTCTTTCACAGGGAGATAAGGGAGGCCAAGGTTGAGGAGTTTATAAACCTTAAGCAAAGATTTGTGACGGTTCGGAGTATTCCCTGAAGTTTGTTAAACTATCAAGGTATGATACTTCCCCTGTATCTAGTAGCATGGATAAGATGACCAGGTTCTTCACAGGAATCACTGGAGATCTAGAGGAGGAGTGTCGATCTACGATTCTCCACGATAACATAGACCTCTCCAGGTTGAAGGTGCATGTCCTATAGGTGGAGTACAGATGGAAGAAAAGAGGCGTCTGTGAGCAGCCATGATTTAAAAAGAGGAAACAAAGTTCAGGGACCTCTAACATTCAGAGGAGTAAAACACTTAGAAGAGGAAGTCCCGAGCCCAAGAGGGAAATGGAGGTAATATGCAGCATCCCTGAAAGGACTGTGCTAAGTGTGGCAGTTCTCACAGTGGAGAGTGTACATAGGTCACTAGTACCTGCTTTGGTTGCGGTAAGAGTGGGAACATGGTTGAGGACTACCCACAAAAAAGAGGTCTAGATGGAGGTAATTCTCAACATAGGCCTAATCCAAAGGATGCATCAATAACCTAGCCTCCTAAGAGGAACAAGTTCTACTCCCTTAATGGCAGGGAGGAGCAGGAGAAGTCCGCTGATGTGGTCACATGTATGCTTCAAGTATTCTCAACTTCTGTTTATGCTTTACTTGATCCAGGGTCTAGCCTTTCCTTTGTTACTCCTTTACTTGCTCTCATTTTTGATATATTGCCTAAAGTTCTACATGATCGTATAATTGTTCGGACACCTTTAGTAGAAACTGTAAGAATTGATAGAGTATATAAGGATTTCCCAATAGTTGTATGTGGTAAGACTATGAGTGCAGACTTGGTTGAGTTACCCACACATGATTTTGATATTATTCTTGGCATGGACTTGTTTCATAGTTTGTACGCTTGTATTGATTGTCGTAGTTGGGTTTTTGATATTTTTTTCCCTAATGAAGAAGAGATAGTCTAGGAGGGGAACAACTCGAGTCGTCCTAATACATTGATTTCAAATCTTAAGACCAATAAAATGATGTCCAAGGGGTTATTATGTCATTTTGTGAGTGTTAATGATTTAGATTATGACATTCCTTCCATAGACTCAGTGCCTGTAGTGAATGAGTTCAACAATGTATTTCCTGATGATTTGCCTGGAGCTCCTCCCCCTCGAGAGATTGACTTTTGTATCTATATAGAGCCCGATATTAAACGAATTTCAATTCCTCCTTACAAAATAGCTCCAACATAACTCAAATAGTGGAAGTTGTAGTTAAAATATATCATTGATAAGGGCTCCATTCAACAGAGTATATCCCCTTGGGGCACTCCAATGTTGTTAGTAAAAAAAAGTAATATGGAACCATTAAGATGTGTATCGATTATCGGCAGCTCAACAAAGTCACTACCAAGAATAAGTATCTACTTCATAAAATAGATGACTTGTTCGACAAACTACAAGGGTCTAGTTTGTTCTAAAAGATTGATTTTCGTTCAGGGTACCATCAGCTTAGTGTTAGGGATGGAGATATCCCAAAGACAACCTTTCATACCCGTTATGGTGATTATGTGTTCCTAGTTATGTCATTGTGCCTCACGAACTCACCTGCTGCATTTATGGATCTCATGAACTGGGTCTTCCGTGAATACCTTTACTCTTTCGATATAGAATTCATAGATGACATTCTCATCTATTCTAAGAACAAGGTAGAGCATGAACATGATTTGAGACTAACCTTACAGGTACTTAGACTACATCAGTTGTATGCCAAGTTCAGCTAATGTGTATTCTAGCTAAGGTCATTGACCTTCCTGGCTCATGTTGTTTCCTATCAATGTGTAAAGGTGGAACCCAGGAAGACTAAGGTTGTTAAGACCTTGTCAAAACCTCTTACTCCCACAGATATCCGTAGCTTCTTGGGATTGGCTAGTTACTACAGCCGGTTCGTGGAGAGTTTTGCTTCCCACTGACAGCTTTGACTAAGAAGAAGGCCAAGTTTGAATGGACAAAGACTTGTGCAAAGAGTTTCTAGGAACTTAAGGACAGACTCACTTCAACCCCGTTGGTTACGTTTTCTAAGTCTGGTGAGAATTAAACTATTTATTATGATGTATCTAGGTTTGGTTTTTGTTTTGTTCTTATGCAGGGTGATAAGGTAATAGCTTATGTGTCTAGACAACTCCAGGTTCATGAGAATAATTCTCTCACTATTGACTTGGAGTTGCAAGATGTGGTGTTTGCACTGAAGATGTGGAGGCACTACTTTTATGGGGTGCATGTGGATGTGTTCATAGACAACAATAGTCTCTAGTACGTGTTCACACAAAGAGAGTTGAATCTACGTCAGCAGAGATGGTTGGAGATGTTAAATGATTATGACATGAATGTCCATTGACATCAAGGTATGGCTAATAATGTAGTTGATTATTTGAGCAGGATGAGCATGTGAAGTATAGCCCATATGAGAATTCGAAGAAAGAGTTGGTGAAAGATGTAAACATACTGGCCAGACTGGGTGTACGATTAGTTGACTCTACTAGTGGGGGTGTTTCAATTATTCCTAGTTCTTAATCATCCTTAGTAGTTGAAGTCAATAAGGGTCAACATCTTGATCCTATGTTGATGGAGCTGAAGGACTCTATGATAGTTTAGATGAATGAGTATTTTGCTTTTGGAGGTGACGACATACATAGGTACCAGGACAGGCTGTGTGTACCATATGTGGATGATTTGCTGACCAGGATCATTGCAGAGGCCCATTGTTCAAGATATTCTATACATCCAGGTTCCACCAATATGTATCATGATCTTAAGCAGATTTATTGGTGGGATGGCATGAAGAAGAACATTGTAGAATATGTGGCCAAGTGTCCTAATTGTCATCAGGTTAAGGAAGAACATCATAAGTATGTCTGTCTTACTCAGATTATTGAGGTTCCAACTTTGAAATGTGAGGCAATTACTATAGACTTCATATTTTATCTTCCGAAGACTAGGAGACAATATGACTCCATATGGGTTGTTGTGGATAGGATGACTAAGTCTGCCCACTTTATCCCTATGAAGTATACTTACAAAATTGAGGATTATGTTGTACATCACATTGATGATATTGTGAGATGGCATGGGATTCCTTTGTATATCATTTTAGATAGAGGAGCTTAGTTTACTTCAAATTTCTTGAGATCCTTCCAGAAGAGCTTAGGCACACAAGTGAAGCTTAGTACTACTTTTCATCCTTAAAACAATGGGCAAACAGAGTGCATAATTCAAATATTGGAGGATATGTTGAGGGCGTGTGTGATTGACTTCAGGGGTAGTTGGGACAACCATTTGCCTTTGATAGAGTTCTCGTATAATAAAATCTATCACTCCAGCATTAGATGGCACCGTTTGAGGCGTTGTATGGTAGAATGTGCAGGTCGGTAGTGGGGCATAAGGACTTAGAGAAGGTTAGAGTGATTAGGGATATGTTTTCCACTGCCTAAAGTCGGCAGAAGTCTTTTGCAGACAACAGAAAATGGCCCTCAAGGTTTGATTTTGGTGACCAGGTCTATTGGAAGATATAACCTATGGAGGCGGTAATGAGGTTTTTCAGGAAAGGGAAGTTGAGTCCCAGGTATGTTTGGCCATATAAGATCCATCAGTGCATGGTGATGTGGCCTACAAATTTTCTTTGCCTGCGGAGCTAGATTCTATTTATCAGTCTTTCATGAAGTGCCTAGGAGCTCCAGCATCGATTCTACCTGTTGAGGGTTTGGGGGTCGAGGAAGACTTGTCTTATGAGGAAGTAAATGTTTAAATTTTGGAAAGACATATCAATCGTCTAAGGAACAAGAAGGTCGCCACAATAAAAATATTGTCGAGGAATCTTCTTGTTGAGGGTTCTATATGGGAGGCCAAGGCCGATATGAGATCCCGCTACCCTCATCTTTTTAGAGCTTGAGGTTAGACTTCCTACTCTTAAGTATATGTTTCCTGATCTCTCCATTCTTTGTTGTTATTGCTTGATTGTGTATAGTAACTATGTTATGATTTGACTGGCATTACGCTAGATAGTTAGTAGTGTCATATGGAGACAAATGTACATAAGGTGGGGATAATGTAACAACCCTTAAAATGGATATGCTAAGTAATGCTTAATGTTTAAAGAATGCCTATGATTAGACCAGGTTCACAAGGATTGATGCGCGTAGAACAAGACCTCTTAACCCCTGCGACAACCAAGCCAACTAACTTAGGGAGTTAGTTGAGCTAGGAATGGTCGGGTCCAGCCATGTAGGGTTCCCGAATAAGAAGGTTCACTTGGATGAGTCTTTACCGGACATAAAAAGGAGAAATCTTAAGTTTTGAGGGTCTAGGGGTAAAATGGTAATTTTCCAGGCTAAGGGTATTATCATAATTACCCTAAATATGTAATTAATTATTTAATTAATAAAGTGGAGTGGGATTTTGGGGAGAGAGGGACAAAAATTGGCCTTTGAGTGAAGTCTTGCTCCACTAGGGTTCGAACCTAGGTTGAAGCAATGATTTAAATTGTTTTCGTTTAAATTGGTAAATTAACTTAATTAATTAATATTTATTAGCTGATTTAAGATAAATTAAAATCAGATTTTTTAAAGCGTTGAAAGAGTCCTAGTTTGACTAAGTCCTTACCTAAGCCTAAACTACCTTTCACGTTTCACTCTCTCACGTCAATATCTCACCTTCACGATCATTCTCTCTCTTTTTGTCACGTTTCTGTTCCATGAAAAAGTACTAAATAAGAACAATTAATAAAGTTCTTTACACTTGAAGAACTTACACGAAAATATAAGAAAAACAAGCTAATAAAAAACGATACGCAAAAGGGAGGATTATTCCGGGGATTTGGTGTTGAAGTTGACGGGATTTTTACGTGATTTTTGGAGAAGATTTTGTGCAGGAAGTCAAGGTTTGAACTACATAAACCGTATAGGTTTTTCTTACTCTTTGTCCCTTTCAAAGAGACTGTTAAGATTCAGTCAATTCTAATCAGAAAACGAGGATTCTTTCTTTTTGTATGTCCCTGTCACTAACTCCCATTGATTCGTAGGTTGGGTATATTTTTGCTGGTAGATATTAGGAATTTAATGTGTTTTAGTGATGAATATGTTCATGAATGTGTGTTTGGAATCATATGAATAACAACCTATGTTTTCCGAAAATATGTGTATTTGTGTGCAATGTTAGCCATGATTATTACCTTCGGTTTGAAGTTCAAAAATGATATGTTATGGTTGTATTTTTATGTGCACAAACTTATGTAAGTCGTCATTTTTACATGAAGTGTAATGTGGATAATTTGAGTGAGAAACTGTTGTCTAAATGAATCCACAAAAATTCACCTAAGATGTTCTAAATGAACCATGAATTACCTTAAGAACTAACATGAAACGTTGATGGAAAAGATGCTGAAAATCTACAAAACTTCCAGTAACATACTAATGAGTTTCGTTCAACTTAAAGTGGTTTATTATTCTATCAATAATGAATTAAATAAGTGAGGTCATTGAGGATTGAACCCTTGACCTCACCTTATTAAATATCGTAGAATAATGTAAGTAAAAAAGAATATGGTACGGGGGATTTTTTACTGTGACCTTCACTTGAAAATGACACTATGAAAATAAAAATAAGAGGAGTGGGATTAGATTGCACAACCTCTCGGTCAGACTTAAGGAATTAAAAGAAAATAAAGGTTGAGGCGTGTAGGAATCGAAATCACGACCTCTAGTCTGATTAAGGGAATTAAAGAGAAAAATAAAGTGAGGTTGTGGGGATTGATTCCATACCTTCACGGTCAACTCATAAAAGTCAAGGAAAAAACCATAAAAGAAATGATGTTGTGGGAGGTCTATCCCACAACGTCTCGGTCGCAAGAAAAACTAATAAGAAAGAAAGAAAAATAAGGAAAAATGAAATGAAGGCGTTGGGGCTCGATTTGGGTCCCCAAGCCGTGTGGATCAAAGTAGAATAAATTAAAAAAATGTAAGTGGTGTCCAACGGATTCAGAATCGACTTCCATTGGGGAATTTAGTATTGACACATATGTCATACGTGAATAAATGTTCAAATTAATGCTGCTTAGACAGATCAAAATAAAAATCATGGCATATGTACAAGATGCATAAGTCTTGTACCACATAATCTTATGAAGACATAAATCATTTAAACGAACTATGAATGAAACCTCATGGCTTGTATCTGTAGACCCATAAGCCTAGCATACGTTTAAAAGTAAGTGAACCCAAGATGCGTGTAATGAAATGATGTAACCCTATAAGGGTTACGTACGAGTATAAAACACACTAAATGGCCAAGTGCATTGGCATATGATGAAAAGAATATTCACATAAAAAGGTTGAGTAGTTATCAAAACAAAATGTGCTAATGTTAATGAATGTGTTAACAACATGATAAGAGGATAATGTGAAAGATGAGACTAATCTCAAATGAGCCTAAATAAATGTTACCAAAACGCACTCACCTATGATAGTGTAAAGCTAATGAAGAGACATGTCTTTATGAACACTCTAATGAAAGTCTTGAGATTAATATATACTCAATACTAATGTTGAGATGACAAATCATCTATTTAGCTATGATGTCCTCATACTAAAAGCCAGCTTCTACGACGTATGAGTTAAATGTAATGGAACTTTATACTGAGCACGATATACTAGCTATGAGAAGTGTTGCCTTCTTTCGGTAAAGGCGAAGGTTCACGTAACTCTTATGAGATGAGGCTGTCCAGAATTCCGGGTATGGGTGTCTTTATATCTCGTAGTTTTCGATCCTATACGGCCAACATAGGGATCTGGCAGGGTTAAATTCCCATGTACACTAGCATGTTTCGGGTCACTTTGGCCGGTGATTCCACATCTTTTAGGTATGGGGGAGACACTTTACTTCATGACACTCACATGATCTATGTCGTTTAATGTTAAAGTTCCCCATTAATGAATGAGGTTAGCCTCAAATGATGCACCTAATGAATTGAATTATACCAAAGGTGTTAGGATAGGATTATCAAGATGTGAGCTAGACTTAAGTAATGAAACAAGGTCATTCTTGATCATTGCACAGTGAACCCGATGAAAATCTTAAACTACTTCCTAGTTATCGTTGGTGTTTACACTAGCTTATATATATATGAAATGAAGTACGTATGAATGAATAAAGCAGACTCTGTATTTGCTAAAGAAGGCTCCCTAGTTGAGGATCCATATGTTGAGCCCCCATTTTTGGGAAGTCTTGATGTCAAGTCCATGATTCGAAAGTCTCATGGCGTATGAACGAATGATATGCAATATGTTATGTTCTATGTGTAAGACGTTACGTGTTGTGTGCAATATGATACGTATGATGATACATGTTACTCTCATGGTATGAATTTCCTAATCCAATTTGGCAAGTCTACTGACTTTCCTAATCAACATTCGGAAGGTCCACTACCTTTTTAATTCAAATTTGGCAAGTCTATTCAGTTGACTTCCATAAATCATTTTGTTAGGAAAAAGTTATTCTTACTCATGCATGTCCTTGGTGTATTCTTGCATATAGTCATACTTAGTACAAGTTTGTACTAATCCCATACAACTCTATATTTTAGGTGCATGCACAAGTGGACGTTAGGGCTTAAAGTACGACCTTGCAACTATCTTCACGTGGAGCGTTCATCTGGATTTTGTAGGCCCTAATTCTTTCGAGGATGTCTACTGTTATTTTCTAGCTTAGATGTAGGTTGTAGCTAGTGTATCGTGTTCCACTAGTGTTTCATTTCCACTTTCATTACAGACTTTGTATTGGTGCTGTTTTGAAAAAAATACGTTTGAATGCAATTATGAACTATTTCTTTCATTTTATGATCTTATGTTAGATGATTTCTTGTGAACATTTATAAGTTTAATTAGAATGCCTTAACTGAATGTTAAGCAACAAAAAGTTTAAATTGTACGCTAAAATTAACCTAGATGAAGTAACAATGACGTGTGTAGGCTTGTCTGCAACCTCTAGAGGTCAAAGAAGCCGGTCTCGTCTGGGTGTAGACTCTGGTCGTGACAACCTTAGTCCGACCTACGGATCGTAGGTAAATCCGTCAATCATGAATTCACCAAAGTTTCCTAGGCTGAGATTTTGGGGGTTTCTAACCCCATTGACGGATGTGCAAGACAAATCGTGGGTCAGTCTACGGTCCGTCGATGGCCCCGTTTGTTGCACCTACAGATTTTTTTGAAAATTTTGTTTTTGATTTTTTTTTATATGGGGTGTTACATTATCTCCCCCTTGGGATCATTCATCCTCGAATTAAGACTAAATTAGTTGGAATAGAGGGGGAGATCGTCAAACCCTACTACAAAACATTGGGAACTCCGTTTCTGATTTAATTGAGTTCCAAGAACATGCAAATACGCTAAAAATGCAAGTACAAACTGAGGAACCATTATTCTATGACTGAATTCACACATCAATGACTGGATAACATAAGAGGAACGATTACCTCAAGCTTGAGTGGAATCGGAAGGAAAGAGATGAAGATACTTTGCTTTTATGGCTGCTTCTGCTTCCTAAGTAGCTCCCTCTACGTACTGACTCCTCCACAAAACCTTGACCGAAGAGAATTCTTTGTTCCTAAACCTTCGAACATGACGTTCAAGAATCTCCACTAGTACATACTCATAAGAAAGATTATCTTTCACTGCAATACTCTCTAATGGCACTATAGAAGCTGGATCACCCATACATTTCTTCAAGAGTGAGATGTAAAAGACTGGATCCACGACTGCTAATTTTCCTGGCAACTCTAACTCATATACCACCCAGACAACCCTTTTCAAGATCATATAAGGTCCTTCCTATATAGGACTGAGTTTCCCTTTCTTGCAAAATGTCATCATTCCTTGCATAGGTGACACTTTCAGGAAAACCCAATCATAAACATGGAACTCTAGTTCCCTTCTCCTTACATCTGCGTAAGATTTCTGACGAATTTTAGTTGCCTTATGTCTATCTCTAATGAGTTGCACTTTCTCCATAGCATAAAGGAATGAATTATGCCCTATCTGATGCTTAAACTACTTCAAACCAACCAACAGGAGATGTACATCTACGCTCAAACAAAGCCTCATAAGGGGCCCTCTGTGTCACATCCGGGCTTACTCCTTGACGTAACCGGCATCGTCGTCCTTTTCAAGGACTAAGACTAGCGTGTTAGTCTCATTTCATTACATTCATAGGTTTAAAATTTGCGGAAAAATTTAAAACATTCATTATAACTACTTGGAGGCTTACATTGACCTCTACATACACATAATATATAGTCGTATAGACTATACATAGAACCTTTGCATAGGAAGGTTACATAGCCTTCTACTTTTATTTCATAAGCATACATATATATATACATACATACATACATACATATATATACATAAATACATAAATACATACATAGAAACATACATATATATATATACATATATATATATATGTATATATACATATATATATTTATATATATATACATATATAACAATATACATATACACGCACATATATATACACATACATACATACATATATATATATATACACACACACACATATATATATACACATATATTCTGAACGATTGTCTCATCTCATACCATCTAAACGATTATCACAATATGGGCATAGCCCTTACTTCAATCCAACAAGACCACATATACGTCATACGAAAGTACAATACTCAATTAAAAAGGAAAAAACTGAATGACTCATGAAGCTCATAACAAGTCCATAAGTTAGATGAAAGCATTGCCATCTGAATTTGAGGACCTGCCCTACAAGGATGAAAGGAAGAATCCAAGCCTACACAAGTGTTACCTTCTAAACTTTTCAACGACCAGAACCTAAAATGTTTGGGAAAAGGATAATAAAATGGGGCTAGTACTCCAAATGCACATGCTAAAATGGGGCTTTTAGTCAAACATGTCATTTTACCCCTTCAGGAACTTAGTGCAAAGCCAAGGAAGTCATATTAATCAACCAAACATGCTTACTAACTCAACAAGTAATACACATCCCAACATACTTGGAAAATGATTACTACGACCCTATCATAGAGGAATGACATAACAAGAATGAATAAGAGTCAATTTTATCATAATAAGCAATAAAATTACACATAAGTCCTTATCAAGTAAAAAAGTGCAATGACAAAGTAAAGCCCCATAACCTTACTTAATTAAGTATTTTCAACAAGAAACCATGACCAATGTCAAACTTTACATATCATTACATTTAGATTTACACTTCATCTTATGTTAACTTTATAATGCAATGCATACTCATAAATGAACTAATCAACATATAGTATCCACAATGTGCCAAAGGTCATAATACATATATCATATATCATAATAACAAAAACATATATAAGAACCTCCTCCTAAGACTCTCCTCAAGGCTAACTATTGCAATGCTTAGGTAGGCTCCCATACCGCTAACTAGAGTAAGCTAGACTTCTTAGGTTATCGAAGTTAGAGTTCAAGTCATTTAATTAATTTTAATTTTTAGGAACATCTTTCCCTAACCAACATAGAACAAATGAGCTTTTATGAACCCTACACCGCAAGAAGGCGAAATTCTTTACAAGGTAGTATCAAAACATGAAACATAACAACTACGTGGAGCAAATAGCTAGTATTCCTATGGGGGAAACATAGTTTAACTACGTGGATCAAATAGCTGGTATTCCTATGGGGGAAATATAGTTCAAAAACTAAGAGATATAGTTGGGACCCTCTTTATGAGCCATGCATTATAGTCTCTAATCTCCAGAGTATTGTAGTGTCCTACCTTCCTTATGTGGGAAGGGACACTCCTCGATCTATTTCACTGGGTGCTAAGCTAGAGTACCTTTTTGGAATGTATTTAAGTCTTTTATTATGAATCATAGGTTAATTTATGTCATAGGGTCTACCCCTTGTATAATCATCATTATCAACAGCTCAATAAGAATTGTATGAGTATAAGTCCTTCCATCACAATTCATATAAGTAAGATTAACACATTAGCATTTCATAGTATATCAAGGCACATTGATAATTTTCACCATCCTTATACCACATACACCTTAATAAACCTCACAACATAGTCAAAACATTTCAATTCAACATTATACACCCTATAATCCTAGTATAAGACATACTCCAATGTGACATCATGACTTAACCACAATTAGTCACTATAGGAATAACAGTTAGAGATTCTAAGACTGAACAAGTCTTCCTCATGGTCTATCCTCAAGGTCTTAACATAAACCAAAAACTCAACCCAGTTTAGGGGGTAACATCATCACACAATTATAACCAATAAGATAACAAGGCCAATTGCACCTCTATAACACAATTCAACACTAGATCATAACTTAAGAGAATATACATAGGCTAATTTAATAATAGAATTCATAACCAAAATCACATCTCAAGAACTAGAATGATAGGACTATAATTCATCTTAAAATAATCATAATAACACCATAGGAATGCATTCTTACCAACAACCAGATTAATTGTATCATAACAATAAAATATAGATCAATATCACAACCTAGGGTTGGGGATAGAGGATCATATTCTTCTATTTAGACCAAACCACCAACATTACCATAATCAAGTTGAAATTCATGTTAATCTATTCAATATAACATAAATAAATCATAAACTCAATCCATAACTTAAATTTCGTAATTGAATGACACCTATAAGAAAACTCAACTTTTGAAATCCATTTTGAAGGAACCCTTCGAGGAAACACTCTCAAAGGTGAATTAGATATCATACCTAATGTTTGAAAACAATTTGATAGTGAGTTCGTCCCCTTCAATCCCTCAAACCCTTTTCCTTGATAGTCTTCAATGGTGGGTTGAAGTAGATAGACAAAGAAGGGAAAAGGAAGAGAGTCTATATTTGAGAATTGTCTTAGATTAATGAGGGTTGGGAGTATTTATATTGGGTAATAAATCAACGTAATTACACTTCCTTAATCCCTAATTAAACCACCTAACCCCCTAACTAATTAAAAGAGATCAAATTAAATTAAGCAGAAAACTCGACCCTCACAAATGAGATCACTAACGACGGGCCGTTTGTGAGTCGATGGACCCTTCTCAAATATAAAATCTCTTCCTTCTCTCTTCTTTCTCTCTCTAATTGAATCCACCACCGAAGACTAGCAAGGATAAAGGTTTAAGGGCTTGAAGGAACAAACACTAGGTAAGTTCTCATTTGCATCATCTCTTCACAAATTTTATTTGCAGCTGGGTTGTTTGTACATTGAACTGCAAAAGTGTTTCTCCCTATGTCCGTCTTTCTAGTGCTCCAAGCCTTGTTGTTGCAAGAAATCTTCTCCAACTTTTCTGCAATCTTAGCATATTGAAAATGACATAGATGAATTATGTTTATATAAAATCATACTATAAATGTATGATTTTCATCATATACTTGTTATTGTGATTAAGGTGTTTGTTTGGGATCGATTTCCACGTTTCGGCATAATTAACTTATATTAGACAACCATAATCTAGCAAAACATTGGATCGGATTGCCACGTTCTGATATATATATTTTGGGATGAGATTGCCATGTTTTCGCATAGTGTTTTTTTGGATTGCCATTTTCTGACATAAACATGGTCCAACATCTCGTAATATTAAATAGCTAGGAATGATCTAAGAAACAAAATTTATTACTTTTGTAAAGCTTTTGAATGTTTTGAAATTTCCTAATTTTAAGAAATGTTAGTTTTATCATTTTCACATGGCCATAACTCCGAGATAAGGATGAGTTAGAGTCGGCTATTTACTTGGTTGAAAAGACCTTTGACGGCGCTGAGTTTGCATGATTTCGATATCATATAAGGAAGATACTCCTTTTAGAAATTATGTTGTTGAAGAAAAGAAAATCTCATTCTACATTTAAGTAAGCGAAAACAACTCTTTTTACCAAACTATTCCTAGTTCATTTTAAGAGTTTAATTGGGGTGAAAATAAGCTTTAAGTAAGATTAAGAAAATCAATACACGCTTAGGCTAGGGATAAAAGAGAAGAAAAGAAAAAGCAGAAAGGAGAAAAATAATGATTTCGCAAAGAGCGCAAAGAGATTGAAGCGGAATTCGTCGGGGTGATCCCTATTATGGTATATGAGATCTTTTGTGTTGGATTAATTCATCTGCACACCAATCATCCTTAATTTTTAATGTTTTGGAGTAGTTGACATGATTAAAAGTGAGTTCTTGATAAATCTTGTCAAATCCCTTTCTAATGAGTTGATTAAATACCCATCGATATTGATTAGTAGTTTTTGATTTTATTTTTCAGTTACATGAATTGGGTATTGATAGTATTAATGCTCCGAAAGGTTTGATAATTGAATAGTCAAGGTTTAGGATAATTAGGATCAGAAGACGAAGAGACAAGTTCGTCAATGATACCATGGGCAGCACCAGGTGCGCCCCACCTGGGCTAGGGGGCTCGGGCAGCACGCTTGCATTGAGCTAGGATGCAGTCTCTCACAAAGAGGCGTAGCGCGCCGAGCCCAACCAACATTTTTCAGCCAATTTTCATAATTTAGTCCTCGTAAGTCCTTCCAATTTAAAACCTTCTATTTATTCTAAGTACTTCAAATAATTTCTAAACACCTAAAAATTATTGAAGAACACAAACCATAACCTTGAATCCATAATTCAATTAAAGGAAAGTTAAGATCAGAGTCAATGAAATTAAGAGTCAAGTATAAAGTAAGAAGTAAAATTCTTAAAGGCTTTCAAGAGTCTTAGTTAAACATTTTAACTTATTTTTGCGACTCATTTTAAGTTAAGGAAAGAGTTAAGTTGAAGTTCTTTTCTTGAAGGGTATATGTGGACTAAGTATTCTAAGGAGGCTTAAAATGTTTTTCACATGTAAAAAGTAAGGAAGCTTTGAAAATCAAAGGGGACTTAGGGTGAGCTTTCCTAAAAGAACTAGAGCTTTCTAAAAGAAGCAAGCAGAGAAACTGAGATTTCAAAGATGGCCTTTGAGATATGTACTTCTGAGAACTAAACTAAAACCACATAATGACTATGTTTATAAAACGTATGAGTAACTATTTTTTTGGGAGTATTATTGACCACTGATATGAGGGAGAGTTCTGACATGTCTCAGCCCCCATAAGCCATGTAGCCACCACGGTTAAAAAGGGGTCAGAATTTTTAGATGAACCCTTTCCACATTAGAATAATAGATCTAATACGCAGTTCAAGTCTTTACCTTTGGCCGAGTATAGGATGCACTGGCCGCGTGAGGTAAATTTTTGTATCATCATTGCAGCTCTTAAGTGATTGTTGTCGATTAGAGAAACTTCTACAGAATTTATTGTATTCTTATATACATCAGTGATCATGTATCTTACATACATGCAAAGTTAATTGTATCTTTGTATATATTAAGAATTTATAGCTTGTTTTTTAGATACCTTTCTTTATATTACACTTGCTATTAAATTGTGTTATATTGAAATGGGTTAGTAATTTATAAGTTAGTAGAGCGAAGGTAAGTGTTCATTCTTATTCCTTTTAAACCTTAAGTGTTGTTAGCATTCCAACTCGTTTACTTATATATCAATGTACTTATGCTAGTTGGCTTGCATCTGTAACATCTCGTAACTTGTAAATAAAAGAATAAGATAAGAAATTAAAATTTATCACTTTTTTCAATAAAAGGGAAAATCATGATAATTTCCTATGTTTTTGAAAGAATTTAGTTTGGGCCATTTTCATACGGCCATAACTTCTAGTTCACAATGATTTAAAGGTAGTTCTTTTTATGGTTGGAAATCCCATGGATACTTCTTTCCAACGACACCGAATTTATGAAATTTCAATATCGTATGAGAGAGCTACATCTTTCGGGAGTTGTACTGTTTAATTAAGAAAGTCCAATCCGGATTTTTTGAAGGGAAAACTAATCATTTTACCCATTTATAGCCTAATTTGTTTTAAGGGTTAAAATGGGGGTAAAAAGTGTCATTTCATTTTAGAAAAGTATTTCAAGCTTAGGGTTTGGGAGAAAATGGAAGAAAAAAAGAAGAAGGGAGAAAGATTAAGATTTCACCAAGAACGCCCAGGTATTGTAGTGGACTTCTTTAGGCTGATCCCTATTAAGGTAAGTGATATCTTTTGCGTTGGATTAACTCACACACACACCAATCTTGCTTCAATTCCATAATTTTTGAGTTGTTTACATGATTTGAATGAGTTCTTTATTAATCTTGTCGAATATATTTTAGTTGAGTTGATTGAATAATCATAGATGTTATTTAGTAGCTTCCGAGGTTGTATTTGAGTTAGATATGTTTTGTATTGACAGTATTGATGAAACTAAGGGTTTGGGAATTGAAAAATGCAGGTTTAGGCGTTATATGATTTGAAAAATCGTTGAAAAATATATCAGATGCACTTGAGCAAGATAGGTGTTTCGCGCGTGCAGTGCACCACAAAGTGGCTTCATTCAACAGGGCCCTAGTGTAGCACGCCACCAGTGTGCCAGAAGCAAGCCTCAGTAAACTAAGACTGCTGCAGCGTGCCACAAGTTTTCACGGATTGGAATTGTCACCCAGTTTTGTAGTTTAGCCTTCTTAAGTCGTTCCAAGGTACATTAACATCTTTCGATGATTCTAATTACTTTAAATTATTTATAAGCACCTAGATATCATTAAAAAACTCAAATCATGACCTTTAATCCATAATTCAATTCAAGGAATGTAAAGATCAAAGTCAATGAAGTTGAGAGTCATGTAAAGAGTTAAAAAGTAAGTCAAAGTAAAGTTCTTAATGGTTTTCAAGAGTTTCATTTAAATATTTTAACTTTGTCTTAAGATAAATGTTTCAAGCTAAGTAATGATTTGCGTTGAAGTTATTTTCATCAAAGGTATATGGGGACTAATTATTCCAAAAGAGACTTACAACGTTTTAACATTTAAAGTAGACACGGGACATTTATTTACAAGGAGAATTAGGCCGTGTTTTAAAAAAATACTATAGCTTTCGAAAAGAAGCAAGCAAAGAAACTATGATTTCAAAGATGACCTTTGAGATAAGTATTTTAGACAACTAATCCTAAACCACATAATAAAGATGTTTTAAATCATAATATCCTACATATTTTTGGGATAGGTATTAAGCACCGATATGCGGTAGAGTTCAGACAACTCACAACCCCTCTAAACCTATAGCCACCATGGGTACAAAAGGGTCATACTTTTTACATTCTCATTTTTACAATAGACTAGTGGATCCATACAATAATTTAGGTCATATACCTTTGGCAGGGTATAGTATGTGCAGGTAGCGTACGGTAGATTGTTGTATCATCAATGAAACTCTTAGGTGATGGTTGTCTGTGAGAGTAACTTCCATAGAAGTTATTGTATTTTTATAAAGAATAGTTTACTTGTTTGTATACATACACACAAGATTTTATTGTATTCTTGTATACATTAAACTCTTAAAACATGATTAGAGACGGCTTTTCTTTAGATTGATTTTTCTTTTTAAATTGTTTTATATTGAAATGTGTTAGTAATTCATGAGTTTAGAAGAGTCAAGGTAAGTGTTCCTTACTCATTTTGAAGCTTACGTGTTGTTAACATTCCAACTCGAACACTCGTACATTCAATGTGCTAGTATGCTTATATCGTATTATGATGCAAATGTAGGTTACAAAGATCAACATTCAGCTCACCATTGATCCAGTGAGCAACTTATATTAAGTTTGTGAGTCTCTGTTCTTTCTAGAAGAAATCTTTAGCGTTTAGGTAATTGCATTACCACAGCTGGTAGTACTTTTCTTAGTCTTTTCCTTTCACTTGTAATCGATGAAGATATTGGGTTTCCATATTGGCTAATCATTACTTTTAAGCTATTTCCTTAAGTTTTATTTTATTTTTAGGTCTTCCACTGATTTAAGTAATCCAGAACCGAGCTTCCCGCAACGACATCAATGGTAAATAGGTGTCGTCCACATCTAGGGTGTAGGATTGGGGCATGACAATATGTATCATGATGCAGACTACTAGGATCAACATTTGGTGTATAGTAGATACAATTAGCAGCTTAGAGTTAGTTGGTGAGTCTTCCTTCATTCCTAAGACATCTTTAGCATTCAATTATTTGTCTTAATTTTTACTTTTTCGGATGATTGGGGGTCCTGTTCCAACATCCCTCATTATTTTAGAGGATTCATATATAGATGGTATTAGTTTTCTTATTCTTATCCCTTCACTTGTAATCAACTGAGACTTGGGTTGCCACATTAACTAATTATTATATTTAAAGCTAATTCTTGATTTATATCTTATTTTTATGTCTTCCACTGAGTTAAGTAAGTCAGGCCAAGGGTCCTCTTAAAGCCATTAATGGCCCTTAGATGCTGGCCACGTCTAGGATTTAGGCTGGGGAATGACAATCTTTATATTAGAGCAAAGAGTTCAAGTTTCCTACAAAGTCTATGAAGCCGTTTTTGTAGGGTCTTAGTCATTGTCGTGATGTGCATCACGTCTAAGATTACGAGGCTACAACATTTAGGAATTTCTCACTTCTTTTATATTACTTTTTGTGCATTAGAGTTTATCTCTAAAAGTCTCTTTCTAAATCGTGCTTGCGCGTGATTTAGATAACCATGCATTTATGAAGAGTACCAAGATATCGTCCAGCTGGAAGAAATGTTGAACCTAAGGAATAAAAGTTACCCAATGCACCTGAAGTGCAACCTCAAGGTAACGTTACCAACTCTGAGTTCTGTGAGGTTATTAGGATGCAGAGTCAAGTGTGACTAACCTGGTTGGTCAAAAAAGAGGAACTTGACAAAAAGGAGATGAGACTTCGAGGATTTAAGAATTCTTTAGGTTGAATCCCACAAACTTCAATGGTTTGCACACTATTAAGGACCTGGAGAACTTCACCGAGGAACTGCAAAAGTTGTTTAAGGTGATGCATGTTGCTGACAATTAGAGAGTTGAGCTAGTCGCTTATCAACTCAAGGGCATTGCTGGATCTTAGTTTGATCAGTGAAAGTAGGGTAGAGATGAAGACTCACAGTTAGCGAGTTGGGATTATTTTGACGAGGCCTTCTTGAGAAAATTCTTTCCCCGAGAATAGAGAGTCGTCAAGGTACGTGAGTTACTCACCCTTATGATGTATTCGCTAAGTGTGGATGAGTATGGGTTCAAATTCAACCAACTATCTCGTTGTGATCCGGGGATGGTTTAGTACATGAGGAGTAGGATCAAATTGTTAGTTAGCGGACTGGTTCGCTCTTCAAGAAAGAGGGTCGGGCTGAAATTCTTATTGGAGACATGGACATTTAAAGGTTGATGAATTATGTATAGAAGGTAAAGGGGGGAAATTTGAGGGACCAACAGAAATAAAGAAACAAGAAAGCCAAGACAAGGAATGAGCTTGGGATGTAGAGAGGTGGTCTGAATCCGCCACGGTTTCTAGAAAAGGGGCCTACACATCATCTTCTAGTGCACTTACGCCCAGAGATATAAATGATCAAAATGTTCAGAAATCACGAGCTAAGCATGCTTATTCAAAAGATAGAGTGTCACATTGAGGTAGTAGGCCTCTTGCGTGCACCAAGTGTGGAAGAAATTAGTCTGGTGTTTTTCGTGAGGGATCCACGAGTTGCTTCAAGTGTTGTAAGACCGGGATTTTCATGTGGAAGTGTCCCAATAACAAAAAAAGCGGGGGTAGAAATAGGGGCAATAAAGCTCAGTCATTATCAATTTATCCACCAGAGAGGGTTGCACCTATGTGAGGTATTTTTGGTATTAACGGAGGAACAAACCTTTTGTATGCTTTCAAAAACCGCCATGAACATGAGAATTCAACAGACGTTTTCACTAGTATGGTTCAAGTCTTTGACTTTATTTTATTCATTGCTAGACCGATGGGCGAGAGTATCTTTTGTAACTACATATGTTTCCATGAACTTTGATATTGATTCCTTAGAAACTTTGGGAACCATTTTGTGTTTCTACCCATGATTGAGAATCTATTGTAGCGGAAAGGTTCTATCATTATACTGCTATTCAATCAATCACAAAAACACCATGACTGATTTAGTTGAGTTAGACATGGTAGACTTTGATGTCATTCTTGGTATGGACTAGCTTCATGCCTCTTACGCCTCAGTTGATTGTTGGACTTCAGTAGTAAAGTTTCAGTGTCCAAAAGAGCCAGTCTAAGAGTGGAAAAGTAGTTAAGCAGTGGCTAAGGGTTGATTTATTTCGTATCTTAAGGCATGTAAGTTTGTTTCTGAGGGGTGTGTGTATAACTTAGTCCAAGTTGATAACTCTAGTGTATACCTACCTCATATTCATTTTTTTCTAGTAGATACACAGTTTCTAGAAGTTATTTCAGATGATCTTCCTGGAGTCCTGCATTAGTGAGAGATAGACTTTGGCATATATCTTCGTCCAAATAATCATCCTATCTCTATTCTGTCATACAAAATTGCACAAGTAAAGTTAAAAGAGTCGAAAGAACTATTTAAATATTTGTAAGATTAGGGTTTCATTCGAACAAGTGTCTCACCTTGGGGAGCTCCGATCTTGTTTGTGAGAAAGAAGGATGGTTCCCTTAGGATATGTATATATTACCGCGAATTGAATAAGGTTACCATAAAAATAAGTATTCTTTTCCAAGGATGGATGATCTTCTTGACCAGCTTCAGGGTGCTTCATGCTTCTAGAAAATTGATCGCAGATAAGGATACTATTAGTTGAAAGTTAGGGAATGTGATATTCCAAAGACAACTTTTAAAACAAGATTTGGGCATTATAAGTTTTTGATCATGTCTTTTGGTTTGACAAATGCGCCTGCAACATTCAGGGATCTTCTAAACAAAGTCTTCAAACCTTACCTACATCTCTTTGTTATCGTCTTCATAGATGACATACTAATATATTCAAGGAATGAAGAAGATTATCCCAGTGACCTATAGTTCTTCAGACGTTGAAAGATAAAGGAGTTATATGCCAAGTTCGCCAAATGTTAGTATTGGATTAAGTTTGTGGCATGATTGGGCCACGTTGTTTCTAGTAATAGGATTAGAGTTGATACCTACAAAAAGATGAAATTTAGATTTGGCCTAGACCGACATCCCTACCTGATATAAGGAGCTTCTTGGGTTTGGCTGAATACTATAGAAGTTTTTTGAGTGATTTTTATCTATGTCATCTCCTTTGACAAAGGTGACTTAAAAAATTATTAAGTTTCAATTGTCAGAAGCTTTAGAGAAAAGCTTTCAGAAGTTTAAAAAGAGGTTGGATACTTCTCCAATTTTGACTATACCAGAAGGTACTCAACGTTTTGTGGTGCATTCTAGCGCATCAACAGTTGGTTTAAGATGCTTGTTAATGCAGAATTGCAAGGTTATAGCTTAGGCCTCAAGACAGTTGAAGTCTCATGAGAAGAATTATTTATCTCATGACTTAGAGTTGGCTGCTATAGTTTTTGTCTTGAAGAAATGGTATCCTATTTGTATGGTGTTCATGTTGACATATTCGCTGATCACAACAGCTTACAATATGTGTTCACCCAGAAAGTTTACAATCTTGGACAGAAGAGGTGGTTATAATTACTCAAGGATTATGACATGAGTATTCTTTACAACCCATGTAAGGATAATCTTGTTGCTGATGTTTTAACAAGGTTATCCATGGGCAGTACTGCCCGCTTTGAAAAAGAAAAAGGGGAATTAGCCAAGGATGTGCACAGACTTTCAGTCTTGTGACTCGGACTTATGGATTACAAAGAATGAGGGATTGTGGTGACCAATTGGCGGTGAGTCATCACTAGTGTCAGTACTGAAAGAGAAGCAATACCAAGAACCCATTTTATTTGACTTGAAGGAAAATGTTCATAAGCAAAGAGTTTTTGCTTTTGAACAAGATGGAGATAGTGTGATGAATTATCAAGGTAGGTTGTGTGTACCTTGGGTGGATGAACTCCAAGACAGGATAATTAGGAATCTCATAACTCTATATATTCCATTCATCAAGGATTAACAAAGATGTACGGGATTTGAGATAGGTATATTGGTGAGAAGACATGGAGAAGGGCATTGTTGAGTTTGTTGCCGAGTGCTCAAATTTCTAGCAAGTGAAATTAGAACACCAAAAGCCTGGAGGATAGGATCAGGATATATAACTTCCATATCGTAAATGGGAGATGATTAACATGGACTTCATTAAAGGGTTTTAAGGTATCGCTGACAACATGATTATATTTGGGTGATCGTCGATACAATTACAAAATATGCCCACTTCTTGCAGGTAAAGACCACATATTCGAAAGAGGATTATGCAAAGTTATATATTCAGGAGGTGGTAAGACTTCATGGAGTCCCAATTTCAATTATTTCAGATAGAGGTGCACAATTCACTACACTGTTCTGGAAGTCTTTCTAGAAAGGTTTAGATTTTAAAGTAAACTTAAGCACTGCTTTTCACTATCAGACGGATGGAAAAGGTGAAAAAACAATCTAGACCTTAGAAGATATGTTGATGGATTGTGTGATTGATTTCACCTACCTCCCTTCAAGTTCGCTAACAGCAACAGTTACCATTCAATCATCCAAATGGCCCTATATGAATCTCTTTATGGAAGAAGATGCAAATATCCTATTGGGTGGTTCGATGTTGGTAAAGTAGGGTTTATAGGACTAGATCTAGTTCATCAAGACACAGAGAAGGTTAAGTTGATCCAAGAGAGATTTCAAAACGGCACAAAGTCGTCAAAAATCCTACATAGATGTTACGGAAGGTCGTTGAAGTTTGAGGTGGATGTTTGGATTTACCTGAAGATTTCATCCATGAAGGGTGTGGTGAGGTTTGGTACGAGCAAGAAACTTAGTCCTTGGTATATTTGACCTTATAGAATATCAAAGAGAATTGGAAATGTAGCTTATGTGTTGGAGCTACCACAATAGCTAGCAACAATTTATCCAGTTTTTCATATCTATATGTTGAAAAAGTGTATAGGTTATCTTTCATTAATTGTACCGAATAAAAATGTTTGGATTTAGAATAGCTTATCCTATGAAGAGATTTGGGCTCAGATTTTAGATCATCATATTTACAACAAAGGAAGTTGCATCATTCAAGATCCTTTGGAGGAACCAATTTTTTAATGAAGCAACTTGGCGAGCTGAAGAGGATATGAAGAAGAGATATCCAATGTACTAAATTCTATTGTTAAAACTTTATAATTAATGAGTAAGTATGATGTTATGCACTTTTGTTGTGAGTGTTGAACTGATGTTACTATTCTTATCTTAGTAAAAGAAATATCATTCAAGGACGAATGTTCCCAAGGGAGAGATGTTGTAACATCTCGTAATTTGAAATAGCTAGGAATGAACTAAAAAACAAAATTTATCAATTTTGGAAAGAAAAGGGAAAATCTTAAAATTTCCTATAGATAAGAAAAGTGAGTATTGTTTATTTTCAAACCACCATAAGTCTTAGTTAGGATTATCTAGAATCAGCTTTGCAATAGCGCCAAGTTTGCACGATTTCGTTATTGTATGAGGAAGATATGCTTTCTCGAAAGTTGGGCTTTTAAAGTTGGGAAATTCCAAATACGGATTTATCTAAGGGCAAACTGGTCTTTTCACCAAACCATTTTCTAATTTATTTTAAGGGTTTAATTGGGGTAAAATAAGATTCATGTTAGTTTTAGAGAAACAAATCACGGTTAGGGCTTGCGAGAAAAGAAAAGAGGAGAAGAAGAAGGGAGAAGGATAAAGATTTCACAATGAACGCCAAGAGAATCTAGTGGAAATCATTAGCAGTGATCTCTACTAAGGTATGTGAGATCTTTCATGTTGGATTAATTCAACCGCACACCAATCATGCTTCACTTCTTTAATTTCAGAGTTGTTTATATGTTTGGAAGTGAGTTCTCGATAAATTTTGTGAAATCCCTTTTGTTTAAGTTTATTTAATACCCATTTATGTTTATTAGTACTTCTCAACGTTGTTCTTGAGTTATATTCTTTGGGTATTAAAGGAATTGATGACCCTAAGGGTTTGGGAATAGAACTATGAGGGTTGAAAAGAATTAGGATCTGAAGAGGAAGAGAAAAGTTTGTCAGCCACACCTAGACAAGACCAGGCATTGTGGACCCCACATGTTCCAAAGGGTTGGGCCAGCATGCCTACAATACGCTAGGATGGGGCCTTTGACAAAGAGATATGGTGCTACATGCCTGAAACGTGCCAAACCCGACCTCATCGACTTTTCTTAATTTAGTCCATTTAAGTCCTTCTAAGATACATTAAGCCCTTTAACTGATTCTGATTACTTCAAATTATTTTCTAAACACCTAGAAATCATTAAAGAACTCAGAAACCATAACCTTGAATCCATAGTTCAATTCAAGAAAAGTTAAGATCAAAGTAAAGGAAGTTAAGGGTAAAGTCTAAAGTTAAGAAGTAAAGTTCTTAAAGGCTTTCAAGAGTCTTAGTTAAACATTTTAACATTGTTTTATGTATTAGGTTTAAAACTAAGTAAAGAGTTAAGTTGAAGTTCTTTTCTTCAAGGATGTGGGGACTAAGTATTCCGAAGGAGACTTAAAATATTATTTCACATATAAACAAGTAATGGAACTTTGATTCGAATGGTCCTTAGGGTGATTTTTAAGAAAAAAAATATAGCCTTCTTAAAGAAGCAAGCAGGAGCATTAAAATTTCCAAGATAGAATATGAGCTAAGTATCTTTTAGCACTATTATCAACCCTGAGAATTAGTATGTTCTTAAAACATAAGAGCCAACATATTTTTGGGAGTAGTATTAAGCATCGATATAAGTGAGATATCAAAAGACTCACAGCCCCCATAAACAATGTAGCTACCATAGGGAAAAAAGTGGTCATACTTTTTAGATTAACCCAGTTTATAGTAGACTAGTGGATCCATTAGGAATTTCAGGTCTTATACCTTTGACTGGGTATAAGATGCGGTGGTAGTGTGAGGTAGATCGGTGTATCATCACTGTATCTCTTGGTGATGGTTGTTTGTTAGATAAACTCCAACAAA
Organism: Solanum lycopersicum; assembly: GCF_036512215.1. Lineage (NCBI taxonomy): Eukaryota > Viridiplantae > Streptophyta > Magnoliopsida > Solanales > Solanaceae > Solanum > Solanum lycopersicum. The sequence goes on along the minus strand of NC_090800.1, from coordinate 32,238,346 downwards.
AGTTATTGTATTCTTATATACATCAGTTTACTTGTATTTTACATACATACAAAGTTGATTGTATATTTGTATATATTCAGAATTTAAATTATGTTTTCAGATAGCTTTCATTATATTGTACTTTATTTAAAACTATGATATATTGAAATGAGTTAGTTATTTATGAGTTGATCAAAGCGAAGATAAGTGTTCTTTCTTACTCCTTTGAAAGCATAAGTGTTGGTATCATTCAAACTCGCATTGTAGTACACTCAATGTACTAACGCAAGTTCGACTGCATCGTATCATTATGCACACACAGGTAATTAGGATCAACATTCGACATATAAATGATCCAATGAGCAGCTTAGAGTTAGTTGGTGAGCCTCCTTTCATTACGGAGGACATCTTCAGCATTCAAGTATTTGTCTTCGTTTTAAGTTATTACGTTGATTGGGAGTCTTGTCCTAACATCCGTCGTTATTTTAGAGGCTAGATAGACATATTGTCGTAGTTTTCTTAATCTTTTCCATTTACTTTATCAACTAAGACTTGCGTTGCCTGTTTGGCTAATTGTTATCTTTAAAGCTAATTCTTCAGTAATATCTTATGTTTAAGTCTTCCCTTGAGTTAACTAATCCAAGCCAAAGATCTTCTCAAGGAAAACAATGGTCAATACGTACCTGCCACGTCTAGGGTGTAGGCTCAGAGCATGACACATGGGACCGGATTGTCAAGTTCCGTTAGGCCAACTATTTGGGTTTGGGTATTTTGACATGACCAATTATGTGATGATAAGAGTTACATGTGTTCTTGATTCTTCGTTTTGATAATGTTTTATATATATATATATATGGGATTATAATGTTGTTTGACTTCTTTATGTTACACTAGTGGGATAGTTGTATGATCTAACTGGTATACTGTGAGTGTGTACTGATATTGCACTTGCTCTTAATTTTGTTGAGTACAATGCATCTTTACGCGACTGTTGATATACATCACGTAGAAGATAAGTAATTGTTGATTCTATTTCAAGTGTGAGACAATTCTCTCGGGCTACCCTGAGATTCTCTTTCGTCAATGCACACCATTTCTAGACTTAGAATTTTATTCTAGTTAGTTTAATAGTTCATTAGTTTGGGAATGTATCCTTTCTTGTTTTTACTTATGGATCATATTAGATGTTTTGGTGCATTTACTTTCTGATGCTAGGCATTTAAGTTCACCATTTATTTAGTTAATTAACATTCTTCCGTAACTTAACAACCTTAGTTTTGGTTTAGTTGCTTAGATTGGGTTGTAGTAGTTGTTCTCCTACAGAGGGTAGTATGGGTTCCAATCACAATGGTCTGGCTTTTGGCAAAGTTGGTATCTGAGCCTAGGTATGGAAATGAGTCTAATACAGTCTAGTAAAATGGTACGAGTGCACTTTTACTTTTTTCGAGAGGCTATAGGACTTTAGGAAATATCTATATTTTTACTCTTGTCTTCTTTCTTGCTATAACTTAGGTCCAATTAGTATCTACGTGATATAAATTTGTATATAAAATCCTTCGCTCTTTTGTTTACAGATGGTGAATACAAGGCTCATTGGTGTTCATCCCGCAGCTCCCTTTAGTGGTCTAGCTGAAGAACCTGCAGCGAGAGGTCGCGGTCAAGGCAGGGGTAGAGGAAAAGATAGGGTTAAAGGTCATAGGAGAGTAGAGCCTACTAAGAATGAGGTAGCGGTCACCAATGCTCCTAAATGAGATCCCGCCAGTCCATAATGAGGAGATAGAAAAGGATATTGAGGTTGGAGATGTTGAGAAGAATTGACAAAAGTAAGAGCTACTAGTACAGACTACGGTAGTTCCCCCATTAATCCGGTGTTAGTTCAACACTTATGAGATTCTTTACAGAGTTGGTGGTCTTGGAGTGCTTCCACCTACTAAAGTTCAAGTTAATTCTCATTAGGATAGGCTTTAACAATTAGACAAACATTTAGAGGCTTACACATTGAAATTATCAAAAACTCTCTCTACTCTAAAGAAAAGAATTAAAACAAAATTCTTGTAAGCTCTAAGAGGGCTTTCCAATAGGTTTTATTGTATTCGAAACGAATAGTTGATTGAGTTTATCTTAATTGCTGATAAATATTTCTTGTTTTGTTTGACAGTTGTTCCTCCATTAGTTTAAATATTATCTTGCATGATTACGTTGAATATTGTTGTGTCTTGGAATGAATAAAAGCAAGCCACCGGAATAGTTTTTGCTCATCCCTCTATCTCTATATGTATAATGTGTTACTATGAATATTTGATGTTACGATTATTTTGTCATTATATATATTTGTTACATTATCCCTTGTACCAGGGCTTGAACTTAGAGTTCAAAATGTTAAAGAGTCGCCTAGAAGGAAATTCCGGAGGGAGCTATGTTGTTTATTTTAATGTTGTATATTTTGTTCACTTGTTCTTTATTTTGTCTTTTTAAATGTGTATAACTCTAGTTCTCCATTATATATCTCATTCATATTTTTATTGGGTGTGATATCAACAAAATATGGCTATGAGTAAATTACTTGAAGAATGCAAAAATATTATAATATCTCTTAAATAATCATCGAAAATAAACTATTGGTTTGTATTTTTCTGATTTAATATGAAGCGGGTGTAATAAATGTTACATATATGAGAAAAATGTAATAAATATTTGTTTATAAATAAAAATAGATCCCCATGCATATACATCATAATAGTGCATAAATTTTGATTCTTTGTTCACTTAATAAACTTCAAGCATGGTAGTTTGTTTAGAGATCATGTTCAGGATGTAACAATTGACTTCAGCAACTCATTTAATATCTTATTTTGGGATATAAAAATCAGCATATAGGCTTTAATGCTTTCTACAAAATAAATTATGTCTATCTATGTTGCAAATTAATATTGTCATGTAAACTCATTTCTCACATTTAAATGTTTATGGTTAAATATTTTCTAACATGAAAATTGATTAGATATCATGGCACTAGGAATTATGCAGTATGTGTGACCTTTCAATCATGTAGAATCATATTCTGAGATATTATTAAGTAATTTTTTAAGAATTTTCAAAAATTATGATAGTTTTCTCCGTATCTGCTATGCACTAATAAATATTTTTGTATTACAATTGTTTTTGGTCAATTCAAATAAAGTAATCATTTGCTAGCATGTTAAATAACAGAGTTGTTATTATGCCTTTTTCTTCAACCGTTTATTAATAACTCATCTTTCGCTACTGCAAGCTAGTTTACTTGGTAAAGAAATTGTCCTCCAATATGAAAATCAATTAATCTTTGTTTCGTAAATATGCCACTTTTAAATATTCTCCATATAAATCAAATGTTAAATCTTTTTCTACATTCTCATATGCACAGTTCAAATATGTCAATAAATAAATTTTGCATTTTGAATAATGTTTTACCACTTAAAACATGCTAATATATCATTGCCGGTATGACACTTCCATGTTTCGGAATAAAATTAAATAAAATAAATCTTTTGCCCTTGTAATATTCTGCTTGTTGATATTATTTTATTAGTTGTTAATTAATTTTTGTTATTATATTTGTTTGTACGCATACCTAGCATGAGATCTTAACAACTATGTGTGTTTGAAAGCATGTTTAATAAAATTTATTGGCCAATGTGAGATTTATGTGCTAAATGCTCGTCCTATTAGTTTAACTTGGTGTGTAGGGTGCCTATTATGAGCATATATTTTTCTTTTGCACTAAAAGCTCAAAAATAGTAATCCAATATCTCTGGGACATTAACTGGGGGCACTAGGCACCTTTTAAGACGTTATGCATACGATGGTGGGGTTGGGGTAGTTTAGTCCCTACGGAGATGATGGCATTTCCTCGAAACATAAACGACAAACATTTGGTTTGTTTATCCTTATATAGAAGCAGAGCGTTGATCCGTAAAGTCTTTTAGAATATCGCTTCCCTTTTCTTTTTTAAATGTTTTGTGATTATATTTATTTGGGATAGTCTATTAAATTAAATAATATTTTTCTCTTGACTATTTAATTGTGTAATTTATGTCTCCTCTCTTATTCCTTTATTATTTGCCTCGTATTTGTCTTGTTTTATATTATGTTATCACCAGTCTCACATGCTTTAATAATTAATTAAATATTAAACTGTTTATTATTATTCATCACTTAGTTGACATGCTTAAATTAAACTAGCTAAATGAAATGATTATACTTGTTACTTTTTATCCCCCGCATAGGTTGCATGAGTTATGATCGGGATATACATATGTGGACATCGAGGGATTCCTAACACCTTCTCTAAAGGTAATTTGAATCTTATCCTGATCTGTGGTTCGTTGACCTTAAATAGATTTAGCTAGGATAGATAAGTTCCCCATCACACATCAATTCTGTAGGTGATGGATCTTCAAAACATTTAAAAGTCACAAAAGAGTTGTTAGGTCGTGATTAAAACTCATTTTGCAAAAAAATGGAGTGGGATAATGATCAATTTATTTCATTTGGCCCAAGTAATTATCATTACTATATTTTTATTTATTATTAATTTGGGATTTTATGATTAAAAGATGTGAATTTTGCACTATGGTTCAATATTTTTCTCTTTTCTTTCTTTTCACTTTTTATTTATTAATCATTATATACTAGAAAATGTATCTGCGCTTCGTGTGGTTACAAGTAAAAATTGCATTGAACTTGCAAATATATTTTTACTAATATACATACATTAACAGTATCTCAATATTCATTTTATTATTTGTCATTATCACATAACATAAGAACCTCTAATGAATGAATTAGTCACGAAATTATAAATTAGTTCTTTATCTACATTAAACGATAATAAAAATAAAAGAATATATATATGCAAGTCATTTTGTATAAAAAGAAACATCTAAATTGCATAGATTATAGAATTGTGGTATATATCTTAGGAGAAAATTCAAAAATTTCTTAACATATTCAAAAATCAAATTATGCTTTAACACAAAAGAGATTATCAATTCTTGACATGCATAATGAATTTCTTCAATAAATAAGTGACAAATTTCATATCGATGTAAGAAAATATATTATATGTAAGATTATATATGATACGTTTAAGTTAAAGAATTAAGTATAGGATATTAAAACATGAATTCTTGGAACTGAATACAATAACTATTTTCTGCACAATGAATACATGAACTACATGTGTATATGCTCAATATAAGTGGAGACAATAAATTTGCAAAAATATAAATAATAGACTTTAAAAATGTACTAAAAATAACAACTAATATCATAAGCGTAAATTTATGAGGGTAAAAAAACCTACAAGGATATGTAAAAATCGAATGAAATAGAAAGGAAAAAAATTAGTGCACTGAATGCACAATGTCCCCTTAAGAAAAATGTTCCCCTCTAATACAAGAGGTTCAGAAAAATCATATCCTGTCATGATGGAACAATTTTATTCATCAACATATTGATACAGAAACAATTATGTCAGTATATCACTCAACAAGAGCAAAGCACACAAATATTTAATTTTGATATAGTAGTGAAGAAGAAGAACAAATTTTTTGTTGTTTAAAATGAGATGAAATCCCGCTTTTAATAGAAAACTAAGGGTTGTGTGAACAAATGCTTATAGTTCCTTATTATAAAGGTTACAACTATTTGGAAAAGTTGCAACTCTTCGGAAAGTTCACAACCTTTCATAAAAGTTACAATTTTTCATGATGTCGCAACTCTTCATTAAAGTCACAACTTTTAATAAAAGTCAAAACTTTTAATAAAAGTCACAACTCTTCATTAAAGTCACGACTTTTAAAAAAAGTAAAAACTCTTCTTCTAAGTTGCAACTTTTCATAAAAGTCACATCTTTTAATGAAAGAGGAGGGCTACTTTTGGAAATAAATAATTTTTTAAAAAAAAGAGCATGCTTGTGGTTGTGCCACTTAGATTGACGTATGATTCTCTTTTATATAATATATGATGATTATATTTTGGTGAAAAAAAATATTGTATATTAATTTTTTAATTGAATTTGATTAATTTATGTTTAATTTTCTTTTTAAAAAAAAGTATGCAAGAATTTCATAATGAGGAAGGTGAAAGAAGAGAAACTACAATTTTGTTCAAAATGAAATACAGATTTAAGTATTTTCCTCTCGCAAAAAAATATGGTATGTCTTCTAATTTTAATTTTTATATTGTCTTTTATATATTTTTAAATTATGATATATTTTTATATATCTCTTTACTTACTTCGAATATATAAATTTTATTTGAAAAGACACGAAAATTATATCAAATAAGGTAGAACATAGAGAGTTATACTATTCATTTGTCCTATTTCATGTGAAGTTGTTATTGTTTAGAGAGTCAAACAATTTTTTTCTTTGACAGTAGTTTTCACATTTTTTTTGAATAATTATTTATCTTGACTTACAATATTTTTTAAATATATAATTTTTTTAAAAAAAGGTTTGAAGAATTTGTACCCGGATCGATAGTGAAATTACGTATTTTGACATTCTTATGTTGACTATAGACTTAAATTGTAAGACCAAAAATACTCTTCTAATGCAGCCATAGATTATTCTTTTAAATGTTTAACGTTATTAAAATTCTTTTTATTTCGGTGTTGATGAAAAATAACATGTACTCAATAAAACAAGTTAAGGTTGTATCAAAATTGACCTACACACCGCTCTTTTTTAAAATGTAAACGGCCATTGTCATTTGATATTGGCTTTATTTTTTCATTTGGTTCATGTTATATTGATTCATTATTTATACTATGTTCATCCTATTACATGTTAAAGTGTTATTATTTTGAGGAATCAAATAATTTTTTCATAAAATATTCTGATTCATCAGCTATGTTGATTTGTAGAACTTTTTGTGTATACATTTTTCTTTTATAAAGTTATAGAATTTATGGCCAAATTCCTAATCAAAATAAGATGTTTTAATATTCGTACTTCATACCATTTAAAATAATTTGAGATAAAGAAAGTTCATATAATAAGTAAAATTTTCAAATAAAAGTACCCGATTTTGACTATAGGTCTATGTCGAATAAGTAGATAAATAAGTAATTTCATTCATTGTAAATATAATTGTTTGTGAATATAATTCATGTAACATCGTGAATTGCCTTGTTTTTAGGTCTGATCACAAAGTGTAAGGGATCAAAGACATATTGTTAAGTAAAAGAAGATAATTTATTGAGTGTGGACAAATTAAAAAATTTAAAAAAGGCGAACCCAAAAATTTGCTCGTGAGGATATTCCTATGCATAAAAGTCCTGACATGCTCCTTCATACTCAACTATCACCTCCTCCTCCTGCTGTTATTGCTGCTACAAGTTTAAGGAGAATGGAAAAATCAAATTCTTCCTTCGTATGATATACTACTTGTCAATGATGAACAAGTTTCGAATGAACAAATCATATCTAGTAGCAGTACTAGAAGGGGAAGAGGTAGAGATAGAGGTAGAGGAAGAACATGTTTATTGGAAACTTGATCACCAACAACAAGTGGTGTAGTATTTACTATGGAATAAATTGATTCCTCATTTTTGCTTGAGCTTGTCAAAAAAAATAGCATGAGAAAGGGATGGTGAATTGTCAATGAGTAAGTTCATTAATATAATTAATATTAATATCCTTAGGATTTAACTTTTAGGATTCACTTTTATTGGATTTTTCTCTTGGTACAAGCTAAATTAATTCGCCTCTTTTACTTGAGAATATGTCTCTCATCCCGTACATTGGATGATCAAACATTAGAAACCGTAATTCAGTTTCTTTATACGTACATCCATATATACATACATACATATATATATATATATATATATACAGAGAAGGAACTGAATTAAAGTTCATCATATTGGTTCAACATAGCTTAGATTCAAAATTTTGTATTTGTATTTGAAAATTTACTTATAATATGTGAAATTATATGGGTTGAACTTATGAATTCGGATATAAAATCCTTAAATTTACACAAAATTAAATGTGTAATGATTTTTAAACTTCACAATAATTACTCCAAATAAACATAGCTAACGAATCAGCATTTGCTTTATAGATATTTTTGGATACCAAAAAGAGTAACACTTTACCATAAATATTACGGAGGGAGTATAAACATTATATCCATAACTTAATAAGCTATTTTTATACTTTTTTAGAATTCAAAATCCTGAAATGTAAAATGATAGATCTACCTCTACCGTTGTAGTGATATAAGTGCTCCTGTCAAGGCCATATAAAACTAGTTGTGTTTCTGTTTGCTTCTTGCCACATTATGATGTTAATTATCTCAGGTACAAATCATTCACGTTTGTAAAAATAAATATACATTTTTTAAAACTACATGAAAAATATTGCAAGTTAATATAGCGTATGATTAAAAATATTTGAATTTTTGGGAGAAAACTATAGTTAAAAGAAAATATACTTGGTGGAAGCTAAAAATATATATACGGCACTATATCTAACAGTTAAAAGTATTTTGAGTGGAGAATAATAATTAATTGATTTTCTACAAGGGGCCTATACCTAAATGCATATTGCATTCCTTACAAACATCGCATTTTTCTTTTGATATCTTACTCGTTACGAATTTCTTGCAAACTGTTAAAAAATATTAAACATAAAATAATCAAATTTCAAATAAAAAACCATTAAAATAATGAAATTTTTCATGAAATTTTTTTAAAATAAAAAGTGATAAGATCAAAAAGATGTTGAACCATATTAAAAAAATTGATCATAAGATAAATTTAATAATTAAATAGATAAATTGTTTAATCAAGAAACATGATGTATACTAATTTAATTTATCAAAGACATGGATCACAAAAACCTTGATACTTAAGAATTCTATTGGAATGAGTGATAACAAAAAAAATCAAAATCAAGATCATTTATTTAAGGCAAGTATTTTTTAAAAATCACTAATTACAAAAAAGAAATCCCCAAAAATAAAAAGACCAAATTTAATATTATACTAAAAAATGTAAAGAATATTTTAAAACTCACAAATTCAAGATCATGAAATCCTAAATACAAATTATTTATCAACTTCAGTCAAAAAAAATGAACCCCCAAATAAAAGCACTCACCGTATTATAAACGATTTAGAGTTATTTTCCAACTTTTGTAAGGAAGTTTAGATAGACTAAGGGCTTAGAGTTATATTAACTAATGGGTCAACTCATTTATGTATCACCCTTATGGGTATATTAGGTCCAAACAGACATTTTTCAGAAAACTTTATTAGTTTTTTACAAAATATCTAGATATGTATATCTCGGAATATATACATGTGGTGAAAGTGTATGTTTTTGGCCTAATATATCCATAAGGAATGCTAGATAAATGATTTGGTTCATTAGATTATTTAACTCTAAACCCTTAATCAATCTATATAAACATCATTAAAAGATTTGGAAAAACATCTCTATATCATCCAGAGAACGGCGAGAACTAGTTATTTGGAGGTTTATTTTTTTGAGTGAAGTTAATAATTAATTTGTATTTGTGATATCATGATCTTCAATTTGAGAAATTTTTAATATTCTTCTCATTGTTTCCACTGTAATTTAAAATTTGATCTGTTGCTTTCGGGTATTTCTGTAACGACTTGTTCCCATTGTTATAGAAATGCAAACAGGAGCAAATTGAGGCCAAATTTTTTTTTTAGTTCAATTTAGATTTTTCCATCCTTTTCCAAATTTGGAGGAAATCGGAGTCAGTAAAGTGTAGAGAAATATGGTAGAAGTCGGGTGAACCATTTATTTTTTTTATTACATGAATAGTTAAATAACTCGTTAACGAACTCGTACTACTTTACGTAATTGAATTTGAGTTTCTCGATCTTTGGAAATCGAACTTAACGTACAAGGTATTTTTTGAGCATCGTGGGTTAGAGGTGTGTTATAAAAAAGGGATTTTAGAATCCTTTAAAAAGCTCTCTGATTCAGTTTGTGCTGCCATTGTAGGAGTTTTGTCGCTTTGGCAGCGTTGCTATTTGGGTGCTGTGGTGGGTACGACGGAACTAAAAACTGATGATGAAAAATAAAGAGGTCACTTGTTCAAAAGTGCCTCTATGGTGGGCACGTGATTCACTAGCGGTGCCGCTATAGCGGAAAGAGGAACTATGTGCTGGGCCAGACATGACTAAATGAACTTCTTTGGAACTTTCTGTATTTTAGAGCTTAGCAACAACCCAGACTATTTCTACTCTTTTTGCACCATTCTTGAGGCTAAAAGTATGCTTTTTCACTCCCTGAATATATTTTTCCATACATAAAATATAATAGAATGGGTAAATAATGACGGGGAAGGGTTTTACTGTGGATTCTATGGGACAATCCTAATTGGTTTGTTAGGATCATGAGTTTGATTTACGACTAATAGAATTGTTATAATATCGATTAATTTGCGATATTTTGTTGATTCCCATGTTATTTTAAATTTTTGTAGACCAAGAATAAGAAGAATGAAGACAAAAAAGAAAGGATCAAGTTTCATACGGTTTCAAGCTTGTTTCGAGGTAGGTGATGGTAGTGATTCAATTTTTGTGTGGTGTATCCATTTTCTTGATAAATTGTGATACATATACATGTATGAATGTTGAAATGTTGATCATACTTGTTGAAAATGATATAGATGAATGATGTTGTTATAGAATCATGATATAAATGTATGATCTTGATAACATACTTTTTAATGTTATTGTGGTGTGTGTTTGGGATAAACTTCCACATTTCGGCACAACTAAGTTAGATTTGATTGCCACATTTCAGGAGAACTTTAAATTGGATTGACATGTTTCGGCATAACTTTAGATCGGATTTAAATATTTTGGTGTAATATTTAATTCGATTGCCACGTTCATACAACAATATGGGATATGATTGCAACGTTCAGGCAAGCTAAATTTTTTTTGGTTTGGGTTCCGTGAGAAGACCAATTATGTGATGATAAGTGTTTAATGTGTTGTTGATTCTTCGTGTCGATATTCTTGTATATTCTTTCATTTATGTGATTATAATGTTTCTTGACTTGTTTATGTTACACTAGTGGGATAGTCGTCTGATCCTTGGCATTTAAATTCGACTTTGTTTAATTAACTTGCTTTCGTAACTTAATTGTATTAGTTTTTGTTTTCTTGCTTAATTTGGGTTGTAGTAGTGGTTCTCCCACCGGAAGGTTAGTGTGGATGCCAAACACGACGGTGTATTCTGACTTAGTAGGTATAAGAGCCTGTGTTCGTTAATCTCAATCTACTGCACTGAGTCTAATAGAGTTAGGTGAAATTGTACGATGGAGCTTTTACTTTTCTTCGAGAGGCTATAGGACATCAGAAAATCTCTATATTTTTTCTTTTGTCTCCTTTCATTATATAACTTGTTCCAGTTGGTATCTAACCTCTTTTACTCTTCCGTTCACAAATAGTTAATACAATGTTCAACGGTTTTAATCTTGTATCTCCCGACAATGCTCCAACTAAGGAACCTACACGGAGAGGTTACGATTGAGGAAGGGTAGAGGAAGAGATGTAGATAGAGGTCGTGGGAGAGCGATTTGCTGGGATTGAGGTACTTGTTAACAATGCTCCTATAAATGAGATCATGTAAGTCTATAATGAGAAGATAGAAGAGGATATGGAGTTTGGAGATGTTGAGGAGAATACACAAGAGGATGAGCTACTGATACAGACGCTGGTTGTTCCCCCATCGAACTGGTGTTAGCTCAACCGAATATGGTGTTCCTCAAACGATTGGATGGTCCTGGAGTACTTCCACTTATTAAACTTAAAGCTAATTTTCGAGTTGCTACACCTGCACCCAACACGAGTGGAGATATAGGTCTTGATACTTTCTTGTTTCCTTTGTTGGGTCCCGATATGACCGGTAATGAGCATTATATGTTGACTATGTTCTTGAAACTTAAGATCCTGATATTTATGGGTTCTAGAACTGAAGATGTTTATGAGTTTATCTTGTTGTTCGTTAATATAGGGTAGATTTCTTGTCCCTCCAAGTTCAAGGAGAGGCTAACCAATGGTTGAGAGCTCATACAGAGTACACATCTTCAACTTTACCTCCACTAACATTTACCTAGTTTCATGCTCTTTTTTTGAAAAAATATTTTCCTAGAACTTTGAGGGATCGCAAGAAATATAAGTTCATTGCCTTAGAGCAAGGTTGTACGTTTGTGGCTGCTTATGAGACATAGTTCTATGCTTTGTATAGATATGTTATGCAGTTTATGAATACAAAGGAGGAGAGGAACTTCTTATTTATTAGGATATTAAATTGTGAGTTACAGGTATTATCTGTTCAAATGACTCCTACCGGCAAAATGTTTAATGATGTGAAATATTATGTTAAGAAAGTAAAGGGTCGGACAAGCCGGTCAGGCTAAGAAATTGGGTAAGAGATCCAAGAATTTCAGAAATTTTCAGTGCTCATATTCTAGAGGCTCCTGTCAATGAACACTGGCAAAAAAGCCAGTTCACTCTGTAATGCTCGACTGTATAGGTAACTACTCGGGGACTCCATCTTATAATTTCTAGGATAGACAGGGACTTTCACCTTCGATGGGTAGCAGACAATCCTTTAATCGCATTTGCTATTATTGTGTAATAACTTGGACATATGAGGAGAGATATTGATTTCCCCTATCCGCATGTACTTGAGTCCCTAAAGCAACTATGTAGAGTAGTGGTACAAGCGGGGAATGGTAATAAAGGTAGATTGTGTCCACAAGGTAGGGCGAGGTCATGGAGGGAGAGGGAATGGTAGTTGAGGCAGTGGCAATAGACAAGAAGGATTGGAAGTAGCTCATAATGATTATAGGGCTCAACATTATGTTTTTCCTAGCAACAATTAGGAAGAGGCGTCTGATGCAGCGATCACATATACTATTCTTTTCTGTTATTTGATGACTAATGTGTTGTTTGATCCGGTTTCTACTTATTCTTATGTATTCATGAGATTTGCTTCCAAGTTTGATACTATTTATGATGTACTTGAGGCCCCTATTAATGTTTCTGCCCACGTTGGACACTCAGTCATAGTTACCCATGTATATTGTGCTTGCGCTATTTTGTTTATGGGATATCAGACTTGGGCTTATTTTGTGATTTTGGATAGATTGACTTTGACATAGACTTAGGCATGACTTGGTTGTCCCCCTATTATGTTTTTCTTAATTTTACTACCAATTCTGTAACTCTAATATTCTGGGAAGTGAAATGTTATAGTGGGAAGGGGTGTACAAGCCTGGCAAGCTAAGTTTATACCTTCCATTTGGGCAAGTAAATTAGTAAAGCATGGATATTTGGCTTATTTTGCTCATATTAAGGATGTTGAGATTGAGGTTCCATCTATTAAGTCAATTCTTGTGGTGTCTGAATTTACTCATGCATTTCCAAATGACTTGGGTGGCATGCCTTCATATAGAGATATATATTTTTGTATTCACTTTGATCCGAGTACGCGCCCCATTTTCATCCTTCCATGTCACATGGCTACGGCGTAATTAAGAGATCTTAAGGCTCAATTCTAAAAGCTTCTTGATAAGGGATTTATTTTTCCTAGTGCTTCCCTATGGGGTTCTCCAGTTTTGTTTGTTAAAAAGAAGGATGTTCTCATAAGAATGTGTGTATATTACTATCAATTGAATATAATCATTATTTGAAAAAAGTATCCCATGCCTTGAATAGAGGATATCTTTTACCGATTTCAAGGGGAAACAATTATCTCTAAGATACGGTCACATGAATTCATAACTAGGCCGGAGGATGTTCCCAACATGGAGTTTAGAACTCTCTATGGACATAATGAATTTTTGGTTATGTCGTTTGGATTAACAAATGCACCTGCAATGTTTATGAGTTTAATGAATGGGGTGTTCAAACCATTTCTTGATTCGTTTGTGAAAGTATTTATTGACAAAATTTTGGTTTATTCGAAAAGTGAAGAAGAACATTCCAACAATCTTCGCACTGTTTTGGGTGTTCTTGGGAAGTAAAAGTTGTGTGCTAAATTTTCGAAGTGTGAATTTTCCATGAAATCGGTTGTATTTATTTGGCATATAGTTTTAAAAGAAGATGTAATGGTAGATGCTCAAAAGATCAAGACTATTAAGAATTGGGTTTGGCCTAGTTCTGTGACTGAAATTAGGAGTTTTGTGGGACTCGCTAGCTGTTTATTTCGGTTTATTCAGAATTTTTCCTCCATTACTACTCACTTGACTATTTTGACGAAAAAGGAAATATCATTTGATTGAGTTGGGAAATTTGAAGAACAGTTTCTAAAATCTCAAGACTCTCTTCACCACCGTGCCCATTCTAGCTTAACCAGCTGAAAATAGAGATTTTTTCATTTTGTTGTAAAGCTTCACATTCTTATTTGTATGTTGTGTTTATTTTAGTTAAGAATGTTATAGTTTATGCCTTGCGTCAATTAAAGGTGAATGAGAAAAATTACTCGAACTATGATTTAGGGTTTGTAGCAGTAGTGTTTGCACTTAAGATTTGGCTACATTACCTCTATGATGTTAAGAGTAGAGTGTTTACCAATCATCGTAGCTTATATCAGGTGTTCACTCAAAAGGATCTGAATTTGAGACAACGAAGATGGATGGAGCTACTCAAGGATCATAAAGTGACAAATGTTGTGGTAGATGATTTGAGTAGAAAAACGCTAAATATGGGTAACTTAGCTTACTTGAGTGTAACCAAGCGATCTTTAGCAAAAGAAATTCAGACCTTAAAGTCTAAGTTCATGCAGTTTTGCATCTCTAAAAGGGGCGGGGTGTTAGCTAACATTGAATTTAAGCCCACATTCATTCAAGAGGTCAAGGACAATCAATTGAGGATGAAAATTTGAACAACCTCAAGGGTAACATGGTGAATGGTAACGCGCAAGAGGTGCTGATGATTTACTTGGTGTTAAAGGGAGAATTTGTGTTCCTCCAATTGATGACTTGATTAAAAAATTGTTTCAAAAATCTCATAGTTCGCGATATTTTATTCATCTGGAAGTGAACAAGATGTATGTAGACCTGAAGCAAATTTATTGGTGGTCAAGTTTGAAGAAAGTCATTGCGGTGCTAGTCGCAAAGGCTTTAAAAGTACCAAAAAGTTATATATGAGCATTAAAGGCCGGAAGGTTTGCTCCAAATAATTCCAATTTCGAAATGGAAGTGGGAATGAATAGCCATGGATTTTGTTTTTTGTCTTCCCAAGTGTTTCGGAAACTTTGATTTTGTTTGGGTAGTGTTTAATAGATTGACTAAGTCATCCCATTTTGTTCGTATAAGGATAGACTATAATATTGAACAGTTGGCTAAAGTGTATGTGAAAGAGATAGTTAGGCCAAATGAAGTGCCCCTTTCTATCATCTCAGATAGTTAGTCTAAAAGAAGTACCTCTTTCTATCATCTCAGATCTTGGTATCCCATCGACTTACAAGTTTTGGAGGAAATTTTATGATGGAATGGGCTCACAACTCACTCTTCGTATATTCTATCATCCATAGACCGATGGACAATAATAAAGGACCATTTAAGCAGTGAAAGATACGTTCAGAATCTGTGATTGATTATTGAGGATATTGCGATAAGTTCTTACCATTGTGTTAATTTTCTTATAATCATAGTTATCACTCAAGCGTTGATATTGCACCATTTGAGGAATTTTATGGGAGGGGATGTAGGTGATTCATAGGTTTGTTTGAATCAGGATATATGAAACCTTAAGGGGTGGATTTAGTGAAGGATGATCAAGATAAGGTTAGAAGTATTCCAGCTAAGATTATAGTAGCTTAGACTACACAAAAGAAGTATATGTATATTAAGGTAAGAGACGTTAAATTTCAGACTTGAGAGAACATTGACCCATTTGAAGTGTAAGAAAAGTCCTATATACATTGGCCCATTTGAGATTCATGAATGTGTGGGACCAGTAGCATATTGGTTGGCGTTACCTCTTTATTTATCATGTCTTTATTTAGTCTTTCATATATCCATGTTGAAGAGGTATCATGGTGATAGGGATTATATTACTAAGTGATACTCTATTGTGTTAGACAAGGACTTCCAATATGAGAAAGAACTGGTAGCGAATCTTGATAATGATTTGTGCAAGTTGAGGACCAAAGAGATTAAGTCCCTGAAGGTTCAAAAGAATCATCTTTTTGTCGCGGAAGCTACTTTGGAGATCGATAATAACATGCGAGACAAGTATCCTCAAATGTTCTTCAAACAAGGTACTACCTCCTTCTTTCCTAGCCTTTTTCCCTATGTTTTTTCACTCTGGGACGAGTAATAGGTAAATTGATATCTATCGTAATGACCTATTCCTGTTATTTTTGAAATGCAACCGAGGTGAAATTAGGGCCTGAAAAACATTTTTGCTGTATTTGAATTTTCCTACCTTGTCCAGATGTGGAGGAAATTTGAGTCACTAAAGTGTATAGAAATCTGGTAGCAACCGGGTTCAACAATTACTATGTTCTGACATAACTTTGTATTAGATTGCCACGTTCCAGCATAATATTTGATCCAATCTCCATGTTTCGGCATATATATGGGATTGAATTTCCACATTATGACAAGTTAACTGTTTAGGTTTTGGTTTCGTGAGAGGAACAATGATGTGATGATAAGTGTTAAATGTGTTGTTGATTCTTCATGTTAACAATGTTGTATATTTTATTATATATGCATGTGAGTATAGAGTTTCTTGACTTTCTTTTGTAACACTAGTGGAATAATCGTGTGATCCTACCAATACATTGTGGTTGTGTTCTGATATTGCACTTGCTCTTATTTTTGTTGAGTATAGTGTATCTTCAGGCGACTATTGAAAAACTTTTCTTTGTAGATCAGTGATGTTGCTTCAAATTCAAGGTTGAGCGAATTATTTCGGGTTGTCATGGGATTCTCTTTCATCTATGTCCACCATTTCTGAATTAGACATTTTTTCTAGTTAGTTGAATAGTTCTTTAGTTTGGGGATGTATCCCATCTTCTTTACACTTACTGTTCTTATAAGATGTTTTGGAACATTGATATTTAGATTCCTAGTATTTAAATTTCGTATTTGTTTAGTTAGTTAACTTCCTTCCATATCTTAATTGGCTTAGTTTTTGTATAGTTGCTTAGTTTGGATTGTAGTAATAGTTCTCCCAGCCTAGGGTTTGTGTGAGTGTCAATCCCGATGGTCTTGATCGTAACAAATTCTTTTTTGATATAAGTGATTTTGATAAATCGTTTGCCCTTGTCAATTAATGATCTTGATTTTTAAATTTTTTTTCTATCGTTCTTTCTAATGATTTTTTTTATAGAATTTGTGTCATTTTAAAGGTTTATGTCATCCATGTCTTTTATAGATGAACTTATTATGTATCATTTCAAAGTATGTTTTATTCAAAAAGCATGAAAATCGTATTATAAAGTTGAATGTATAAAGTTATATACTTCTTTCTTCTCTTTTTATTATGGATGTCTTACTATTTGGGAAGTCAAATAACATTTTGATTGACTATAGTTTTCTCCCAAATAAAAATCAAAATCTTTGAATTATATTCCATACTATCTTGCAATATTTTTAGTATAATTTTCAAATATGTATTTTTATTTTTAAAAATTTAAACGATTTGTCCCTAGTTAATTAAAACAACGATGTGGGTAGAAGCTGTACATAATCACAACTAGTTTCATATGGCTTTGAATAGAGCACTTATATCACTATGGAAGTAGAGGTAAAGCTATCACTTTAAGTTTAAGGATTCTCATGGGTTCTTTTAGAAAAAAAAATCAGCTTATTAGGTTATGGATATATTGTTTATACTCTCTTTATCACATTTTATGTTAGTGTTTACTATTTTAGGAGTCCTGCATTTTTTTAAAAACAAATGTTGTTTCATTAGATATGTTTATTTCGAGTACTTATCGTCTAGTTTTTAAATCTATACACATTTTTTTGTTTATAATTTCAATGAATTTATATTCAAATTCATAGTTTCAAGCCTTATAAGTTTACATATCATAATGTCACGCCCTGTGCCTAAACCTTGAGTGTGACCAACACCCGAAGACCATTGTTAGCCTCGAGCAGACCCTTAGTCTGGCTTACTCAGTTAACGACTTAAATACAAGCTATAACTCATGTAATAACTTAAAAGTTACACTTAGCCAATGTTGCAACTCATGTCTCACATGTTTCCAAATGAAATGAACAACACTAAAGAACTATGTTATATGTCTATGAAGCCTCTAAACAAATAGGGATGTCGGGATAGGACCCCCAATAATCCTAATAGCCGAAAAATGAAATTCAAGCAGTAAAAGATGTCCTCCAGAATGTAAGGAGACTCACCAACTGACTCTGAGTTGCTCACTAGATCGACGATACGCAGGATGACAATCCTAGTTACATGTGTATCCATCATAAGACGATGCATGTCAACTGACATCAATACATGGAATGTAAGAATATGATAGTATTAAAACAAAAGACAACTTAAGCTTAAAAGTATGTGAAGGGAACACTTACCTTGGCTCTTATCATGTCAATGAGTAATTTAACTCAATATAAAGCCAAAAGACATATACAATATACATAAATATTGTAAGACAATGGAAAATTTTAGTTTATTATAGAAAATGCAATAAAAATTCAACTCTACTTATCTAATGAAGTAACATATTTTTTTGTAGGAGATTCTATTACCGAGAATCACCTCTATGAGCTTAAGTGCTGATACAACGTCTTACCCACACTGCTAGAACAGTTTTATACTTTCCCGTCACATAGAACTACTTAAATTTGTTGATCTTCTAGCTTAACTTAAGTGATAATCTAAAAGGTATGATCCTTTAATACCCATGATTGTTACATGATTTCAGGAGACTTGAGTTTATATGAACTCAGATCCCAATATCGTTGCTCAATAATATTCCAAAAAATTCACTTAGTCATATGTTCTAAAAAAAATATTTTTTGGGTTGATATAGTTATTCCAACACTTAGTTTAATATCTCTCATGGAATTGATGTTCCTTTCTTGTTCAAATGTGAGAACATTTATGAACTCTCAAAGAATACTTAGTCTCCTTATATGTTTTGAAAAATGAACTCAACTCTTTAATTTTTACTTAACTTAAAACTTTAGTCTGGAAAAAATTTATAAAATGTTGGTTAAGACTCTTGAATACTTTTAAGACCTTTGCTTTGAGTTTCGTCTTAACCGTTAGACTTGACTCTTAACTTCTTTGACTTCGATCATACCTTTACAGGAATAGAATTATGGATTCAAGGTTCATGATATCATATTTATTGATGATTTCATAATGTTTATATGTACCATAGACTGTAATAATCAACTAGGAAACATTGGTACATCACTAGAGAACTAGTCTTGAATGATGGGGGAAGAATGGGGAGAGCTGGCGACCCTGGTGCTCCAAGAGGCTTGTGGCGCTAGACCTCAAACGTACAAAGACTTACCTTTGGGACTCTGGGAGATGCTTTTTCTGGTGCGGCACCCCAGAGGCCAACGGACAAAGACTTATTACCTTTGGGACTCTGGGAGGCGCGACGGTCTAGGCTATCCCAAGCGGTCGTCGACTATTCTCCTTCGTTTTTATCTCTTAATGTTCAAATCACACTTGGTTATTTCACCAAAAATGTAGGATCATTATTACTGTTAATATACAATAGATCCAACCTAAAATTACACCGTGAAATATGAATCAAACTATCAAGAAACTTCAACAACAGAACCAGTAAGAACTCAGCGAAAGTTTCAACAATGTTTTTCAGGAACTCAATTTCATAAAATTCAAAAATTTAATGGATGAATTAAAACATGGTTGGCGCGTGTATGAACTAACACTACTCTATGTGCTCTCACATACCTTTTTAGGTATCACCACTGACGAATGCCACAGGCAAAGCTTGAGCGTTCTTGTTGATTCTTGATTTCTCTTCTTTTTGTTTTCTTGTTTTCTCTCTTCTCCAAGCGCTAGCAAGTTCTAATTTTTCTAAACTTAATAAATATCTGGTTTTACCCCAATTAATAACTTAAAATGAATTAATTTAATTAGGTATATAAAAGACAACTTTTTTCTTCTCAAATCCAGATTGGGCTTTCGTTTATCCACAAGTCAACTTTTGAATGGCAT
This sequence comes from Solanum lycopersicum, assembly GCF_036512215.1. Taxonomy (NCBI): domain Eukaryota; kingdom Viridiplantae; phylum Streptophyta; class Magnoliopsida; order Solanales; family Solanaceae; genus Solanum; species Solanum lycopersicum. The sequence goes on along the minus strand of NC_090800.1, from coordinate 32,218,135 downwards.
AACTAAATCGTCCGAACTAGGAACCGTGGAAAATCGGCTGGAAATATTGTTCTAAGGTCTTTCCAACCATATTTCAAACTACAGGAAACTCATCCCGAGATAGGAGTTATGGTCGTTTAAGTTGACAAAAACACACCTTTTAACTTTCTTAAAATTTCCTGATTTTTTTATTCATTCAAAAGTATTTTCAGTTTTAAACTCTTTTCTAGTTCTTTATAAATGTGAGGTGTTAGAGTATATCCCTCTTGAGAACATTCATTCTTGAATGAGGTTACTCGTACAATACATAGCGTAGAAACATCATGTTCAAACACCCACAAGTAATTGCATCCAAACAACTTGCTTACTCAAAATTTAGATACTACTAAGAAGAAAGTTCGAACCTTCGTGTGCATTTTCTCCTGATTTTAAAAGATGCAAATATCTCTTGTTCATTTCCTATTTAGCTTCCCATGTAGTTTCTTCAACAAATGGTTCCTCCAAAGTACCTTAACTGGTGCTACCTCTTTTGTTCTCAGCTTGTGAACTTCGCTATCTAGGATTTGCACCGGAATCTCCTCATAACACGAGTTATATTTGATCTCAATAGTCTTAGATAGAATGATCAATAAGGATCACTCATGCACTTCTTCAATGATACACTGCTAACTCTTGTGGTAGCTCTAACTCATAAGCTACTTTCCATTCCTCTTGGAAATTCTATATGGACCAACATACCGGGGACTAGGTAAATACTACAAAAAGGGATACAATGTCAATTAAAAATGGAATTAGAGTCCGTAACTATGGCCGCTATAGTCATTTCCAGCCAATGCCCTTTGGCCACTGTATCAAAAGCCAGCAAAGGATTTTTGCAGCCATTTGGGGAAAAGTTGGTAAAGTCAAGCTCTATTGCCACTAATCTCATTTGATTTAGTCGCAATTGGTTGTGGCAACTAAAAAGGCTACAAAATCCAATCCAAAGTGGTTAGGTTTCTCATGTAGCATCCATTTATATAGCAACTAAAACCAATTAACTTGTCGCTAAAACACATTTGTTCTAGCACCAATTGTTTGCGGCAATTTTGAATGCTCTGAAATCTAATCAAATAGTAGTTATATTTTTGTAGTGTCCATTTTTATAGCCGGTAAATCCTACTAAATTGGTGCTGAAGCACATTACTTCAAGTGTCAATAAAGGTAGTTTTTTAAAAAAATTTAATACAACAATCATGATCTTGTAGCGCCCATTTTGATATCTAGTAAATTCAATTAAAATGCCGCTAAAAATTCATATCATTAAGGACAATGGTTTAGTAGTAAATTATAAAGGCTAGAATATCCTTTTGAAAGCATATTAATTTCCCCTATTTTACGTCCAACATTTTTATCTAGAAAATTCACTTAGTTTGACGCTAAAATTCACAAACTTTAATGACCAATTTGTTAACCATAAATAATAATGACCACATCCATTGATAAAATTATCTAGTTCGCACTTCTACCGATAAATCTTGCAAATTTTTAATCAAAACAGAGCCTATTGGATGTGATGATATTTGTCAAATGCTAAAAAATAAATAATATAATTCCTAAAACATAATAGATCTCATCAAATCGAAACAATATAAATTAATAATCAAAACTGTAGTATCATAACCTTAAAACTAAATTTATTTTAATGAACTAGTATCATTATATATCAAATCCAATAAGTTAGTGTGTTCAATGAATTTCCACAATGGTTCACCATATTGAAATATTTCACAGGCATAATTTTTTAAAATCATATTGCATGATCTGAAATAATAAAATAAATGTGCCAAAAAGAAGAAATTGAATTGATAAAAAGATCATGAGATCAAACAAGTTCTCATACTCTTCCAAAATATTTTTTAGACAACGTTTCATAAAAAAAAGCTATGTGCAAATACCAATGACCCTAGTATGCGAAAGACACTTCATTATAAAGATATTCACAACCTAGACAACAAACAAACTAAAAACAAAAGCACATTCATTGCATGAGCAACAAACCATGAGAGAACGGAAGCCATCTGCCCGGATGTGTCCAGTTGAATATACAATACATACACCCTATGCTTTAAGTAGCAAACATACTTCAAGAAGAATAATGATAAAACTTATAAGACTATATGTAATATACATTTACATAAACATACATTAATTTATGTTTCAAAACCCCTATTCAATAGGGTCTAAGAACCGATAAAATTTACATCAGTATTGAACACTCAAATTCTATTTAAGGTTTACCAAAATGCAATAACTACTAACATGCAGCAAGCCAGAGAATGATAGAAACAGAAAGTTCATACAGTGGAGAAGAAAATCAGTGCACAAAGTATCTTTAGTAATTAGACCACTAATATGCAAATATACCTACAAAACCTATAGTTAAAAGTAACTACACCTCCAGGCATCGGCGCCGTTTTGATGCTTCAATATGTATATCTTTTATATTACGTAATCACAACACTAACCAACAATTTAAGTTTCTACGAAGCGAAGCTAATAAAGTAACCCAACAAAGGGTTGGGGTTTTGTCCCAAGAGAGTGGTAGTCAAAGTAGTAGCTACCGAGAATTCTTTTCAAAATAGTGATAACTCAAGACACTTTCAAGTTAAACACAAATTAAATTTAATTTTTGATACCATAGCGTCAAAATATCAACAAAAAAGGATTTTTGTCACAAGTAGTAGAATAGAAAAAAAAAGGAGTAAACAAGTATGGGAGAGAGTTCTTTGGGTGTGACCGCAATATATGTAGACACAAACTAATGGCTACATGCTTTTTATATGAAAATTTGCAAGACAATGGTCACTAGCTACGCTTTAGGTGAAATCACCAATAAAATGCATCTAATCCTATCAGAAAGCATGCCTCAACTGTAATATCAACATAGATTTTCTAAATCACACCCCAAAATTGGGTTTTTAGCAACACATCAAGCAAAAGCATATATACTTAAAATAATAAAGGAATCAAGTGGGTATAAGATATTAAACCTTAATTATAGAAAAGGAATGTAAATGGAAAAAATCTACTTCCAAGATAGGGTTTCTTCAAGAATCTTCAAAACCCTCTCCAAACATGAGAGAAAACTTAAGATCAAGGTTTCTAAAATAATATTAAGTGTAACATTTTGACCCTCTAAGATATTCTTATAAATAATGAAAGAGTTCAGTATTTATAGACTTCAAATTTAGTGTCGGTGGATCCATTCGTCGTCTTTAGTCATGATCGCCTAGACATTCGGTGGCTTGCCCTTTTCTATCATTCGTCGCCATTTCTGCCTTGCCTTAATATCAATGCATGTGGCATCGTTGGGTCGAATAACTCTTCTTTGCTGAACAAATTGGCAAAGCATCCACTTCTTCTTTTCTTCTCCTTTTGATTCACTTCCTTAAGGTATAACTTGTTAAAGCATAAGGTAGAACTTTGCCATACGGTGTATCTCTAGAGTAATTTGCGATGTGTACTTTGAATCTTAAGCTCTTTTCTTAAGTTTTGTGCCTAATTGTCCATGCTCCACCAAATTCTCAAATATCTTTAACGTAGAAGTTATTATCAGATATTGAGATAAAACACACAATCTAGGACACTATTCGCATAAAAATAAGGCCCTAAATGAGCCCAATTTGATGAGTGATCAAACACAAACACAAACAATTAACATACCGCAACGTGGTACCCGATCCAAAAATTATATCAAAACGTGGCAATATAATCCGTGTTAGTTATGTCGTAATTTCATCCCATCTTTATGTTGAAACAAGGAATCTTATCCTAGTTAGTTGTGCCAGAACGTGTCAATCTGACCCTTCAACACACCACAATCAAAAACACAAGTACACTCTCAAGTTATACAATTAAGAAGTTATTCATGCATACAGTCACTCGTCGATCTCATTTAGAACAATTATGATTAATAATGCATCATTCATATGAGTACAAGTATAAAAATGAAGAATGTACATACATACATCACCCAATCATAGACACACAACCATCACCTACCTCGAATAAAAATTTGAATCCCCTAAGGAACTTGAATCTTCCTTTTTTCTGATTCTTTCTGCTTGTTCTAGGTCTACAAATAATTAATATATGCAAGGATCATCAAACAATATCAAATTACCTGGAGCATAAAAATAATGTCAAACTAAGGTCAACCCTTGATCTCATGTATCCACACTAGGGTTTTTTGCACCATGGTTTAAATTCAAAACCTTCCCCCATTGCTAATAACCCAAGAAAGTAAATTCTACTGATCGAAAAAATAGATTCGGGAGGTGAAAATCTTACCTTTAGCCTCAAGAATGGGGGAAAACATAAAATAAGTCGCATCTTCCTTATCACTAAAAGCTTACAATTACATAATAAAGTCATTTTAGGGTTTATTTACGACTTTAATTCGCATTTGGCCCCGCCAGAGCCACCAAATACAGCACAAGATTTGCTTGCATGAAACACTGAGTCATTTAATTAATTCCAAGACCACTATTTGACAACACACCTCTACCCAACGCCACTCAGAAAATACCTTTTACTCTAAGATCAATTTTGGGAGTTCTATTGTCCCTTATTTTGTTTTGTAAAGTTATTAACGACTTATTCAACTGCTCATGTAATGAAATTATAAATAAATCACCTTAGTTCATTCACATATCCCTATACCATGATGAGTCTCAATTCATCCAAATCTAGACTAGGTTGAGAAATCTTTTCTGGCCTCAATTCTTTTCCATTAGCTTTTGCATAACGAGGAAAATCAGGTTATTACAAAGTGCAATCTTATAAATGGGGTCTTAAAATGATAGTGTGTATGTACACGTTATCACTATATGGTAGAGGTTGTTTCCTATGGAACTTTGATTAAAGTAAAGTCAACGCTTCTTATAAGATTCTAAAATGTCTCTCCTCCTACTTTCCACATGTAAGGTTATTATAGGAAGCTTGAATTCAAAACATTTGCTAGCTAAAAATAGTGATCGGTTTGCTGAGGTGTATTAGACTTTTAAAGTTTAATGGTTGAGGTTATTTCACACATGTTAGGAGATTATAATATACCATAAATAAATTGAAAAATGGAAAAATTGAAAAATATATTAGGAAGTAACTGATAAGTAGTACTACATTAAGACTAATAACCTTAGTTTGACATTTTATTATTAGAAAGAAAGTAAAAACAAAACAAAAAAAAGGCTTCTAAAACATTAAATATATGTTTAATAACTTGTATTAGATAGTATAATTGTGTTTTTCGCATATCATTCAATGCATAATAACAAAATAAGAAAAAACATTCAAAATAAGGATTATCATAGTTCAACAGGTATCAAGAAAAATAAATTAAGTCTTTGTTGATATATGGGATCTAAAGGAACACTCAATCATGCCTATAAAAAGGAAGAAAAGTGAAGTTGAACATAAAAAGTGAAACGTGAAGTTTTCTGCGCATGTCAAGTCTTTCCATCATCTACTCTTCGATTATCAAAGTGGCCATTTTGTTATGTGATTTAATCTCTACTAAACAGAGATACAATAACATCGGACAAAAGTTTTCTTTTTCTTGTTGGTGGAGATTAGTTATTTTATGTAATTGAAGCCATTGTTTTCTGTTGTATTATGGAAACCAATTCTTGTATAATGCTTTATATGTAATTTTGAAATATTTGATTTTTCTATTGCTAGTAAAAGACACCATATCATTATTATGGATTCTTTGTTTCGGATGTTTTTGGCTCCGAATTTAATGGTGATACACCGTTCATTCGTGCAAATGTATGGCATTATCTGTTTGAAACCTCGTTGGAAGATGCTCAAGTTTTTCTTGCTAAAATTAGGGCTGACGTCTCTCACTTTGGTTTTGAGAATCGAATATCACCCACATTGTTTCTACCACTCTGGTTCCACGAAATGGCTCTCTAATCAAAATCTCTAACAGAATTATATTTTTTGTTTACTGTCTGCTAAAGAAGATCAATATAAACTGCGCTCTGTAGGTCCGAAAATAAGTTGTTGAATTTTTTGGGAATACGAACTTCACTACAAAATTACCCTATGGACTGCTTATCTTTAGGATTATTGTCGATTCTCTTGTGGGGCTCTCTAATACAAGCCTACATTGATTGATGCTACGTATGATACTCGAACTTTTTCGAGAATGAATTATGTGTTTATTAACGAGAAAATGTATAAGTAGGAGTTTTTCCAATCTAGGGTTTATACACCCCACGCTACTAGAATCTCTGCCGACTTCGTAGCATTGCTCCTCATGGAGGCTGAGCACATTAAAGTAAGGCTCAAGTCTTGAATCCCATATACAGGGTTTTATAGGATGCCCTTTGAAATGTGTTGCAACTCCAAAAGGACTCCAGTATCGATATTGGAAAGCTTCGGCTTGAGGTGGGAGCACTTAACAAGGATGTCTCTCATTCTGTTAAAACTATTCTAAAAGAAGTTAACCCTATCAAAGATGGAGCTGACTCCGCTAATAATCAACTGTTGTCACTGTGCACACTTCATACTACTCTTTCTCTAAGACTGTTGCGAAATATCTTACCACTTTCTGCAGGAAGATTGTCATCTCCTCTTCGATTCTCAATGTTTCCATTTTCTTATGTGATTTGGGGTGCGTTTGGTATGAAGGAAAATGTTTTCCATTAAAAATTTCCTAGAAAATATTTTCATAGAAAACAAGTAGATTTATAACTGCTTTTCTCACATTTGCTTAGTGAGTAGAAAATATTTTTAGTATATGATTTTTAATGTTTGATTTATGAACGACAAATATTTTTAAGAAATATCTTTTATTTTTATTATAATAAAAAATAAATTTTTAAAATTGAATTTTAATTTTTTTTGTGGCGGGGGGGGGGGGGGAGGGGGAGGGGATGAAATAACAAAAAATTGAAGTCGAAAATATTTTTTTAAAAAAACTTAAATGATTTTATTTTTTTCATTGGGGTGGGGGGGTTATAGATGGGGGAGGAGGGATATGGGTGAAAAAAATTAAATTTTGAAGTTGAAAAATATTTTTTTTAAATATTTTTTTTGGAGTGGGGGGTGGGGGGTGTAGGCTAGGGGTGAGATAATAAAAAATTGAATTTGAGGTTATTTTTTAACATCAAATTGAGAATTTATTTTGGAGGTGAGGTGGGGTGGGGATGTGGAGGTCGAGTGTAGGGGTGAAAAAATTAAAATTTGAACTCGAAAATACTTTTTAAAAATAAAGTTCATTTTTAACTTTTTTTTTTATCTGGGGGGGGGGGGGGGGGTTGAGGGTCGAGGGTAGGGGTGAAAAAATAAAATTTTGAAGTTGAAAGTTTTTTTTTAAAAAACAAATTAATTTTTTTTTTTGAGGGGGTGGAAGGATCATCGAGGTCGGGGGGAAGGCGGTGTGAAAATATAAAATTTCGAATTGAAAATATTTTGTAGAAACTGTTGTTTTTAATAAATAAAAAATAAAATTTGAAGTTAGACCAGAATTTTTGAAAATCTTTTCAAAATTTTTGTCCGAACCAAAATGAAAAAATTGTAAAATAAAATTCTAGAAAATATTTTCCTTCATACCAAAAATACCCTTAATCTCTAATGTAACATTTGTATTCTAGAATTACATCGGTGTAAATCTTCTATTGTAACATCTCCTAACTGGTAGTAGCCATTGTTTTTCTTGTGCGTGAAGATTAGTTATTTGATGTAATTGAAACGATTGTTTGTTTTTGTTTTCTCGAAAACATTTCTTGTATATTTCTTATATGTAATTTTGAAATATTTGAATTGCCTTCTGCTAGTAAATATCAGGATTTTATAAAAAGACAAGGGGTTGTTCAGTAATTTAAATTTCATTTATATTATTTAAGTAACAGTTAACATACCTACTACTATAAAAATTTCTAGAAGTTCACTCTATTAATATAATATATATTTATAATAGAATGAAGAACCTTAACATCTTTTACTAATATAATTTTATTCCATAAGTAAAATCTATGAATTGCTAGTCTATTAACAACGAATTTTGAAAAATCGATACTTATTTAGCAACGCATTTTCTCTACATTATTAAAGTTTTTAATGGATTCTAATGAAGTTACCAACTGTTTACTTACAAAATTTAAACTATAAACAACCAAATTTACTAACCTATTTTATATTTGTTATTGAAGATACTAACGGGATGCAACCAAAGTTTTTGTTGGTAAATTTTCCAACAAAAAGGTTAGAGTCAATTTTCATAAATTATTGACAAAATCTTCAGGTGGTTACAATAGATTTTTGATAAGTAAGTTTATCAACGATTATAATTGGTTGGTACAATACCGACAAGCCTTTTAGCAACACTTTCATTTGTTTTAGTAACGGGTAAGTAACTGCACTTATCAACACATTTACCAACGGATGTTTTTGTTGATAATTATGCATTATTTATTAGAGTGAGTCACAATAGAAATTCATAAACTTGAACTCATATATTTTCCTCAATCTAAGATAACATGATATAGGTGTTGATATGAAGTTGCATATGCTAAATAAAAATAATGAAGTCGTAGGCAAGTTGACTTAAACATACTCCGAATAAGGTAAAAAAAATAAGAAAAAGGAAAAACCAAGATCTTCTGTGTTTTATAATTCACGGAATAAATAGTTGATATTATCTATTATTATCATCCAAATTTGTCAATATATTATATTTATTTTTCTAATTCAAAAGACCTCTTCACACATTAACTAATAAAATTATAATAGTCCAAAAAAAATCAAACTTCTTTAAATTTTTGGTAGTGTATTTCTTTGTTCCTTTATGCACACTAAATCAAGAATCAAGAAACCAAAGTATCTTTTGTTGTGTTTTATTGTTGTTGATATGATATTTTTAAATATTATTTGTTTTGCATGCAAATAATGGAATGTATATGTTTATAATTAAGGAAAAAATTTATATGTTGTAGTTTCCTTTTTATTAATTTTTTTTTACAATGCATAAAAAAAATATGGTTGATTTTGATAAACGACGAGCTAGGATGATGAGTGTATGAACATGTAGAATTTAGTAAAAGCAATGAAAAGATGTCTTAATTATTAAAGAATGTTGTCATAGATGTGGAAAATGTTATATCATTTTATTTGGGGTTTTTCATCTTTATTTTGAGAATGTTGATAAATTATTTGTTCTTCTGATTTCATGATCTTAGAGTCTAGATTTTCTTTGTTACGTTATTTTTAATGTTTATTTTATAGTTCATTAAGGCGGAGTTATCGAAACAATATGTCAATCTATGTCGTCTGCGGTTGGTATCTTCAAACTTACTTTTTCAGACTACCGATGTAGGTGATTTTTCTAATTTTTGGGTTTCCATTTTCTAAAAAGAAAATAATGATTTTGATAAATAAGTTGTTGTTGTCATTTCACGATCTAGAATCTTTTATTTTCTTTTGCGTTCTTTCCAATGTATTCTTAACTATTAATTCGAATGTAACTTTTTGGGGGTTCATATTATTTTCGATTAAAATTTTTATTTATTTGTTGATGTTATACTTGTATTTTTGTTGACACCCAATTCTTACGACCTTTAACTATTTTAGAAATATTATTCAAATAAATACGTTTTTTTTAAATACATTTCGAGTTTAAAATGTAGTTGGTTTTGTCCAAAAATATATATTTTAGTATGACTACTTTATAAAAAATTGTTATTAAAATATTTTCAAATTATTAATAAATTTTCAAATAATTATTTACTTTAATGTTTAAAAATTTAAGTATGTTTAATTATATAAAATTATTAAAAAATATATAGTATTTTAATTGGATATTATCTCTTTAATTATCCTCCATAATCATTTAAATACTAGTTTATTCTATTCTAATTTCTTTCAATTCTAATCTATTTAGTTCCAATTGTATTTCAATTATATCCACTCTTCCATTCCAATTGTAGCTAATTTCTATTGCAATTTTGGTCATTCAAGTCCAATCCAATGTGATTTTGATATTTCATATAATAATCTAGAGCATCCATCTTTTGATTTAATCTCAGCTCCTCGTCTATTTGATAATTAACGGTTTAGATTCACTCATCCTTTCTTTGCTTTTTCTAATATCAAATGACCCAAACCCTAGCTTCTCCTTTTTTATAAAATCTTCCTCTCCTCCCTCTCTAGCCGTCCTCTATTCCACCTTTACTCTCATCCGACGAGTCTCTCTCTCCCCTCGCCTCTTTTCATCTTTCCTCCCTTCTCTCTCTTTCCGGCGACGGACATTAGCAAGGCAAGGAAAACAGCAGCTGCGGCGAGTCCAACAACTTCTGGCTGCCTAAGACTCTCTCCACTCCTTTCTCCGGTGTGGAAAAACAAAGAAACCAAGTGATTCTGGTGATGGGAGCAGCGCCAGTAGCTCCAGCTGGTAGAAACAGCATTACTAGCTGGCGAACAAAAACAACAACAGCAGCAGCCATCTCTGGCACAAAATCAGCAGCCAGACGGCAAAGAACAGCAGTGACAAGGCAACCCCCAGCCTGCGTACTGTAGCGAAGCCAACAACCAAACGACCCCAGCAGCGGCTCCCAGTGCCTGCCTCTTCTCCGCTATCTCATTTCCAGACAACAGCTCCGAACCAGTGAACAACGCGAACTCCGGCGAAGCTTTTGTATGTTTCAAACTGGTCAAAAGACGGATATTTAACCAATATTTGCGGGTATATTTCTTTTAAAATCCTTATCTCATCTTAGAAATTTTATTCTTCTTCTTATATGCAATGTGTGAAAATTCTATGAATGTTTGGTGTAGAAGTTCTCTTAGTCCTAAAATTGAACAACCAGTTATGACTTTCAAATTTTAAAAACTGTTTATTTGTGATAGAAAGTTGAATTATAGTGTCCTTCGTGTGCTTGTTGTCTTTATCCTTAGCTCATGGTCTGCTTCAACAAAATACTGTGTGGAAGTTAGCTCTTTTATTTTAAACAATACATTGACTCTTGGTTCTTGGTTAACATTGACAAGTATGGTTATGATATCACTGATTATCTTGAGATGTCTCTATTCTTTATTACCTCCAATAATGTCATTTAATCCGTTTAATTGATTCAATTTTACTTGTAGTAGTCGTAATAATTTTGTTTAATAATTGGGAGAGCTACTTGAGTTTAGATTGATCCTCGACATATTTCTCTTTCCTTGTTGTGAATATATTATATTAAGAATGTGTAAATACTTCTTGACTTGTGTTTTCGTCCTTTAATATAATTATTATATCCTTACTTGAAATTGATTAATTGATACCAAGGTGATTTTTATGGTATTGTGCTACTTAAGAGAGATTTTGTGTCTCTTGGGTAAGGTAAATTTGGCTTATTTTTTTATTTATTAATGTTAATTGATCATAATTGGCTGAATGGAATGAATAAATTCTCACTTGTTATATTTTAGTAACACTATTTTTGATTGAGCCAAAAATAATTTAATATAATATTACGGATGTGGTTTTTACTTTCAATAAGGAAAATAATATGTGACTGATCCAAAAATTTTCTTGCCATATATTACTCGCCCTCTCCTCCAGTATATAAAGAGATGACCTCATTCTCATTAGGATAGTTTTTAACAATCAGAAAATGACTTAAAGGCTTACACTATATGAAGGATTCCATGCTTAGACAACCTAATGTTGCATATATTTTGACTCTAAGTTCACTTTATAATCTTCCCTCATGTTAGTTTGTTAAAGATCGTGTTTAGAATGTAACAACTAATTTCTGTAACTCACTCAAGAGAACATTTTGGAATATAAGAATTTACATATAGGCTTGAACGCTATCTACAAAATAAATCATGTTTATATGTGTTGCATATTGATATTGATATGTTAAATCAATTCTCATACGTTAAGGCTTAAGGTTAAATATTTTCTAACATGTAAATTGATCAGTAATCATGACTCTATGAATTATGCAATATGTGTGACCTACTGCGTGCAAGTTTGCTTGATAAATAAAATGTCCTCCAATATGAAAATAAATGAATTCTTTTCTTTAACTTTGCTACTTTTAAATTCTCGCCACTTAAAGTCATGTGCTAAATCTTTCTCTTCATGCTCATCTGCCCTGTTCAAATATATTAATAAATAAAGTTTGCATTTTGAATAATATTTTACTACTAAAAACCAACTAACAAATCAGTGTCGGTATGAAATTATCATGTTTCATATTAAAATTAAATTAATAACTAACTGGCCCTTGTAATATTCTTCTTGTTAATATTATTTTATTACTTTTTATTAAGTCTATATTATTATATTTTGTTATCACACACACCTAGCATGACAGCTTCACAACTATGTATGTTTGAAAGCATGTTGACTAACATTTAGAGGCCAATGTGAGATTTCTGTGTTAAATGCTCGTCCTATTTGTTTGACTTGGTATCTAGGGGGGCTATTAGGAGCATATATTTTTCTTTTACTCTAAAAATTGTTTAAATAGTAGTCAATGCCTCTGGGATATTATGCGGGGGCGCTATGCATCTTTTAGGACGTTATGCTTGTGATGGTGGGGTAGGGGTAGTTTAGGTCCTACGAAGATGATGACATTGCCTCGAGTCGTAAACAATGAATATAAGTTTTGTATGTCCTTTAACAGAATCAAAGTTGATCCGTAAAGCCTTTTAGAGTCCACCTTCCCTTTTTCTTTTTTTGTTTTGCAATTATTTTTATTTGGGGGTAATTTATTAAATTAAATAAAATTTTGCTCTTGTCTATTTAATTGTGTAATTTTTGTCTCCTCTTTTTTCACTTTGTTATTTGCTTAGTATTTGTTATTTTTTATATTATGCTATCAACTAGTTTCGCATGATTAAATAATTAATTAGAATAAAAAATTATTTTATATTATTCATCACCTAGTTGTCATGTTTAAATTAAATAACCGAAATAAAGTGTCCATACATTGTACTTGTAACCCCCACAAAGTTTGATTTTTCTCTTTTTACTTCTAATAAGTAAATTTTATTTGAAAAGACACGAAAATATTGTCAAATAAGGTAGAACTAAGATATTTATATACTTCCTTCGTCCTATTTTATGTGAAGATGTTATTGTTTAGATAGTCAAATAATTTTTTTTTCTTTGATTAAAATTTTAACAATTATTTTTCAATTTTTTTAATAATTCTTTATTTTGTCTTACAAAAATTTTCAAATATAATTATATTTGAAGAAAGGTTTGAAGAATCTGTACCCAAATCAATAGTGAAATTACATACTTTTACTTTCTTATGTTGACTATATGCTTAAATTGTACCCGAAACCATAGATTATTCTTCTAAATGTTTATGGTGATTAGATTTCTTTTTATTCCTATGTTGATGAGATATAATATGTAATTAGTAACACAAGTTAAGGTTATCACAAAAATTTTCCTAGACACCACTTTTTTAAAAAATTTAAAAACAGCCACTGTTGTTTTATAATGGCTTTTTTTCCCGCATTTGGTTCATGTTATATGGATTCATTATTTAAACTCAGTTCATCCTATTACATGTTAAAGTGTTATTATTTGAGGAATCTTAAAATTTCTTTTATAAAATGTTTTGATTCATTCTCAATATTGATTTGTAGAACTTTTTGTGCGTACATTTTTATTTTAAAAAGTTGAAGAATCTATGCCCGAATTCCTAGTCAAACTAAGATATTTTTAACCTTCTTACTCCATACCTTTTAACATAATTCGAGGTAAAAAAAAGTACATATTATAAGTAATATTTTCATATACAAGTACAAGTTTTTTACTCTTTGTTTATATCGAATAAGTAGAGAGAACTGTAATTTCATTCATTTTACAAATAAATGTGTGTGAAAAATATTTTATGAAACTTCGTATAATGCTTAGTTTTTAGGCCTGACCACCAAATTTAAGGGATCAGAGATATATTGTCAATTAAAAGAAGATAATTTATTGAGTGTGGACTAATTGAAAATTTCAAAAAATGTGAACTTAAAAAAATCACTCGTGAGGATATTGGTATGAATAAATGTGCTGACATGCTCATTGATACTACATTATCACCTCTTCCTCCTCCTGTTGTTGTTGCTGCTACAAGTTTAAGTGGAATGGAGAAATTAATTTCTTCCATCGTAAATGCTATACTACTAGTTGATGATGATCAAGTTTCGAATGAACACATCATATCGAGTAGTAGCACTTGAAGGGTAAGAGGTGGAGTAAGAGTATGTTGATTCGAAACTTAATCACCAACATCAAGTTCTGTAGTATTTACTATGGAAGAAATTGATTCCTCATTTCTTCTGGAGCTTGTAGGAACAACAACAGGAGGAGGGGGTAATGGTAAATTATCAATGAGCATGTCAACACTATATTTATATGAAGATTCTTAGGAGCTAAGTTTTAGGATTCACTTTTATTGGATATATCTATTAGTCCAAGCTCAATTAACTCTCCTATATTACTTGAGAATATGGCTCTGATCCCTTACATTTTCTGTTCAGGCATTCAAATTAATCATTATAAGGAAATGTTATTAAGTTCCTCTCTCTATATGTAAGGAACTGAATTACATTTCTTCCTATCGGTTCAACATACCTTAAAGTAAAAATTTTGTACTTGCAATTGATAATTTACTCATAATATGAGAAATTATAAGGCTTGATATTATGAATTTTGATATAAATTCTTTAAATTTATAAACATGAAATTTTTATATATTTAAAGACTATAGGAAAAGTACTCCAAATAAATATAGCTAATTAATCAACATTTGTTTTATAAAATATTGTTGGACACCAAAAAGGGTAACATTTTAACATAAAATAGTGCGGGGGGAGTATAAACATTGTATCCATATATTAATAAGCTAATTTGTTTTCTTTTAGAATTCAGAATTCTTAAACTTAAAATGATAGATCCACCTCTACCGTCGTAGTGACATAAGTGCTTCTGTCAAAGCCATCTAAAAGTAGTTGTGTTTCTGTACTACATCTTGCCACATTATGGTTTTAGTTAGCTCAGGTACAAATTATTCAAAATTTTAAAAATAAAATAAAATTTTAAAAATTATACGAAAATAATTGCAAGTCAATATAGCGAATGATATAAAATAATTGTTATTTTGGGGGAAAACTATAGTTAAAAGAAAATATTATTTGACTCCCCAAATAGTTACTCATTCACTTTAAAAAGAGACAAAAGAAGTAAATAACTTTGTTTGTTCCACTTTATGAATACGGTTTTTATGTTCTTTTAAATAAAACTTACTTTGTGGAAACTAAAAAATATATTTATGTCACTATAACTAACAATTCAAAATATTTTAGGTAGAGAAAAATATGTACCAAATTATATACATGGGGCAATGCCTAAATCCATATTGCATTCTGGACAAACATTCCATTTCTCTTTTGATATCTTACTCGTTATGCATTTCTACCAAACACTTAAAAAAATATTCAACATAAATATGATTTCATAGAAAAAACCCATTAAAATAAAGAATTTTTTCATGTAATGAATTAAAAATAAAAAGTGACAAATCAAAGAAAAAAGGGAAAATTGTTAAACCATATTGAAACAAATTGAACACAAAAGAAAGTTAATAAATAGATAAATAAAAAAAATTGTTTAATCACGAAACGTGATATATACTAAATTCAAGTATAAAAGACATAATTCACATAAACCTTGAAAATGACAAATTTTATTGGATATATATACGATAAAGTTTTTCAAAAAATATCTTTTCAGCCTAATATATCCATATGGGATGCTATCTAAATGAGATGGCCTATTACTTAATCTAATCGTAAACCCTTATTGGTCTATACAAACATAAGAAAAGAGTTAAAAAACCAACTCTAAATCGCCTAGAGAACGATGAGAACAAGTTATTTGGAGGTTAATTTTTTGTTTGAGTGATGTTGATAAATAATTTGTATTTGTGACTTCATTATCTTGAATTTTTGAGCTTTTTAATATTGTTGTCATTGTTTCAATTGTAATTTAAAAATTGATCTTTTGTTTTTGGGTATTTCAGTAACGACCTTATCCCGTCTTCATAGAAATGCGAATAGGGGAATATTGGAGCCGGAATATCTTTTTCGTAGTATTTGGATTTTGTCAACCTTTTCTAGACACTAAAGGGTAGTAAAATCTTGTAGTAATTAATGATTTTGATTAAATTAAAAGATATATAACTTGGTAATGAACTTGTATGACTTTACGTAATTGAATTTGAGTTTCTATATTTCTGAGAATATAACTTATCGTAAAGGGAATTTTCTGAGCATCGTAGGTTAGAGGTGTGTTTTACCGCTAAAGAGGGATGAGGTCTTTACTGGTGGGACAGACATGACTCAATGTCGTTAATAAAACCCCTAAATTTCTTTCTTTGCCAAAAAATCCCTCCTCACTCTTCTATTTACCCTCCTCACTCTTCTATTTATTTACATTTGTTGTAAGAAGCATCCAGTTTCATGTCTTAAGCATGATTAGGGTTAAGGACCTTCTTTGGCACTTTCAGACTTTTAGAGCTGATGAACGACCCATGTGATTTATACTCTTTTTTCACCATTTTTGAGGTTAAAGGTATGATTTTTCACTCTCTGAATCTATTTTTTGATGGATTGAAAATAATAGAATGGGTTAATAATGACGGAGAAGAGATTTTTTGTTCTATGGGGGAGACAATCCTAAATTTGTTAGTTGGGATCATGGGTTAAATCTAGGGCTCGTAGTACTATTATCATTTGGAGTGATTATTGATTGTTTATTGATTCCTATGTCATAGTGAATGTTTGTAGACAAATAACAAGTGGAACAAATCCGGGAAGGAAATGATTATATTTCTTAGGGTTTCAAACTAGTTTCGCGGTAGGTGATGGTCATGATTCTATGTCTGTGTGGTATATGCATGTTTTTGATTAATTGTGATAATTGTATGTGTATGTATGTTGCAATGTTGCTCATTCTTGTTGAAAATGGGTTAGATAAATGATGTTACTATGAAATCGTGATGTAAATGTATGATCTTGATAAAATACATGTCATTTTGATTGGGGTATGACTTAGGGATCGGCTACCACATTCCAGCATAGATAATTTCGATCGGATTGCCACCTTCCAGCGACACTTTCGATCGGATTGCGATGTTCCGACAAAACTATTGATCGGATTGTGATGTTCCGACAAAACTTTTGAGAGGAAACCGATGTGATAGTAGGTGTTAAATGTATAATTGATTCTTCATGTTGATAATGTTGTATATGTTGATATATATTTATGTGATTATAATGTTGCTTGACATGTTTATGTTACACTAGTGGGATACCTGCATGATCCTACCAGTATATTGTTATTATGTACTAATACTATAGTTTCTCTAATTTTTGTTTAGTGCAACGCATCTTCACCCTACTATTGACAACCCTCGCTTAGAAGATCAGTAATCATTTCTTCGAATTCAAGGGTGAGCCCATTCTCTCGGGCTGCCATGAGATTCTCTTTCGTCTATGTCAACCATTTCCAAACATAGACATTTGTTCTAGCTAGTTGAATAGTTCATTTGTTTGGGGATGTATCCCTTCTTGTCTAGACTTATGGATCTTTTTAGATGTTTTGTTACATTGACTTTAGATTCTAGGCATTCCAATTCGACATTTTTTAGTAATTAACTTGCTTCCGTAACTTAGTTGTTTTGTTTGGGTTGAAGTAGTGGTTCTCCCACCGAAGGGTTAGTGTTGGTACTAATGTGTTATTTGGACTGGGTTCTATTTATTCATATGTATTCATGAGATTTCCTTCCATGTTTGATATTATTTGTGATGTACTTGATGCCCCTATTCAGGTTTCTACACTCGTAGGAGAATCATTCATAGTCATCCGTGCTTATCGTTCTTGCCCTATTTTATTTATGGTATATCAGACTTGGGTTGATTTATTGAGTTTGGCTATGATTGACATTGACATAATTTTAGGCATGACTTGGTTGTCCCCCTAATATGATGTTCTTACTTTTAATACCAAGTGTGGAACTTCAGAAATTCCGGGAGGTGAAAAGTTAGAGTCGGAAGACGTATACAAGCCTAAGTAAGCTAACATAATATCCTGCATTTGGGTTAGTAAATTAGTAGAGCATGCATGTTTGGCTTATTTGGCTCATATAACGGATGTGAGAATGACACTCCATCTATAAAGTCTATTCATGTGGTGTCCGAATTTAAAGAAGTTTTCCACAATGGCTTGCCTAACATGCCTCTAGATAGACATATATTTATTTCTGCATTGATTTTGAGCTTTGTACACACCCGATGTCTATCCCTCCAAATCGCATGGGTATGGAAGAATTACGAAAGCTTAGGGTTTAAATCTAAAGCGCCTTCTTGTAAGGCCTTGGGGCGCTGCGCCTCTCATAGTCCCACTGAACAATCTCTATCCATAAGGCCTTGAGGAGGCGCGCCAGCCATAGCGCCCAAAATTAGCCTCAGAAGTTTGGGGCATTGCGCCCCATACCTCTTTGAGCGCCAAAGACGCCAATTCATCCTATTGATTCCCAACTCTTTCATACTAGTTCCTAAGTTATATACCAATGTTTCATAGTTATTTGCAACACTCTAAGCTACATATAAACATCATAAAATTATTCATAAACTTGATATCATGAACCTTGAATCTATAATCTAATTCAAGGAAAGTTAAGGTCTATGTCAAAGAACTTAATAACCAAGTCTAAAATTAAGAACCAAGTTATGGGAAGGTTCTTAAGAATTTTCAAAGGTCTTTAACAACATTCTAGCGTTGTTTTAACAATCAAGTTTCATTCTAAGTAAGAGTAAGAACTTGAGTTCATTTCTCAAGATATATAAGGGAACTAAGTATTACGTAAGAGTTTATCAATGTTTTCACATTTAAGATAAGTGAAAACTAAGATTTCTAAAATAGCTTTGAGCAAGAAAAGAGATTATTGAATCCAAGAGAGCTTTTTCAAGCTAAGTGTTACATAATTATCTCAACCCTAAGAAAGGAAGTTGATTTTAAAAGCATGAGCTGAAGTATATTTTGGGATTAGTATAGATCATCGATGTGGGGTTGAGAGTTCTTTTTAACTCAAGTATCCATGAAAACCATGTCGCCATCATGAGTATAAAGGGGGTCATACTTTTTATATGATCACATAAGTTGATCTAGTGGATACACTAAGTAAAGTAAGGTCCTATACCAATGGTAAGATATAGAATGGTTCTTGGCAACGTGAGGTTAAGCATTTTACCATCACGTAAGCTCATAGTGATGATTGTCAGTTAGAGAATCTCCAACAGAAACTATATTCCTTTGATATATAAGTAAAGTTAAGTTTGTTATTGCATTTATTTAACAAACTTACTTGTTTACAGTGTTCTATAAGTTGTGTATGTGTGTGTGTGTTTATATATATATATATATATATATATTGGAAGTGTCTTTATTGCCTTATATAAAGTTCATCACTTCATGAGTTGAGAATAGCCAAGGTAACTGTTTCTTCTTACTATTTTAAGGCTTAAGTTTTATTAGAATTCCAATTCGCATATTCGTATATTCAATGTACTGATGCTAGTAAGCCTGTATCGTATTAAGATGCAGACGCAGGTGCCCAGAATAAGCACCCAGCGCCTCGTTGATCCAATCTGAGCACTCAAAGAAAGTGTTGATCCTCCGTGCATCCGGAGGACTCATTTATTACTTTCCAATGTTTCATTTAAAGAATGTTGTAGGGTTTGTCCCAAAAATTAATCCAACTAATATAGAGGCATCATAGAAAGATAGTCTATCAGTTAATTAGATTTCACTCTCTCATTATTTTTCTTTACAAATATTCTATTTTTAGACATACGTGTTGTTTTGGATATGACATTTATTTAAGTTATTTTATGAGAATTTTTCTTGTTTTATGATTATGTTAAGTCTTCCATTTAATTAAGTAAGCCAGAATAAAGGTTCGCTCAAGGCCATCAATGGTCGGTGGGTGCCAATCATGTCCAGGGTGTAGGCTTAGGGTATAAAAAATGTATTAGAAAGTAACTGATTAGTAGTATTATATTAGTACTGATCACCTTTGTTTGACTGACATTTTATTATTAGAAACAATTTTTTTTTAAAAAAAATCATAAGGCTTTTAAAACATTAAATATATGTGTAATTTGTTATATTAGATAGTATACTTGTGCTTTTTCGCATATCATTCAATGCATGATAAGAAAAGTAGAAAAAACATTCAAGATAAGGATGATCATAGTTCAATAGGTATCAACAAAAAGAAATTAAGTCTTTTTTATCTAAAGGATCTAAAGGAACACTTAAGCACTCCTATAAAAAGCAAGAAAATTTAAGTTAGTATACAAAGGAAAAAATTATGTTGTCTACGCATGTTGACTCTTTCTATCATCACCTCTTCAGTTCTCAAAGTGGCCATTTTGTTACATGATTTAATATCTAATTAATGGAGATATCAATAACATCAGGGCAAACTCTTTCTTTTTCTTGTGGATGGAGATGAGTTGTTTGATGTGATTAAAGGTATTGTTTTCTGCTGTATTCGGAAACCATTTCTTGTATATTATTTTATATGCAATTGTAAAATATTTTATTTGTCTTCTCCTAGTAAATGTCACCATACTAATATTAATTATTCTCTGTTTAAGAAAGTTTTTAACTCTGAAAATTTACCGTTGATACACCGTTCATGCTTTGAAATGTATGACCTGATCAAATTGAAACCTCAATTGAAGATGCTGATGTTTTTCTTGCTGAAACTCAGGATAACATCTATCACTTTTTTCCTCAATCTCTTGGTTTTGAGAATCGAATCTTGCCCATATTTTGGCTACCATTATGGTTCCACGATAAAGATCTGTTACCAAAATATTTAACAGAGTTATATTTGTTTCTTATTGTCTGCTAAAGAAGATCAATACAAATTGGGTTCTATGGATCCGCGAACACATGGTTGAATGTTTTGATGATACTAAATCCACTGCGAGATTACCCTATGGACTTCTTATCTCTAGGATTATTGTCGATTCTCTAGTGGATCTCTCTAATTACAGCCTACATTGATTGATGCTACCTATGATACTCGAAATTTTTCAAGAAAATATTATGTGTTGATTACCGAGAAATGGTACAAGAAGGATTTTATCCAATCTAGGGATGATACACCCCGGGCTACTAGAATCTTTACGGACACTGCAGTATTGCTCCTCAAGGAGAACGAACACATCTATTTAAGGCTCAATGATCTTGAATTCCATATGCAGGTTTAAAAGATGCCCTTGGAAAATTGCTTCAACTCCAAAAGGACCAGTATCGATATTAGAAATTTTCTCCTTGAGATGGGAGGACTTCAGAAGGATCTCATTCTTTAACATTATTGTGGAAGAAGTCAACTCAATAAAACTGGAGTTGACTCTGCTAATAATCAACTGGATGTCACTATGAACAATTCATATTGATCTTTATATATGACTGTTGAGAAATCTCTTACCACTTTTTGCACGAATGTTGTTAACACTCTGACGTGTTTTCTCATGAAACAGTAATAATATGAGCAGCATGAAGTCATGACAACATTACGGAGAAACAACACAAAGCCAAGAATCAAACCAAACAAAATCCAGTATGGATTTACTAAGAAACGATAAATGCAAGAGATGTTCAATCACACAGAACAAACGGGTAATGAAGGACAGTATATATACGCTGATTAATCAACCACAACTAATGGAAAAGATTAACAAATCAGCAAAATCTAAGGAAGATCAAACAATATCTCAAGAAACCATCAAACAAATGAAGGAAATGATTTAATCATGTACACATATGATATGGACATATTTAAACAAATCAATTCAACTAAATCAAGGGATCATCCAAGGATCCTTGATTTACAACTAGTTGAGTTTTCAAATAGAGCATCACCTCTCACGGCTATTTAAACCTCTCTTTGTTATAGTTGAAAAGTAAGAAACTTCTCTTAAGCTTATATTACGGTCATGTTTCATCATTCATCAAGATTTGTAATCACATTAGTGAACACAACTGAAAAGAAAAGAGAGAGAAAGATTTTGAGTGTCGGTTTACAAGAAGATGAAGTGTCAAGATATAATTATGATTTGTATATCAGACAGGACCAAGTTAAGGAAACTTTCTACATCTCAATACTAACTTCAAATTCTCTAAAGAAAACCCTTTGAAACCTAAGGGGACTTAACTAGGAACCACAACAGTAATCTGAACCTGTATAAACATCTTATGTTATTTATTTTCTTCAAGATATTTTACTGTTTCATAATTCTACTAACTTGCAGGTGAGACGACTGACCATTATAGGTAGCCGACTAAAAAATCATTTGATTCACCCCTCCCTGTATATACCATAGTTCCATAGGTATGTCTAGTTTTTCCATCATCAAATATTTGGTTCTCAAAGTTTCCATTTTATTGTGTGATTTAATCTCTATTGCAGGGAGATATCAATTATATCGCTGCAAATCTTCTATGAGATAAGTTGTGTATTGAACAGTGTCCAAAAATCTACATGGTATTGTTAATGTGACCTTGTTTGTTTTTTTCTTTCATTTTCCCACTTTTATGCTAGGAAAATCGGCTTAGGGATATCAGGTGTAATGAAAGTTGACACAATACCATTCTGATAATTCATATGTCAACTATTTTTCAGTGGATGATGATGATCTCTTTCTTTTTCTTGTGGGTGGAGATTAGTTATTTGATGTAATTGAAGCCATTGTATTATGTTGTACTCTGGAAACCATTTCTTGTATATTGCTTTATATATAATTTTGAAATATTTGATTTGTCTTCTGCCAGTAAATGTTAGCATTTTATATTAATACGTGGGGTTCTCAAGTTATTTAATTTTTCTCTTATATTATTAGAGCAACAGTTAACATATCGACTACTGTAAAACCCTATAATTTTACTCTATTGACATATACATATAAAAGAATCAAGAACCTGAAATTTTTTTACGATTGAACATTTATTCCATAAGTAAAACTTATGAATTGCTATCCTATTACCAACAATTTTTGACAAAATCAATATTTATTTACCAACTGATTTTCTCTACATTACTAAAATTTCGAACCAGTTAATAATGAAGATTTTTAAAATTGAATTTCCAACTAATTAATTACAATATTTAAAGTGTAAAAAAAATTCTAATCTATTTGCTATCCGTTAGTGAAGATTCTAACTGGATACCAACCATGTTTTTGTTGCTAAATTTGCCAAAGAAAATGTTAGAGCCAATTTTTATAAATTACCAACAAAATCTTCTGGTGGTTACCAACCAATTTTTCCTATGTAAGTTTACGAACGATTATAATTTATTGGAAAAATTTACCGATAAACCTTTTAGAAACACTTTGATTTTCGTAAGTAACCATTAACTAACTCGATTTAACAACTAATTTGATAGATTTACCAACGGATATTTTTGTTGATAATTATGCCTTATTTTATAGTGTGAGTCACAATTAAAATTCATAAACTAGAAATCATATATTTGCTTCAACCTAAGATTACATAAAAAAAAATATAATAAAGTCATAGGCAAGTTGACCAAAACACAGTTTGAATAAGGTAAAACAAACAAGAAAAAAGGAAAAACCCAAATCAACTTTGTTTTATAAATCATAGAAGAAATAGTTGAAATTAACTATTTTGATTTTCCAAGGTTTTCCATATATTATCTTTATTTTTCTAATTCAAAAGAAATCTCCACACATTACCTATTAAAATTATAACAGTTAAAAAAAATCAAACTCCTATAATTTTTTGTTAGTTTCTTTTTTTTTCTTTATGCACACTAAATAAAGAATCAAGAAACCAAGGTACTTTGTGTTGTGTTTTAGTTTCTATTGATATGATTTTTTTAAATTATATGGTTTGTATGCAAATAATGGAATGTATTTGTTTACAATTAAGGAAAACAACATTTGGTTTTGTTTCCTTTTTATTAATTTTTTTTACAATGTATTAAATAAAAATGACTGATTTGATAAACTACAAGCTAGGATGAATAGTGTTTTGACATGTAAAATTTACAAAAAGCAATTCAAAGATGTCATAATTATTGAACAATGTTTGTCATAAATGTGAAAAAAATTAAAATCATTTTAATTAACTTCCTTTTTAGGGGATTATTTTTTTAATTTTAAGGATGCTAATAAATTATTTGTTCTTGTGATTTCAAAATCATAGAGTTTAGATTCTCTTTGTTACGTTCTTTTCTATTTTTATTTTATTGCTCGTCAAGGAGGAGTTATCAAAATAATTTGTCAATCACTATCGCCTTCGGTTGGTATCTTCCAACTTAGAATGTGAGATTACCAATGAATGTGCTTTTTGTAATTTTTGGGTTTCCTTTTTCTAAAATGAAAACGATGATTTTAATAAATAAGTTGTTCTAATTTCACGATCTAGAATTTTGATTTTCTTTTCATTTTTCCAATATTTTTAAAAAAATTTATTAGAATGTAACTTTTGGGGGGTTCATTATTGTTTTGATTTAACTTTTTATTCATTTTTTAGTTTCATTCTTGTATGATAGTTGACAGCCAATTTTGATCTTTAACTATTTCAACAATGTTATTCTATAGAAATATATTTTGAGTTTTAAATGTTAGTCCATTTTGTCCGGTTTTTTTTTTTAATATGCATACTTTATAAAAAATATTTTAGAATTATTAATAAATTTTTATATAATTATTTTGCTGAAATGTTTAAAAATTTAAGTGAGTTTGATTATATTTTTTTTAAAAAAACATTATAATTATATAGTATATTATTTGGATATCATCTCTTCAATTTCCCCGAAAGTCATTTAAATCTTAAATTATTCTATTCTAATTCCTTTCAATTATAGTCTATTCAATGCCAAGTGTATTTCAAATATATCCACTCTTCCGTTTCCATTCTAGCTAATTTTTATTGTAATTTTATGATTTTGAGATTTAATATTATAATCTGGAGCATTCATCTTTTGATATTGAATTTCAGCCCCTCGTATATTTAACAATTAATGATTAAGATTCACCCATCCTTCCGTTCCTCTTTGATATCAAAACACCTAAACCTTCACTATTCCATTTCTTCTACTATTCCTCGTCTCCCTCTCTAGCCTCCGTCTCTACCACCTTTTTTCTCCACCAATGACTCTCTCTCTCCCCCTTGCCTCTTCTTCTCTCTCCCCCCTTGTCTCTCTTTCCGGCAATGGACAGTAGCCAGGCGAGGAAAACAGCAGCTCCGGCAAGTCCACCAGTCGTTGGCTGCCTCTGTTTCTCTCCTCTCCTTTCTCTTGTGTGGCTGACGAAAGCAACTGGCCATACAATCAACGAAACAACAGCTACCAAGCCACTCCGGTGATGGAAGCAGTGCCAAAAGCTCCATGCGGTGGAAACGTAATCAATAACAGCAGCAACCATCTCCTGCACAAAATCAACAGCCAGCAAGCGAGAACATCAGCGACCAGACAACCTCCGGACTGCGTGCTCAGGCAAAACCAGCAGCAAAATGACTCCAGCAGCGGCACCCACTCGCCTTCCTCCTTTCCCCTTTCTCATTTCGAGACAATATCTCTTAACAAGTGAACAATGCGAACTCCAGCGAAGCTTTTGAATTTTTCAAACTTGCAAAAAGACGGATATTTAACCGATCCGTCCGGGTACATTTCTTTTAAAATCATTATCTCATCTTAGAAATTTTATTCTTCTTTCTTATATGCATTGTGATGAATGTTCTAAGCATGATTGGTGTAGAAGTTCTCTTAGTTCTAAAATTGTACCACTAGTTATGACATTGCGATTTTACAAATTGTTTATGTGTGATAGAAAGTTGAATTATAGTGTCCTTCATGTGCTTGCTGGTCTTTATCGCTTAGCTCATTGTCTGCTTCACAAGAATATTGAGTGGATGTTTTCTCTTGTATAATTAACAATACCTTGACTGTCAATTCATGGTTAAAGTTGATAAGTTTGGTTATAAAATCACAGATTATCTTGATGAGATGTCCCTATTCTTTATTACCTCCAATAATGTCATTTAATCTCTTTAATTGATGCAATTTTAGTTGTAGTAGTTGTAATACTTTTGTTTAATAATTGGGAATGCTACTTGAGTTTAGATTGATCCTCAACATATTTCTCTTTTTTGTTGTGAATATATTATATTAAGAATGTGTAAATACTTCTTGACTTCTATTTTCTTGCTTGAAATTGATTAATTGAGACTAAGGTGATTTTTACGGTGTTGTGCTAATTCGGACATATTTCATGTCTCTTGGGCAAGGTAAATTTTGCTTATTATTTATTTATTAATGTTAAAAATTGATCATAATTTCCTTCAATGAAGTTTAATTGATTCTCACTTGTTATATTTTAGCAAAATTATATTTGATTGAGCAAAAAATAATTTAAAATAATATTACTTATTTGGGGTTTTCTTTAAACAAGGTAAATAATATGTGATTAATCCTAAATAATTTCTTGCTATAAAATATATTCCCTTTCCTCAACCATAAAAGGAGATGCCCTCATTCTCATTAGGATAGGCTTTAACAATCAGAAAAAGGCTTAGAGGCTTACACTTAGCAATTATAAAAAATTATCTCTACTCTAAAGAAGAGAATGAAAACAAATGTCTTGTAACCTCTACGAGGGCTCTCCAATAGTTTTGTTGTGTTCAATTCAAATAGGTTATTCAGTTTATGTTCATTGATGATAAATATTTCTGCTTTAACTGGTTAATTCTTCCTCCATTAGTTTAAATTTCATCTTGCATTATGACGTCGAATGTTGTTGTGTGTTGGCATAAAAAAAGGATGCTTATATATATATATATATATATATATATATATATATATATATATATATATATATATATATATATATATATATATATATATCTTTGTGTGTGTGTGTGTGCGCGCGTACGTGCGTGCGTGCGTGCGTGGGTGTGTGTGTGTGTGTTTGTGTGTGTGTGTGTGTGTGTGTAAGCGCGCGCGTGCGCAATGTGTTACTTTGAATTTGATGTAATGATTATTTTGCCATTATATATATGTGTGTGTTACATTATCCCTTGTAGAGTTATGAACTTAGAGTTAAAATGTAGAAGAGAATTCCTGATAGAGCTATATTGTTTATTTCAATGTTGTATATTTTGTTCATTTGTTCTTTACATTCTCTTGTTTTATGTGTATAACTCTAACTCTCTGTTATACATGAAATAAAATATTGGGGGATCCTTCAAGGTAAAGGAAAAATTATGTGCTAATTGTTTCTCATTTATTTTATTACGTGTGATTGTTATAATATCTTCCTATGAGTAAATTACTTGAAGAATGCAAAAATATTATAACATCTCTTAAATAATAATCTAATATCAACCATTGTTTGTATTTGTCTTATGTCATATCCATAGGGTGTAATAAATATTCCCTAAATGAGAAAAATATAGTAAATATTTGTTTATAAATAATATTGGACTCCATGCATATACAACCTAATGTTGCATAAATTTTAACTCTTTGTTCACTTAATAATCTGTCTGCATGTTACTCTTTTTAGAGATCCTGTTTAGGATGTAACAATTAATTTTGGTAACTCATTTAAGGGTATACTCTGGGATATAAAAATCAACATATAGTCTTTAACGCTATTTACAAACTAAATCTTGTTTATATGTGTTGCATATTAATATTGGCATGTTAACTCAATTCTCATATTTTAAGGCTTATGGTTACATATTTTCTTACTTGCAAATTGATTAGTAATCATGACTCTAGGAATTATGCAATATGTGTGACCTTTGAATCATTTAGAATCATGTTCTTAGGTATTATTAAGTATTTCAGCATGTTGAAATAATATGATAATTCTCTACGTATTTGATACAAACTCTAAATATTACTTTGTTACAACGATTTTTGGCCACTTAAAATAAATAATTATTTGCTAGCATGTTAAATAACAGAGTTACTCCGTAGCATGGCATTTAATCTAAAAGATTAAGATTAATAACTCATTTTTCCCTCCGACATGCTAGTTTGCTTCGTAATAAACTGTTCATCCAATCTTAAAATAAATTAATTTTAGTTTGTATATAGCTGATACCTTTAAATTCTTTCCACATAAAATAAGATGCTAAATCTTTCTTTGCATGCTCATCTACCCTATACAAATATGTTAGTAAATAAATTCTACGTTTTGAATAATGTTTTGCCACTTAAAACCAACATCGACCCTTGTAATATTATGTTTGTTAATATTATTTTATTAGTTGTTACTTAGTCTTTATTATTATGGTTTTTGTTTGCATACATACCTAACATGAGATCTTCACAACCGTGTGTGTTTGAAAGCATGTTTAATATGATTTAGAGGTGATGTGAAATTTATGTGCTAATGCAAGTTTGTTTAAAATGCAATACAGATTTAAGTATTCTCCCCTGGCAAAAAATCAGGTATGTCCTTTAAGTCTAATTTTTTTTATTGTCTTTTAATATTGTTGAATTATTATATGTTGTTATTTATCTCTTTTTTCTCTACTTCTAATAAGTAAATTTTTTTGAAAAGATAAAAAAATTGTATAAGATAAGGTAGAACAAAGAGAGTCATATTATTCCTTTGTCCTATTTTATGTAAATGTACTACTGTTTAGAGAGTCAAACAATTTTTTTCTTTGATTGTAGTTTTAACAATTTATTTTTGAATAATTTTTATCTTGACATACAATATTTTTTAATATTAAATTATTTTTTAAAATAAAGTTTTGAAGTATTGAACCGAATCAATAGTGAAATTACGTATTTTGACTTTCTTATATTGACTACAAGCTTAATTTATAAGAAGAAAAATAATTTTCTAATGCAACCATCGATTATTCTTCTGAATGTTTATGGTATTAAAGTTTTTTTTATTCATATGATAATGAAACGTAACATGTACTTAATAAAAACAAGTTAAGGTTGTACCAAAATTTATCTATACACCACTCTTTTGTAAAATGTAAGAGCGATCATTGTCGTTTGATATTGACATTATTTTTCCATAACTATTAATACTATGTTTATCCTATTTAATGTTAAAAGTGTTATTATTTCAGGAATCAAAAAATTTCTTTTATAAATATTTTGATTTATTCCCTGTATTGATTTTGGGCACTTTTTGTGTATACATTTTTACTTTAAAAAGTTGAAGAATTTATGCCCGAATTCCTAGTTAAACTAATACGTTTTAATCATCGTACTCCATACCTTTTCACTTAATTCAACATAAAGAAAGTACATATTATAAGTAAAATTTTCAAATGCAAGTACAAGATTTTGACTCTAGGCTTACGTTAATAAGAAGACAAAACTATAATATCATTCATTTGAATGGATAAATGTGTGTGAAAAATAAATGATACAACTTCATATAGTGCTTAGTTTTTGGGCCTGATTCCCAAGTATAAGAGATCAGAGATAATATGTCATGTAAAAGAACATAATTTATTGAGCGTGAACACATTGAAAAATTCACAAAAGGCGAACCCAAAAAATTCGCTTCTAAGGATATTACTATAAATAGAGGTCCTGACATGCTCATTGATACTCCACTATCACTGTAAGGACCCTCTTAGTCGTTATAGGAATTTCAACCATTATTTTTATATTAACCTTTTTAGTAGATTTTATAATTAATTTATATGACTTATAAAAATGAGTGACATGATTTTTAGATTTAATAAAATATTATTTTGTTGCTAATAATAATGGAAAAAAAAGAAAAAAAAGAAAATGAAATTAAATATATAAATAAATAAAATAAAAAGAAAAGGGGCAAAGATCCCTAAACTTTTAAAAGCCTACGACGGCTTATATGAGATTGAAAAAAAAATAGAAGAAGAAAGACTTGACCAAAAAAAAATACGTAGAGAAGAAAAGAAAAGAACGGGAGAAAAGAAAAGGGAAAAGGAGGAGCAAAATCAATATTTTCATCTCAAGGCGTCGAGGTAATTGTTTTCATCCTTTCTATTAAATTTTTAATGTAATTAGGAGTAGATTTTTAGGTTAAAACTTTTATAATTTACACTAATGTGTGAAATTAATTTTTTATTTTGTGTACATGTATGCATATGTTATTTACATATATGTATGAATTAGAGGGTATTAAATGAATTATTATTGTTGCTGGATGAAACAATACATGTATAAAAGATAAGTTTTATGTTGATTAATACTTTTAATTCATTAAGAGTTAAATAGGAAATTGAAGTGGCTGTAGGTTTGTAAAGAAAAAAGGGTTTGTGAGTTTGTTTTGAAAATTAATGGTAATGGGTGGTACTAAATATATAGGAATTTAATATGTGACATATAGATTTTGAAAGTTAGTTGAGGTTTAATTTTCTTTAAATCATTCTTATAATTATCATGTAATTTGTCAAAGTGATAATGTCATACTAGTTATAGATAATAGGGTTTTTGAGAAATTATTGATGGTGTTCCCTTTGGAAATAAGCCAAGATTTCCAATGGAATATTGATATGCCGTCAATAGCCATTTTGGGATAGTAATTGGACAATTATATTATATGAAAACTTTTACGATTGTAGTGTTTGGAGAACTTATGACTTAACTTTTAACTTGAAATTTAAGGAATATGAGATTTGACTTATTGGTTTGAATCAAGATTGAGAAACTTAATTATAGATATTGGATAAATTGTTGGGTCAAAGTTAAACAGATAGTAATATGAGTGTTGTAAGTTTTGAAGTCTTATTGTGGTTATTGATTTGAATAGATTGTATTGATTTGAAAGTACAACGAAGGAAGAAGACTAAAGTTCCGAAGTGATTGTTCGATAAATTGAGGCAAGTGGATTTCTAAACTCTTGTTATGTTTATGAAATGCGTGTATGTCCTTGTGGTATATGTTTGGGAGTAACGGGAGTGGTGATGGGTTGACTTGTCCACATTGATTAATTCTAATGATTAAAAAAGGATAACAAAAGGCAATGTGATTAATTGTTTATGTGTGATGTGTTGAAAAAGGGTTGAAGGCTTCTTGAATCATCGTTGATGTTACTTCATATTTGTGTGGTTGTGAACTGTGTGATGTTATGAAAATGGTGATCTCCTCATTGTTTGTGTGAACTTGTCATCTGCATTATTCTGAGGCATTAGTTGTGACAAGTGTTATGTGCATTGAGATAGAATGAGTACTTAACATGATGTAGCTTTTCGAGGGATGTATCGCGCGCCGCGATGGATACTATATTTCGAGGGACATATCGCGCGCTGCGATGGTTACTATTATAGAGGGTCGTGTCATTCACCGTGACAGATGCATGGATAGATATTTCCCTCATGGGTCCCGGACTGAGAGACAGCGGGTGTGTATCACTAGGTCAGACATGCATCTATATACTTGACATTACATTCTATTGCATTGCACATACTTATCATTAGTGAACTTGATATCGTGTTTTGCTGATCTTCTGATTGTCTTTCTGCGAAACTTGTGATTGATCAATATTGAGCTTGTTATTGCAGATATATAATTTGTTGAAGTATTATAGTTGAGGATATGTAATTTGTTGAAGTGTTCTTGCTGAGGATATGTAATTTGTCTAAGTTTTGGTGTTGAGCTACGTGCTATGTAAACTGTGAGATGTTAGGTTTGGTTGATTTTAATGCAGGTTGTAGTTGTAAAGGTTCGGTTGGGGGTGGTAGGAGTACCCGTATTTCATCCCCTTAGCTTGTTTTTAGAGGTTTACTTGCTGAGTACCGTGTGGGTTGGTACTCACCCCTTCCTTCTACAATTTTCTGTAGGTTATGAGTCTGGGATTTTTTTGTACTTGTCATTCTCTTCTTTTCCGAGGCTTCTTGGAGATTTGTGAGGTAGTTGTTTCCATCTCAGCAGACTTTCTTCTCCTTAATTATGATCTTGTTCTATTGTAGAAACAAGTTCATTTGAGACTCGAGTTTTTTATTTGATTCATTTGTAATACTTTAGAGTCTTGTACACGTGACTATCAGGCTATGAGGTTTCTATTAAGTTAGTTATATTTTATTTTCGCACTTCTTGTAATTGTTGAGATTTAGGCTGACTTGTCTTTGTGGGATAAGACAAGTTCCATCACACCCATTTTTGGGTCGTGACTAATCACCTCCTCCTGTTGCTCTTGCTGCTACAAGTTTTAGGAGAATGGAGAAATAAATTTCTTCCATCGTAAATGCTATATTAATTGTTGATCATGATCAAGTTTCGAATGAATACATCGTATAAAGTAGTACTAGAAGGGGAAGAGGTACAGACAGAGGTAGAAGAAGAGTGTGTTGATTTGGAACATGATCACCAACAACAAGTGGTTTAGTACTTTTCTGTAGAATATATTGAATCCTCATTTCTCCTTGAGTTTGTATAAACAAGAATAGCAGAAGGAGGAGGGGCTGGTGAATTATTCATGAGCATGTCAGTAATATAATTAATATGAATATCTTTTACTTGAGAATATGTCTCGGATCCCTTACATTTGGTGATCTGGCATTAAAATAAATCATTATAAGGAAATGTTGTTAAATTCCTTTATATACATAGCTTGGAGTCATATTTTTGTATATGTATTTGAAAATTTACTTATAACATGTGAAATTATTATGCTTGAAATTATGAATTTGGATATAAAATACTTAAAATTTATAAAAATAAAATGTGTGTATATTTGAATTCTACACGAAAAGCACTCCAAAAGACAATTCTAATGAATCAAGATTTGTTTCGTAAAATATTATTGGACACCAAAAAGATTAACACTTAAACATAAAATAGTGTGCAGGGAGTATAAACAATGTATCCATAACTTAAAAGAAAATATAATTTCGTTCCCCAAATAGTAACTCATACACTGTAAAAAGAGATAACAAAGTATATAACTTTATTTGTTCCACTTTATGAATACGATTTTTATGTTTTTTCAATAAACCTTACTTGGTGGAAGCTAATAAAAATATACGTCCCTGTAAATAGGAAATCAAAATATTTTAAGTGGAGAAAAATATATACCTGATTTTCTGCAAGGGGGCAATACCTAAATTCATGTTGCATGCTGGACAAACATCCCATTTTTCTTTTGATATCTTACTCGTTATGCATTTGTTGCAAATTGTTAAAAAATATTAAACTTACGTTACTCAAATTTCATAGAAAAAAACCCATTAAAAATAAAAAAATTTCTCATGTAATGAATTTTATTTTTAATTCATTACATGTGAAATTTCATTAATTTTATTTTTTTTAAAAAAATTATATTTGATTAAATTATGTTTGTCAAGAATGCAATATGAATTTAGGTGTTTCCCCCTTGCAAAAATTTAGGTATATACTATTCTCCACTTAAAATATTTTGAATTGTTTATTATTGACATATATATATATATATATATCAAAGTAAGTGAGTTTTATTGTAAAAGAATGAAAATCATATTCATAAAGTTGAATGTAAAAACTTATATAATTTTTTCTTCTCATTTTAATTTGGGCATGTTAATATCTTGGGAGTCAAATAAAATTTTTGCTGACAATAGTTTTCGCACAAATAAAAATCAAAATAGTTGAATTATTTGTTGTACTGACATGCAATATTATTCGCGTAATTTAAAATATGCATTTTGATTTTTTAAATTTTTACTATTTGTACCCGAGTTATTTAAAATCATAACGTGTGATGAAGCTATACAGAATCACAACTAGGGTCATATGGCCTTGACCAAAGCACTTATGTCATTATGGGTGTAGAGGTGAAGCTATCATTTTAACTTTAAGGATTCTGAATTGTTTTTTTGTTAAAATAAACAAATTTGTTTATATGGTTATGGATACATTGTTTATACTCCTTTCATCCTATGTTCTATTAAGTCGTTACTATTTGAGGAGTCCAACATCTTAAAAAAAAATTCTTATTAACTATGTTTACTTGGAGTATCTTTCGTGTAGTTTTTAAATCTTTAATCATTTCACTTTTATAAATTGACGAATTTATATTAAAATACATAGTTTTCATTCCTTTCAATTTTACATATCATAATGTCATGACCAAAGCCTAAACCCTGGGTATGGCCGACACTCGTAGACCATTGCTGTACTCAAGCTGACCTTTGGCCTTTCTTACAAAGTGGAAGACTTGAACATAAGAGATATCTCATCAATTAACTTAAAAGTAATACTTAGACAAAGTGAGAACTCATGTCTAAAACATTTAGAACTGAAATGAATAACGTAAAGAACTATTCTATCTGTCAATGAAGCCTATAATCAAATAGGGATGTTGGGACAAGAACCCCAGTTATTCTAACAACTGAAAAATTAAATAATGCGATAAAAGATGTCCTCTATAATGTAAGGAGGCTCACCAACGGACTCTAAGCTGCTTACTGGATCAATGTTGATCCTAGTTATATGCGTCTGCATCATAATACCATGCACGCCAACTGACATTAGTACATTGAATGTACGAGTATGCGAGTTTGAATGATAAACACAACTTAAGCTTGAAAAGGATGTGAAGGGAACACTAATCTTTTCTCTTATCAACTCAATGAATAACTTAACTCAATATAAAGCAATAAGACGCATGCAATATATATAAATGTTGTATTACAGTGTAAATACATAGTTAGTTTAAAAAAGTTCAATAACAAACTCAACTTTACTTATGTAATGAAGTAACTAGTTTCTGTTGAATGTAATCGACAACCACCACTATGAGCCTAAGTGGTATAGAAAATATTGCCATGCTGCTAGAACTCTCGTATAATTTGTCGTTGCATGAAACTACATAACTTAGTGGATATCTAGATAAAATTAAGTGATCATCTAAAAATATGGCCCTTTAATACCCATGATAGCTACATGGTTCATAAAAACATGAGTTAATATTAGCTCGCATCCCCATATGGTGCTCAATACTACTGTCACAAATATACTTAGCTCATATTTTTTTAAAACAACTTCTTCTCTAGGTTGAGATAATTACTCAACATTTAGTTTAAAATCTCTCTTGGAATCGATGTTCCCTTTCTTGTTCAAATGTGAAAAAATTATGAACTCTTAGGGAATACTTAGTTCCCATATAACATTTGAGAAATGAACATAACTAATTACTGGTTACTAAACTTGAATATTGAGTCTGAAAAACAAAGTTAAAACGTTGGTAAAGACTCTTGAAACATGAAAGTACTTTGCTTTGACTTTCTTCTTAACTGATGGACTTGACTCTTGACTTTTTTGACATTGATATTAACTTTCTAGAAAATTGTATATGAATTCAAGGTTCATGATCTCATATTTATGTATGATTTCATGATGTGTAGATGTACCTATGAGTATTAGAATCAACTAAGGAACATAGGTACATCACAAGGGAACTAGTACGGAAAGTTTAGGGAATAATGGGGAGAATTGGCAACCCTTGCACTCTGAGATGCGTGGTGCACCAGGACTCAAACATCAAAGAGTTGGATGGGGAATTCTTGCTGGCCCGGCAATCAAAAAGTCAATGGAAAAAGACATACCTTTTGGGGCTCTAGGAAGCGCGACACGCCTGGGCTATCCCAAGGCATTCTCTAACTTTTCTCCTTCATTTTTCATATCTAAACCCTCCAAAATTCCATAGTTCTTTCCCCAAACACTTCGGATCACTAATACTATCAATGTTCAATATATTTAACCAGAAATTATAGCTGGAAACCTAAATCAGACCATCAAAAAACTTCAACAACAGAACCATCAAGAACTCGACGAAACATTCAACAATGTTCTTCAAGAACTCATTTTCTTAACATTCAAAACATGAATTCGCTGAATTAAATTATGTTGACGCGTGGTTGAACTAACCCAACATTATATGAAATCACATACCATTTTAGGGATCACCCTTGAAGAATACCACGCGCAAAGCTTGAGCTTTCTTGATGATTCTTGATTTATCTCCTCTTTTCTCTTCTTTTTTTCTCTTCTCCAAGCCCTAGTATGAATTCTATTTTTTATAAGCCGAACAAAGGTCTGGTTATACCCAAATTAATTTCTAAAAAATTAATTTAATTAGGTAAGGAAAATACAAATTTTTCCTTCGTAAATCCGGATAAGGAATTCCTTAATCAAACAACCCATCTTCCGAAAGTCATAACTCACTTATTCGGACTCGGAAACTCGCAAACTCCGCGGTTCTGGAATGATCATTATAAGGGATTTTCAACCATATATGTAACTACTACTTATTCATCCTGATATTGAAGTTATCATCATTTGAATTTTCCCAAAACATACTTTTATAACTTATTTGATATATCCAGATTTTCTTATTCCTTCAAAAATATGTATTATCTGATTTTAAACTATTTTCTAGATCTTTCTAGTTGCGAAATATTATAATGTATCCACATTGGGAACATTTGTCCTCGAATGAGGTTACTCTTACTGGACATAAGGTATTAACATCAACTACAAACACCCACAAGCAAATGCAGCCAAACAACATGCTTACTAAAATTTGGATAGTACTTAGAAGAAACTTTGTGCCTTGGTCTGCACTTTTTCCAAATTTAAACAAATGCAAATATCTCTTCGTCATGTCCTCTTCAGCTTCCCAAGTAGCTTCTTTAAAAGATTGGTACTTCCAAAGTATCTTGACTAACACTGCCTCTTTTTCTCTCAACTTCCAAACTTTGCGATCTAGGATTTGCACTAGAATCTCCTCTTAAGACAAGTTATCCTTGATCTCAATATTCTCAGCTAGAATGATAAGGGAAGGATCACCCATGCACTTCTTCAAAAATGGAAAATTAAAACACCATATTTACCGCAGCTAACTGTTGTGGTAGCTCCAACTCATAAATTACTTTTCAACCCTCTTTGAAATTCTATATGGGCCAACATAACAAGGACTAAGTGATTACAACAAAAGGGTATATAGCGGCAATTAAAAATTAAATTAGTGTCCATAACTACGGTCACTATAGCCATTACCATCCAATGCGCTTTGGCCGCTATATCGAGGGTCGGCAAAGGCTTTTGCAGCCATTTAGTCCTAAGGTGGTAAAGTCATGCTCTTTTGCCGCTAAAAACTCATTTGATTTAGTGGCAATTGGTTGCATCAATTAAAAAGTCAAAAACCAATCAAAAAGGTTAGTTTTCTCATGTAGCAACCATTTGTATAGAATGTAAAACCAAGTAGATTGTCGCTAAAACACATTTGTTCTAGTGGCAATGGCTTCGGCAATTAAGATTGTTTTTAATCCAATAAAAAATCCTATTAGATTTGATGATGTTTGTCAAATGGTAAAAGTCTATAATATAATTCATAGAACATAGTAGATCTCATAAAATAAAATAAAAATCATTAACTTAAACTATTGTATCAGAACATTAAAACTAAACTTATATTAATGAACCAAAGTCATTATATAACTAATTCATAGAACGTAGTAGATCTCATCAAATCAAAACAAAATAAATCATTTGTCCAAATAATAGTATCAGAACTTTAAAATTAAATTTATATTAACTGACCAATATAACAAATCCAATAAAATAGTGTCTTCAATAAATTTCCACAATGGTTCGCAATATTGAATATTTTATAGGCATTATTTTTGAAAATCATAACGCATGACCTGAACTAATCAAATAAATGTGTCAAAAGATGAAACTGAATTGATAAATATATCACGAGATCAAACAAGTTCTCATACTCTAATAAAATATTTACTAGACTAAATGTTACCTCAAAAAAGCTATGTGAAAATACCAATGACCCTAGAATGAAAAAGACACTTCAGTATGAAGACATTCACAACCTAGACAAGAAACAAAGAAAAAGCATAAGCACATTCGTAGCCTGAGGAACAAACCATGAAAAAATGGAAGCACGTTAACAATTTAGGAGACTGGATGTACAATACAAATACATACACACATCTAATTTATGTCTAAAACCCCCTATTCAATTGGTATAGAGAACCTATAAAATTTACATCACTATTGGACGCTCAAAACCTATTAATATATATATAAAAAATCAAACCAATACAAACAGGTAGCAAGCTAGAGAATGACACCAACATAAAGTTCATACATAGGAGAAGAAAATCAGTGCACAAAGTAGCTGTAGTAATTAGACCACTAATTTGCAACTATACCAACAAGGCTATGTTAAAAGTAACTACATTTCCCGGCAGCGGCGCCATTTTGATGCTTCAATATGTGTATCTTTTATATATCTTGATCAACGTCACTAACCTACAATTTGAGTGTCTATGAATCAAAGCTAGTAACATAACACAACCAAGGGTCGGGGTCGTATTCGAAAGGAGTCGTAGTGGAAGTATTTACTTAGAATTTAGTTCTAAATAGTGATTGCTCATGATATTTTATAGTTATGCAAAAATTAGATTTATTTGTTACACCAAAGTCTCAAATATAAAGAAAAAAGGATTTTTTCACAAGTAGTAGCATACCAAAAATAAAGGACAAAACAAGTATTGCAGAAAGTTCTTTGGTGTGACCACAATATATGTTGACACAAACTAATGGGTACATGATTTTTATATGGAAATTACAAGAAAATGGTGACTAGGCTAAGCTTTAGGTTATTGTAAGTTCCTTCTCGAGCAACTTACCCTATATCAATTGAATTCCCCTTGGACACCACTTGTCTAAACTAACCAGCCTAATATTTTACCGCACCCTGACCATTCAATAGAGGTTTCTTGTATATGGGACTAGGGCTCTGCCCCTCGGGCTAAACCTCAAGTCGACCCACTCCTCTGGCAATCCGTCTACTTGTCTTTGTTTTGTGACCTCCCTCTCGGGCAAGGCGAAAATACATGGGTTATTTTGTTTTTGCAACATCATACTTATTAAAATAAACCAACATGTAGGAGAAATCACAATTAATATTCATATAATCCTATCAGCAAGCAAGACCAAACAGCAATATCATTATATATTTGCTAAATTACACCATAAGAATGGGGTTTTTAGCCACACATCAAGCAATAATAAAATATAATTAAAATGATTAAGGAAGAAAGGTCAAATAATAGATTAAAACTTAAAAATATCAAAGGAATGTAAATGAAGAAGAACCACTTCAAACATTGGAAGAAGATCTTCTTTCTTCAAGTTTCCTAAAAACCCTCTCCGAACTTTAGAGAAAAATTAAGAACACTAAATAAAATATAATGTTTATATTTTTTATTCTCTAAGATTTTATTCTAAATGAGTTCAGTGTTTATAGACTTCAGATTTAGTGCTTGTGGATCCATTCATCATCTATAGTTTTGAATCGTCAAGAGATTTTGCCACTCGCCCTTTGTTTGGTTTGTCGCCATTTGTGGCGTGCCTTAATATCCATACATGTGATATCGTTGGGTGGAATAACTCTGCTTCGTTGAATTATATGGTGAAGGGACAACTACTTCTTTTCGTTGCCTTTTGATCCATCTCCTTCACGACTCACCTGTTGTAATAGAAACCGGACCTTTGCGTACTTTGAATCTTTAGTTGTTCTCATCCATTTTGCGCCTAAGTTTTCATGCTACAACCAAATCCCAAAATGCCTCAAACTTAAAAGTTTTTACCTGATAATGAGATAAAATATACCATTAAGGACATAATTTTTATTAAATAAGGCCCTAGATGAGTCCAATTTGAGGACTCATTAAACCTAAACCAAAACAATTAGTATATCGGAACGTGATACCCAGTGTCATATCTATATTTGAACGTAGTAATATGATGCAGTTAATTAGTCCAGAACATGGCAATCTGATCCCATCTTTATATCGGAACATGGCAATCCGATCCTAGTTAGTTATGTTGGAAAGTGGTAATCCGATCCTTTAACACACAAAATCACAAATGCAAGTATAGTCTCAAGTTATCCAATCAAGAAGTGATGGATACATATAGTGGTTCCTCTTTCTCATTTACAACAAGTGTGATTAATAATGCAACATTCATATGCGTACAAGCATCATAATGATGCATGAACATATAAGCATCACACAATCATAGAATCACAATCATCACCTACCTCGAATCGAAGTTTGAATCCCCTAAGGAGCTTGAATATTCCCTTTTTCATATTCTTACCTCTTTTTCTACGTCTACAAATAAAAAATATATATTCAAGGATCAAAAAGATATCCGATTACATGGATTAAATTGAATAATATTAATCCTAGGTCAACCCTTGATCTCATGTATCGAAACAGTGGCTTTTCCCACCATAGTTTTCAATTAAAAACCCTCCGTCGTTGTTTATAACACAAGAAAATATATTCCACGAATCAAAAAATTTGATTCGGGAGGTGAAAAGCTTACATTTAGCCTTAAGAATAGTTAAAAACTGTCAAGAAGTCGTATGAGGTGTTCCTTAGCTCTCAAAGTCAAAAGGTTTAGAATAAAAATGTTTTAGGGTTTATTTACGACTTTAAGTTGTGTTTGACCCGCCACAACGACACCCACGCCGATATACCGGACAAGCTAGAGACACCAAATCCAGCATCAAAGTTTCTTGTATGAAATAGTGAGTCATTTAATTAATTGCAAGACCACCATTCCACATCACACTTCTAACCAATGAAACTCGGAAAATACCGTTTACACTAAGATTGATTCATGAATTTCTACTCGCAGAATTCAATTTTGTAGAGTCATACATTTTCCTTAACGTCTTATATAACTACTCATGAAATAAAAATTATAAATGAGTCACCCGATATCTACGACATTTTCCTACACCTTAATGACTCCGAATTCGTCCAAATCTAGACTAAGTTGAGATAAGTTTTCTGTACCCAATCCTTTTCCCATTGGCTTTTCCCCAATGACCTTATATCATGTATGTACATGTTATCCCTATAAGGCAAAAGTTGGTTTCTGATAGACCCATGATTTAAGTAAAGTGGACCTTTCTTAACAGAAGCAAAGAATATCTCTCCTCTTTCTACTTTATACTTGTAAGGTTATTACACGAAGCTCAAATTGAAAACATTAGCTAGTTAGAAACAGTGATTGGTTTACTGAAGTGTATTAAAAATTTAAAATTAGAAGGTCGAGGTAATGTCACACATGTTTGGAGATTATAATAAAGCGTAGAACTGTAAAATGGAAAAATAAAAAAACACAATGTATTAGGATTTAACTGATAAGTAGTATTACATTAGTACTGATCACCTTTGGTTGACATTTTATTATTAGAATGAATTTTTTTAAAAAAAAACGACTTCTAAAAATATATGTCTAATAGCTTGTAATAGATAGTATACTGTGTGTTTTCCGCTTATCATAAATGCATACTAAGAAAAGTAGAAAAAACATTCAAGATAAGGATGATTATAGTTCAACATGTATCAAGAAAAAAAATGAAGTCTTTTTTGATTTATGGGATCCAAACAAACACTCAAGCATGCCTATAAAAAGGGAGAAAAGTTAAGTTGATAATTAAAAGGGAATTTTTATGTTTTCTATGAATATCGAGTCTTTCCATTATCTACTCTCTGATTCTCAAAGTGGACATGTTATTACGCAATTTAGTCTCTACTGTAAGGATAAATCAATAACATCAGGACAAACACTTTCTTTTTCTTATGGGTGGACATTAGTTATTGGATATAATTGAAGCCATTTTTTTCCGTTGTATTCTGGAAAAAATTTCTTGTATATTGCTTTATATGTAATTTTGGAATATTTGATTTGTCTTCTACTAGTATATGTCACCATATCATTATTAATGATTTTGTGTTTAAGGAACTTTTTGGATCTGAATTTACTAGTGATACACTGTTATGGGTGGAAATGTATGGCATGATTAGTTTGAAACCTCGTTGGAAGATTCTAATGTTTTTCTGGCTGACACTAGGGCTGACGTCCCTAACTTTGGTCCCCTATATCTTCGTTTTGAGAATCGAATCTTGCCCATGTTATGGCTACAACTCTTGTTCCACGAAAGGGTTGTCTTAGAAAAAGCTCCAACAGAGTTATATTTTTTGTTTACTGTCTGCTGAAGAAGATCAATATAAATTGGGCTCTATAAGTTCACGAAGACATGGTTGATTTTTTTGAGGATACAAACTCCAATAAAAGCTTACCCTATGGACTAATTATCCCTAGGACTATTGTTTATTCTCTTGTGGATCTCTCTAACAACAGGCCTACATGGATTGATGCTACATTTGATACTCGAACTTTTTCGACCATGAATTATGTGTTTAAATGAGAAATTGCATTAGAAGTTGTCGTCCCAATCTAGGGCTAATGCACCCCGGGATACAAGGATATCTGCTGACTTAGCAACATTACTCCTCAAGGAGGTTGAACACATTTGATTAAGTCTAAAAGTTCTAGAATACTATATCCAAGTTGTAGAGGATACCCTTGAAAAAGTGTTATAACTCCACAAGGACTCCATATTAATATTGAAAAGCTAAAAGGATGCCTCTTTTTAAGTTAACACCATTCTAAAAGAAGTCAACTCCATCAACATTGGAGGTGACTCTTATAAAAGTCAATTACAGGTCACTATGAACACTTCATACTACTCTTTCTCTAAGATTGTTGAGAAATCTCTTACAACTTTCGGCACGAACGTGGTAAACACTCTGACGTATTTTCTTGTAAAATATTAAGACTATGACCTCATTCGCTTTTGTTTAAGGTACTTAATTTTGTGGATATTTTTCTCCTTATCTGTTGAACTGTATATTTGGGGATCCTTGCGCCATACTCATTGTCTATTTAGTTTTTCCTTCTTTCTCTATCTTGCTTGCTGATTTGTTTTCCTTTTTTGATGTAAAAAGGGGGAGAATCTGTACATGGGCATAGAAAAGGGAAAGCACTTATAAAGGGGAAGCACTGAAGTGACCATTCATCAAAGAACAATCTAATAGGAAAGGCGTCTTACTCTTTCTTTAATTATAGTTGTCAATATCAAAAGGGACAAATTATTAGCTTATTATGTTCTAATTAATGACAAATCGAAGAAATTAACAAACAAAAATAAACATTACGGAATACAACAGAAAGCCAAGGATTTAAAAAACCAAATCATGTCTGGATTGACTTAGCAAAAAAAAAGGCAAGAGATCTTCAATCACGCAGAACAAACGGCTAAAGAAGGAAAAGATATGTCAGCACATCAATTAATCACGACTGACGGAAAAGATTAACAAATCATCAAAATTCAAGAAAGACCAGACAATATCTCAGGAAATCATCAAACAAATGAAGGAATTGATTTAATCATGTACATATCAGATATGGACATGATGCAGCAAATCAATTCAATTAAATCAAGGAATCATCCAAGGATCCTTGATTTACAACTCCCTTGGACTTTTGAATAGAGCATCACCTCTCACGGCTATTTAAACCTCTCTCTTTGTTAGATAAAAAATACGCAACTTCACTTGAGCTTATCTTACGATCTTGTTTTATCTTTCATAAAGCAATCTAATCGCGTGAGTGAACACAATTGAAAAGAAAAGAGAGAGAAACATTATGTGTGTACGTTTCAATGTAGAGGATGTGTCAAGTTAGAATTTCGTACTTGCATATCAGAAAGGACCAAGTTAAGGGAACTCTATACTTTTGAAGTCTCACTTCAAAATTCTCTATTTATACTGTGGATAGTCTATTTTTTAGAGCTAGCGTGAATTAGATGATTCAACAAACAATTTATCAGTTGTTGAATCATGACGCTCTAAAGAAAATCCTTGAAACCCAATGGGACTTGACTAGGCACAACATCGGTGATTCAAACCAGTATAAACTTTCTGTGTTATTTATTTTCTACAAGATACTTTTTCTGTTTCTTCACTCTACTAACTTGCGGGTGAGTAGACAGACCATTATAGGTAGCTGACTAAGGAATAACTTAATTCATCCCAATCATCTTGTATATCACATAGTTTAACAGGTATGTCGAGTCTTTCCAGCATCTCCTCTTTGGTTCTCAAAGTTTCCATTTTCTTACGTGATTTAATCTCTACTTCAGCGAGATATCAATTACATCGGTGCAAATCTTCTATGAGGTAATTTGTGTATTGAACTGTGTCCAAAACTCTGCATGGTAATGAAGCTATTGTTTTTTGTTGATTCTACAAATCATTTCTTGTATATTGATTAATATGTAATATTGAAAAATTTGATTTGTTTTCTCCTACTAAATATTACCATATCATTATGAATGATTCTCTGTTTAAGGAATTTTTTGGCTCTGAAGTAACCGGTGATACATTTTTCATGCTTTGAAATGTATGGCTTGATCAGATTGAAACAACGTTGGAAGATGCTAGTTTTTTTTTTTTGCTAAAACTCAGGCTGACATCTCTCACCTTTGTCCCCTATCTCTTGGTTTTGAAAATCGAATCTCGCCCATATTTTGGCTACAACTATGGTTCATTTTAATTAACTTAATT
The DNA here is from genome assembly GCF_036512215.1 of Solanum lycopersicum. NCBI lineage: Eukaryota > Viridiplantae > Streptophyta > Magnoliopsida > Solanales > Solanaceae > Solanum > Solanum lycopersicum. The sequence goes on along the minus strand of NC_090800.1, from coordinate 32,173,602 downwards.
TTTTTTTATTTGAGGATGATGATAAATTATTTGCTCTTGTGATTTTATGATCTTGGAGTTTATATTTTCTTTTTACATTCTCTTTTATGTTTATTTTATTACTCATCAAAAGGAGTTATGGAAACAATTTGTCAATCTCTGTCGTTGGCGGTTAGTATCTTCAAACTCACTTTGTGAGACTACTGATAAAGGTACTTTTTGTAATTTGTGGGTTTCTTTTTTCTAGAAAGAAAACGATCATTTTGATAAATAAGTTCTTGTAATTTCACGATATAGAATTTTGACTTTCTTTTTCGTTCTTTCCAATGTTTATAAAAATATTAATTAGAATGTAACTCTGGGGGGAGGGGGGGTTCATTATTATTTTTATTCAACTTTTTATTTATTTTGTATTTCATTCTTTTACGATTGTTGACACCCATTTTTTACCTTTAACTATTTACAAAATGTTATTTGATTAAATACGTATTTTTAAAAATATATTTCAAGTTTTAAATGTTAGTCCATTTTGTCCAAAAAAATATATTTAATATCCATACTTTATAAGAATTATAATAAAAATATTTTAGAATTATTAATAAATTTCATAATACTTATTTTACTGAAATGTTTAAAAATTTAATGAGTTTAATTATATAAAAAATTATTATAATATATATAGTATTTTAATTGGATATCAACTCTTCAATTTTCCCTAAAATCATTTATATCTTAGCTTATTCTATTCTACGTTCTTTCAATTCTAATCTATTCAATATCATGTGTATTCCAATTATATACACTTTCCCGTTCCAATTCTAGCAAACTTTTATTGCAAGTTTGGCCATTCAATTTCAATCCAATGTGATTTTTAGATTTCATCTTATAATCTGGAGCATCCATCTTTTGATATTGAATCTCAACCGCTCATCTCTTAAATAATTAACGGTTCAGATTAATCTATCCTTTCTTTCCATTTTGATACTAAAAGACCTAAACCCTGACTATTCCATTTTTCTACTCTTCCTCGCCTCCATCTCTAACTGCCATCTCTACCACCTTTTCTCTCCACTAATGACTCTCTCCTCCCTTCTGTAAGAACCTAGAGAATATAATGTTAGTTATGATGTTATAAGGTCCTAAATTGGTCTATTATGTGATATTAAGTCAGTGTCTAAGAGTTTAGGTGCATTGGAAGTCAAACGTCAAGGGATGACAAAGACAATGGACGACTAAGTCACCTATGTGACTCATATGTGGTTATATTGTTTATGTGTGGTTAATGAGGTTTTAAGATTATTAAATGAGTAATTATATCATGTTTAGTCAGTGTGTAAATCTTTGTGAAGTTTGGAGGTCAAACATCCAAGAACGTCCATGAAGTTCGGAAGATGTGCCTTGAAATAACCTTGTATGTCTAGGCATGTTTTGTCGAGTTTTACATGCTCATTTTAGACGAAATTCATGTAAGAGGTGCTAAACTCGTATACGATCATTTTTGGGTCGAAAACGTGCATGTAAACATCCTCAAGCACGACCCAAGGGTCCTTGAGGAAGGACCCAAGTTAGTACCCCAGATTGCCAAAGACAGCCCAACAAACAGTTGGCAACCGACATCCTGTGGGTCAGTCGACGCCCTGTTGGAGGAGGATCATAGAGTAGGAGTTAGTATTGGGAGAGGAGAGTTTAAATACAAGCCTCAGTCCCCAACCACGGATCAACATGATGGTCTGCTGGTCAAGAGACGGGTTGATGGCACTTCCGCCTGTGAGGCTGTGTTATACGCAACTTCACTGTTAAGTGAGGGCTGAAGTGTATTTATCAGCCTTAAGCACATTGAAGACTTCATTCTTCAAAATAAAAAACACAAATCTCTTAGAAATATCTCTAGAACTCCATTAGAGTCAAAACTCAAGGAAGGGCTTGGTGTGACAAATTGAGTGTAGATCATTCATAAAATTGAATAATTATCTTTATCAAGGTATGGATTTTGATCCTTGAAACTCTCTCCATCAAGGAGACCAACCTTCAAGATGTTATCTCAAATTTTCAAACTTGAATTGTCCAATTTCATGACTCTACCATTGGGTCTTGAATAAATTATTTTTAAACGTTTTTTATGGATTAAACTATTATTGTATTGATAATTTTAACCTAGATTACCTATGAACCCATGAATTGGATGAACCCTAGTTTTTGACTATGGAATGAGTTAGTTGATATTGCCTAATATTGATGAATTGTGGTGAACATTTCTATGGGCTGTCTAATGATGTAATAATTGTATTTAATTGATATATATATTGAATGGGATTGATGAATATGTAGTGAATTGACCTATTTTCATGAATATAGATATAATTATGGTCAATTGTTTGTTATGGACATGGGAAAGGGTCTTGTGATATTAAATGTGGTGATTTGGCATTGAATTGAGGTATTGAAGGTGGAGTGGTGGTAGACTTCCATATTTACTTTATTTTGATGTAAATTAGGCTTCAATTGTATTTTAATTTTTATGGTCCACTTATGATGGCGGTGTTATGTGTTTTATTTGTAATTGATGTGGCCTTGTCGGCATTACTTTATATATTATGATGATCATGGCCTTGTCGGAAACCAGCTGAAGTAATGTGGCTTTTTTGTAATGATTATATAAATCATGACAATACCTATCTACATGTGAAGTCATATATGTGTTCTTCTATTCATGTCATCATAGGTGATTATGTTAGATTATGACTTTGACCTAGTGTGCAAAGAACTAAAGGTTGAGTCTTGGTTATTCTTAATTAAATATATGAGTCTATATTGGTCATTTTTATGATGTTATGATAGTGTATACGATAACTTGAAGATGATAGTTGTTGCTTCTATGTGCTTCTAGAATGACATGTAAGGTGTGTTAAAGTGAAGTATATGGTATCTTGTGTTGGTTTACTTGTGTTTCTTGCTTGATGTACATATGAACATGAATATGTGATGCCTTGACTTATGATTTTAATGTTCTTAGTATTATATGTATGAATTATATGAGACCTTAAAAAACGTTAAGTGAGTCTTTTATATGGAACCTTGAACCTTATGGTAAGGTTATAAATGTTGAAGTCGTTACCGTAATGGCATCCTTCAAAGAGAAGGTATGATCGACTTCAGGTTAATTAGTTGTAATGACATCATATTAATCCGTAGGAAATTCATCATGTGTTTCTTGTAGACATTGTAAAGTAATCCTAAAGGACATCTTTGGTACGGTAAATGTGATTAGGTTATAAACTAGATATGGAACCCCTTTACATGAACCTTATATGTGAATTACTCTATGTGAAAGAAGGTTATCACCGAGTGAGTATGGTAAGGGAAGTAGTTTTAGTCAAAGAATGAAACTAGAATACAAATCGTGCCTTCATATTCCTTAACCATGTGCCTACACGGTATGTGTCTAAGTTCTACCATTGGAACGTAGAACAACCTCATCGATGTAGGATAAAACTCTTGATTACATGTCTTGATATCATTGTCTTTGTTGGTTATTCCGATTCTCATCATATGGAATACCTATTAGAATTAGAGAAGTTCTATGAGGTTTAAGGTATGAGGCGCTATCTAGACATTGCACAATAGGTTTTGAAGGTGTTACTCGGAGTTACTAGGTCTTGTCCAAGACCATTACATGAATGTCCATTATGTGTTTAATGTATTCTAAATGAAATAATGAATGTAATGACTTAGGTTAATAAAGTATGTTAAATGAATAAGTACTTATCTAGAATAGTTAAGGGTTGTCTAGTTAAGGTGTGAAGGGGGCATAGGAATGTTCACTTTGTATCCTACCTAGATGAGTATTAAGAACGACTCTAGTTGAGGGAATAGTTTATTATGTGGAGCTGATCTAAACTTAGGTAGTCTTAAGGAGTATTTAGGTAGTCTTGAAGAGGTCAATCATGGACGTTATCTTCTTCATTCACTTAAGTAAGTCTTTTTATAGCCTTTGGTAAGATGCCATATCATCAATATATTCTTATGCTAAGTGAGCATGATTTTATCATAGATAGTCTATAGGATCGCTTAAGTGTTTGTAAGGGATTGTATGGGCGGTTGTTTCACAACTCACTCAAGGTTGACTTAGAGTCATCTTTGGTAGAAGACTCTTACGTTGATGTTTATGATGTCTTGTAACTCTGTATGTAACTCATCATAACTAGTCTTGAGGGTCATTTAGGTATGCCTAGAGAGGTTGTATGGGTGGTGTCTCTTTATGTTACTTAAGTAAGTCTTAGGATAGCTTTAAGTGCATAATTCAATACTAGAAGATGTCAAAAGGGAAGATAAGAAACTTCACTGTACAGTGAAGGAATTCACTGTAACAGTGAGTTCCATTTACTGAAATGTTGGCCAAAATTATGATAATTTATTTGATTGTTGTCTTATGTCTTTCTAAGTTGTTAAATGTTGTTCTTATGATTATAATATGATTTTTAGATGAAAAGATGCATATTTCAAATAAATGTTCGTTTTCATAATTCATGCATTATTCCATACTTAGTACATGTGTTTGTACTAATCTTTACTTTTATGTATCTCTATAGTTGTTTAATTCGAGGGCATATATGTCTCTTTTTCTATTTGAAGTATTGTAATAGACTACGTATTTCTATATTCAAATTTTGTATGGGCCGTTTACCAAGAATTTTCTATGACTTTATATGATAGAGATTTTTAAAGGCTATGATATGTTTTTGTGAAAATTTTTAATTACGCACTACTTTTTACTATGTTTATGTGATGAATGAAATGTAAGGGATTGTACAAGACCTTCGAGTGGTCAAGTACGCCAGTTGCAATCCGGGATAGACCTAACTTCTAGGGTGTGGTTTAAGGATGTGACAAGGTTGGTGTCAGAGTATAGGATGTGAAAGTAGTATCAGGAATCAAGGAGTCTCATCAAGTCACGTCTAGTAGAGTCTTAACCATCAGTATGAGTCGCGACGCATATGTAGGCGAGAGGCTACAGGATGATAGAGTTTTCCTTCTTTTCTACTTCTATGTTGTGCCGTATACTATATCAAACTTGATGGATAGCATGCACTTAATAGCATTTATATCGTCAATATCTTTACTCATTATTAATATGTCATCAACATACAGAAAATCAATAACTTCATCATTCTGAATGTTTTAAATATTAACACACTTACCACATTCGTTAATCTTGAATACATTAACAAATATTGTTTGGTTAATCATCAATATCTATATTCATTATTAATATGTCATCAACATACAGAAAAACAATAACTTCATCATTCTGAATATTTTAAATACTAACACACTTACCACATTCGTTGATATTGAATTCATTAACAAATATTGTTAGGTTAAATTTAGCATGTCATTGTTTGGGTGCTTACTTGATCCCATAAATCAATTTTACAAAAGTAATTTTATAAGTCCTAACACTTTGTTTTCTTTACTAGTAACTACAAACCCTTCAGGTTGTGCCATCTAAATTTTTTCCTCCAACACTCAATTTAAGAAGATTGTCTTTACATCCATTTGCTGAATTTTTAGATCATACACTGCCACTAGTGCTATAACATCCAAATTGATATTATTGTTACTGGAGAGTACGTGCAAAAGTAGTCCAGACCTTCTTTTTTTTTATATCCTTTAACTACAACTCAAACCTTATATTTGTATATATTACCATCGGCTTTTATTTTCCTCTTCAATATCAACTTTGATCCTAAAGGTTTATTTCCTGGAGGAAGATAAGTCAATTTCCAAGTATGATTACTTAAAGTTGAGTTGATCTCAGTATTGACAGCTTCTATCCAATAAGTTGACTTAGACGAAGACATAACTGCTTTGCATGTTTGAGACTCATTTTCAAGTAATAGTTCCACAAAATATGGTTGGAAAAAAGTGGGTTTTCGTTGGCGAGTGCTACAACTAGGATCCTCTCTAGGTTGTGTGTTTTCCATTGATTCTTCCCGTGGTCATTTAGGTCTTTCATTTGTCGACTCACATTAGGTTTTATTCGGATAAATGTGTTCAAAGAAGTCTGCATTAACTTACTCAATCATCATATTTGCATGAATCTGAGGATTATCATATTTGTAAACCAAGAAGCGACAGAACTTACTGTTCAAAACATATCCAATAAATAAACAATCTACCGTTTTGGGTCCAATTTTCACAATTTTGGGTAAAGGAACCTCTACCTTTTCTAGACACCCCCATACTTTGAAATATTTAAAGCTCAGTTTTATTCCTTTTACCAACTCATATGGAATTGATTGTTTTTTTCTATGGGGTACCCTATTGAGTATCTTATTACCCGTAAGGATGACTTCTCCCCAGAGGTTTCATGGTGAACAGGAATTGATCATTAAGACACTTATGATCCCTTTAATCTTCTGTTCTTCTATTCTTCCAAACCATTTGACTGTGGTGTATCGAGTGCAGTAGTTTCATGAATAATACCATATTCCAAACATATCCCTGCAAAAGGAGATTCACATTCTCCACCCCTACCACTTCGAATAATTTTTATCTTTAGATTCAATTGCATCTCCACTTCATTTTTATATTTCTTAAATGCCATTATTGTTTCATTCTTACTATTAAATAAATATACATAACAAATATGAGTGCAATCGTCAATAAAAGTTATGAAATACTTTTTTTCCATCACGAGATGGTGTGGACTTCATATCGCATATCTTTGTGTTAATTAAGTCTAATGGTTTTGAATTTCTTTCAACAAAATTGTAAGTATGTTTAACAAACTTTCTTTCCACACAAATTTCACATTTCTATCTATAACATCTAAAATCATGCAATACTTCTAAAGTAACTTATTTTTGTAAGGCTTTCTAATTTACATGTCCCAAACGGGCATGCGATAAATCATTTGACTCCAATAAGTAAAAACAGAAGCAAAATCCATATTAATACTGTCAACAACCATTACATTCAGTTTGAAAAGGTCCTCATTAAGGTAGCCCTTTCCTATGAACATCGAATTCTTACTTATTGCAGATTTATAATAAACTAGGACACACTCAAACCCATTCTTAACGAGTAGTGTAGCAAAATATAAATTCTTCCTAATATTAGGGACATGTAGAACACGTTTCAAACTCAACACCTTGGCGGATGTCAATTTAAACATTACTTTCACAATTCCTACAATCCTTGTTGTTGTTGTGTTTTCCATGAACAAATCTTCATCGTACTTAGCAAGAGTGTACGTTTAAAAGGCTTCTTTCATAGAGCTAATAGGTAAAATGACACCTGAGTCAAGAAAAAAAACCTCGGGATTTCCTAGTAAGGGAATCTTCCATTTCTTCCATGATGTTTGCTTGACTTTTGCCTTTGCCTTTGTCTTTTTCTATGTCCTTTCTCGGAGCACGACAGTCACAAGACATATGACAAGCCTTACAAGAGTTGTAACAGTTTCCTTTGAATTTCTTCTTGGCCTGTTCTGACATCTGTCCGTTGGACTTCTTTCTCAATTTTTCTTTGGTAGGAGCTTCTTCAATAATATTAACTACAATTATTGTTTAACTCTTACGGACTCCTTCTTTTGGCTGTTTTGTTATCTTTCTCAATCTTTATCACGACCGAAGTCTACACGTTGGACGTGACCGAAAATCAAAGACCATTGTTTATCCCCTAGAGAACCCTCACATGGCTGACTACAAGTGGAAGACTAATTTAAGCATGCAAAATCTTAAAATTTAAATAAGATTCAATAAACAAAACTTTACAAAGATTTAACTCAAATGAAAAACTCTGAATAAATGGAATCCTTTGTAAGAGAGGAGGGTCACCATATCTAACTTGAAGTACTTGTGATATCAAAAGAACTCCTCTTAATGATCTAGTATACATGCGTCTGCATCATGAGAAGATGCAGGCCAATTGGCTCAGTACGTGGAATGTACGAGCATCTAAAGGGAATTCTAAGTAATAACATAAGCTTGATACTTGAATAAAAAGGAAACATACTTACCTCTTTTCATTTCAACTCAAAGCAATAATAAGATACTCAACTCAAAGATTAGATATTAAACTCAAAGAATAGATAATCAACTTCAAATATATGATACTTGATTGAGAGAAGCACAGAAAGAATCAAGATACTCAACTTAAGGTACTTAACTCGAAATACCTAACTCATGATACTTAACTAAACTCATTTCAATATAAATCAGTTTTAAAAATGTGTAATATAAAGAAAATCTATTTAAAAACATTATGTCAACTATGTGTGTACAACAAGGATACAACATAACTCTGAAATGCATATAAAAATACAATAACTTATGTATATAAAAATACAATAACTTCTGTAGGAGTACATGTAATCGACAACCATCACTTAAAAGATATAGTGATGATACATTTTTACTCGGCCCACCGTAGCCCTGCCATTCTAACCTTGCCATGTTATAGAACCTAAATTGTCTAATGGATACGCTAATAAACTATGCATAGGGTTCATCTAAAAAGAATGACCCTTTTCTACCCATGATGGCTACATGGTTTAAATTGAGACTTGAGTTATCTGAACTCGCATCCCCACATCGGTGCTCAATAATACTCCCAGAAAAAAAATATTATGTTTTTAAAACATATTTTTTCTGTGATCTAAGATTAGAGCTCAAAACATAGCTTCTAAAGGTACTCTTGGAAATCATAGTTTCCTCTTTCTTCTATTAAAACTAGCCATATGATCTTTGGAAATCTAGATTTCCTTCATTTTCAAAAGTTTGAAAACATTTTGTTGACACTCTTAGGGACTACTTAGTTTCCTTATAACACTTGAGCAGTGAACTCCACTTGATACTTTTTTATTACATGTAACTTATGTTTTAGGGACTACATAGTTCCGTTATAGCTTTTGAGAAATGAACTCAATTCTTTACTCTTTCTTGACTTGAACTTTAAATCTTCTAAAACAAAGTGAAAATATTTGTGGAACACTTTAGAAAATTTATAACTTTACTTTGACTTGCTTCTTAACTTCCTTGAATTGGAGTATCGATTCAAGGTTCATGATCTCATATTTATTAATGATTTCATGATTTTCAACTTGGAGGGTTCATGAGGAATTACGAGCGTGAACTACTCAACTTGAGAACTCAAAGGCACTTCTTCTCTCAAGATTGTTCGACTTATGGGTTCCATGTGAAATGATGGGCATGAACAATTTAACTTAAGGACTTCATAGGTAACATTTAATAATCACATGATTAGGAATCAATCTCAATGATGAACTAGAAACTCAACACTTAAAGGCTTAAAACTGGAAGATCCTACTTATTTGAAAGATGCCCAAATTGCGATGTTCATGCTGCATTATGGGCATGAAACTTGAATCAAAGATCTACATAATTACATGGAATCATGTATATGAATCTTCTCATTCTCCCGTTTACTTCCTCAAAACATAGTTCAATCAATGATGGATCTCAAAGAATTCACAATCGAACTTAAAGGCTTTCTTGAACTCTACTCTTAACTCTCTCTTGAATGTGAATTATGAATTCAAGAGTGTTGGTTCATCAAAATAGAGTATGTCATGATGACAAGGTATAATCATGATCAATTCTCTTCGTACTCATACTAACATGCTTTAGTGTTGAAACAAGTTACTAGAAAGCTTAGAAGAATCATCAATTGGACTCAAAAGTAGTTTCTTAGAATGTTTGAAAAATCCTGAAAAACTTAACACTCAACTCTGACATGAATATGGATTATAAATTAAAGGTTAGGATCATGTTAGCAATGATTCTAGGTGTTGAAAAATATCTTAGATTATTCAGAGTCGAACAGGAATGAAGGTGCACCTCAAAAGACTCCAACGGAGCAACCTAAGGCAAACTGGACTAGACAAATGATCCTGGGGCAATGGCTGGCGCGGAGACCCAACTCTTGACGGACAGAGATGTTTTGGGTCACTCCACTAGACGCGCCATGCCAGGCCATACCTAGAATTTCTACTGATCACTTTTGCTCATTTTCTCACCCTAAATCTCCTATATTCGAACGGTTTCTTCCCCAATCACTTGGATTTGATTACTTAAATTAATTACACTATAATATATTGGAAAAAAACAAAAATTACTCAGTTTGATCCCAATAAATCATCAAAAATCCAACACAACAAGATTTAGAATGAACTTTAAGACCAACTTTCAAGAAATCATCAAGAGCTCTAATCTTAAAACTTTAAGCACGCAATTTCGCTGAAAAAATTTACATGATTCTTGAGGGGGTGAACTAAAAAAACTCTATAGAAGCTTACATACCTCTTAGAGATTATTCCAATGTCGAAATTATGCAACAAGATGCAAGAATCTCGACGAATGCTTGATCTTCTACTCTTTTCTCTACTTTTCTCCTCTTGCCTCTTCTTGAACTCTAAACTAAAACACAAAGTATATTTTTGGATTATGAAACTGAACCTAAAAGTATTATAACCTTAAAATGTGATTAAAAAAGAATGAAACATGATTTGTTAAGGAAAGGACCAAAATACCCCTCACTATTTTCGGCTAACTTTCCTTAATTGCACAAGCTAACTTTAAAAGGTCGTATCCAACCCATACGAGCTAGTAATTTAGCAAACTCGTAAATGTTTGAAAGATAATTCAAGTACATTTCCAATGGTATCTCGTAGCACACCTAAATCATCCTATACTAGGTTTTATGGTCATTTGAATTTGACTTGAAACTCATACTTTTCTTAATTCTGCAACTTTCAGTTTTTTGTTGTTTCAAATTTATTTTTTTATGGAACTCAAGGTATAAAATCTAGTGAACTGATCTTAATACTTAAGAAAAAATTTAATTACTTTCTAAAAATCACTCATTATGATGAACAATTCAAGTTTTAGCTGAAAAAAATTTCTGAGGTGTTACATTATCTCGCCCTTGGGATCATTCGTCATTGAATGACGACTGCACGGGGTATAAGATGGTTTGCTATTACTAAGTTCTACTTCTAATGATACACTATCAATATATTCAAACTTAACCTAAATCCTTAGGTTCTTGTTCTATACGTCTCTATTGGAATCTCATCCCAACACTATTACTCTGTATTGCCACCTTGCTCATCTCAAGAATCCACCTAATCTTTAAAAAAACCACATTCAAGGTTAGTAATCTAAAAACTCCATGGACTCCTGCAAACCACCCTTAAGAAGTTCTCAACACTTGACTTGATTTCTCATCTTATCATCTCCCCCTTAAGTGTATAGTTTACACTTGTAAGCTATGGACCTATTCTACATCTCCATTTGGTGTACATTCTCTTTAATGTTCTTTTATTCTTATGACGCAACCTCACTTTTGTTCCCTTATATAAAGGTTTGGGTATCTCACTTGTACTACTCCCATACATTGTTGCAACATCTCAATTATTCACCTGCACTATTTCAAGTCTACCAGATCAACTCCCAAGAATGACCTCATCACCCTCATGTTATCATTCTTTTGATCATGAAACTCATCTCAAATTCAAGCTTAATGTGTATTACAAATCCCGAATGTAAATATGATAGCTCACTTACTATACAATAACTCATTACTACTATGGCAATTCGGAAACACTTGCCCACTAGGACTTCATGACATTTAGTCAGTACTTACCTCTTAGTCTGCATACTCTGAATTACCATCACATTCCACTTCACAAAAGTACTGCTTACTCACTTATTTCTTATTATCTCTCAAATAACTCTATCATCTTCTTAATACCATGAGTTTCTCCTTTTGCAAAGAGGTGCCTGCAACGAGTAATTTGAGTGAATCACATATGTTGAACACATTCAGCTATGTATTGAGTATTTCATTTCTCTTTTGGCTGAGAGTAGTAGTAATGCTTCACTCTGCTCAACTTCTCCCTCATTCACTTTGCTTGGATTTCTTTTGTTTTTCACTCTTTCATACATAAATTATTTATTGATGGATCATTCATTCTTTGTGTTTCACCTAGCCTTTTTGTTCTTAAAGGTAAGGAGGAAGTCATAGTTATGCTTCACTATATTAGTCTATAGTAGTTGTTTGAGAAGACGAAACATAAGTAATGAATTGGTGGTGATTGAATTTATTAACATGGAGGGAAAAAAATAATACTTCTACTGTATAGTTTTTCTACTTTTTTTGTTATCTCTACCAACATCTCACTGATGATCCTGTTGTGTCAATTGACCTATTGTTCCAACGTAGTGCGTGCATTATTTCAGTTTTGAGTAATAAAATTATGCATCATTGAGTTGTAATTATTTAGCTAGACATCTATGTTAATTTTCAATCCACTGAAAAAATTTAGAAAGTTTTAGTACTCGATGTTACTAACTAATCTATTCAAAAGCGTCAAATTCTTTAGTTATTTTCTATTAACTTAAAGTTTTTATATGGTGTAACATACCAAATATGTTTTCTGCAACTTCATTAGTTACAAGATTACTTTTTGTTGAAATTAACCGCTTTAATTTTTCTAAATCTAAACAGGAAAAAGTATATTAAAAATATTATCTTGCTCGGATGATGGTGTGATACATGCTGACAGAGTTTTGTTTTTTCAATCCCATTATTTGAATGATCAAATATTATCCAAAACACACATGCAACAGGATCGCCTTTGGAAGGAACAAAATTTTATTTATATGGTTAAACAAGTTTTGACAGAGTAGAAATGTATTGTATTAATATGACTTATTTGACCTGTTGTATATTTGAGTACAAACAAGTAAGAAACAACAAAGAAATGTTTAAAGATTCTTTTCAGTTGTTTCTTTTTAGCATTAGACAAATAAAAGATTGATAGCCATAAAAACTAATATCTTTTCTCTTATTTTTGTGCACATAGAGTTGTATAAATAGGAGTATTGGTACTGATGAATGTACACATAAAATTTCTCCATAATTTCTTGTCTTCTGCATTTCATTGTGGTAATAGAGCATCTAATATATTTGAAGATAAGACATAATATATTACTTTATAAGAAAAAATACTTGAAATGAATCAACCAAAGATGTTTTCTGTTTGTACTTTTTAAGTTGTAATAAAATGTCTTAATTTATTTTATATGATGTTTTGTCATAAGTTCATGTTGGCACAGGTTCTTTTCATATACTCTCTCCGTTTAAAAAAGAATGACCCTATTTTCTTTTTATTATGTTTCAAAAAGAATAATAACTTTCCTTTTTTTTGCAACACTTTGACTTAAATTTTTCACGTGGCATGTTTAAAACCGCAAGATTAAAGGGCATTTTGGTACATTTGACATGACTTTAATTTCGAACCAAAAAATTAAAAAGTCATCTTTATTTTCTTAAACTATATTTCAAGTCAAACTAGATCATCCTTTTTAAAACGAAGAATATAATTTTTTTAATATATTAGAGAGGACATTTAATGGGACGAACGCAGCACTAAAAGATAATATCGAAAGTTGTCCAAATTGAAGTCTGCACTATTGGTTGTACGAAGAGCCACGTACTTTGTATTTATTGAAGTCTGCACTAAAAGTGAGCTCCATTTCACTGTTAATTGAATGAGTCTTTATGATCTTTTCCTATGATCTTTTTAGGGGATATTAGAAGATAATGGTTTCTTCCATATCTTAGTCACTTGATTTATCAGGTTATAATTGCCAACTTGAGTTTGTTGGTTTTTTCTCCTCCTAACCTCATAGGGTTAATAATCACATATATGGATTTTTACTATTTATTATTGATATTTCCACTCTCTGACTTCTAATAGATTTTGGCCGAATTTTCCTTTAATAGTAGAAGAGGATTAAATGTTTTAAATGTTATTTTACTTTAATTTTAGGAATATCTATCCTTTATATATGTGTTTAAGAGCGGCATTGTAATTCCCTCCATATGCTTTTGATTTTTGAATTATTAGGAGACAAAGGGAATGGAGACTTCATGAACATGGCTAATAAATTGGAGGTGGTTCAAATCATTTATCGTTGTTGAAAAATGTAAATTATGTATTTATGTTGAACATGGTCATGCGGAACATCATTGCAGAGAATACATAAAGAGCTTGAATTGCTAATTATGAAAGTTGGAGTCTTAAGAGTCTTCTTGATAATTACGAGGCATATGATAGATTTTAAATTGTTGAAAAGGTTGAATGGGATGTGTTAGTTCATAGGCTTAGTTCATTAGTTGAAGAAATTGTTCACCTTCTAGACATAATTTATTCACAATTATTTGTGTAAAACACTTGACGTTTCTTTGGGTCTCAAGTGTTCAACTTTGTGTGTTTTTTAAACTTTTACTTTAGGTTACAATACAAGGTTTGTTAAATATGTAATTATATATTTTGGTATTTCAAGTCTAGCAGGTTCACAAGAGACTTATGTTATTTCATTCACAAAAGTTCTTGACCACTGAACTAGAAAATACATTCATTTTTGAAGATATATTTACTTTCTCAACTTATAGTAAGGATACTTAAAATAAAATACCTCTAATTTGTATATGTTGCCACAATTCAGTTAATAGAAAAACTTTTCATTACAAATTTTATCCAAGTTGAATAAAATTTTACAATCAAATTTGTCATGTTGGGCCAGTGCGATGCACGGAATTTTCCTTCTAGTATATATATAAGACACACACATAGGAGATCAAAACAAATAAACAATAACCATAGACATGATCACACATATAGAAGAGGGAAGAACGAAAACTAATCTGGGTGCTTCCTTTTATTCATTTCAACACATAAAATTTAAACTAATGGAGGAACAACTGACAAATCGAAGCAGAAATATTTATCAGCAATGAAGATAAACACAATCAATTTACAACAATCCAATTGTGATACAACACCAACAAAGCAGTAAGCCTCTAAATCGTTTTCAAACACCACACAAGGAATTACACGAATTTTATATGCTTAGCAAGGTTTAGAAATCCACTTGCCTAAAGCAATCGAATAATAACTCTTAGACTTGAGCCTTTCCTTTCCGTTGATCTCCCAACTAGATGCAATCTATTCAAGTATATATATTCAAAATAAAGTTTTGGAACTAGCAACACCCACATTAACATGTGTTTAACCTTGAACTAAAAATTCACTCAAATTTATACTCAAGTTCGTAAATCTTGATGGCAATAAATATTTTAACTATCATATTTTCCAAGTTTCAAATCTACGGTAAAATTCCAATTATTTCCTTTCCACAATCATAATTCAAATGATTTTCCCTTAGTACCATACGTATAATATCTAGTTACATATACACATCTATAAAACTTTAATTATAATATGATAATCAAAATATAAAATTTACACCACTCACTTGTAATAGTACTAACGTAAAACTGATCTTTTTTTTTCCTTCTCATACGTAGTATTGTTCTTTGTTCATTCCTTCTATTTCAACTCTTTGAATAACCAATATATTGGTATTAATAGTTTTAGAGTATTAAGATAGTTATTAGTAATAACTGATAACAACCAAAAGAACTACAAACCGTCACTTTAGTATTGCCAAACATAAATAAATAAACAAATACATACATATATATATATATATATATATATATATATATATATATATATATATATATATATATAAAATCCCCAAACTTATAAAAACAAATCTTTCTCTTCCTCCCTATTAAAATATTATTTTCACACCTATTAATCATGTATAGAAATTAATGAAAAATACGTTTGCACTTGATACCGTACCAGATGTGATGCCAAAACCTTCCGCCTCTTCTTTTTGTTTCTTTTTCTTATTTAGTTATGACCCATATATTAAACCCCAAATAATTTATTCACTTTAACCCTTTGGTATAAAATATTGTTAAATGATCACTTTAGTCCATTAATTATTGATTAATTAACTTATGTTAAAAAAATATTAAAAATTTCTTAAAATGACCTTTCGGTTCATTATAGTTAGTACCTTTACAAACAAATTGAAAATGAGTTAGGATATGTATGTCTTGATCATTTGATTAATACATTGGTAATTTTTTGGCAATTTTAGTAAACAAAAAATTATGTTAGTAATTTATCAATAAATTTGAAAGATTTATATGTGTTTTCATATGTCCAGGATCAACGTTAGAACCTTACAAAATCCGGATTCACGTCAAGAAGTCACTTATTGGGGGGCGGGGGGGTAAACTCTCCCTAACAAAGGTGACACAACACCCAAAGGAAATCGAACCCCAGACATCTTGGTTAAGGATTAAGGAGTACTAACTACTTCACCACTACAATTGTAGATAATAAATTTTAAATATCTTAATATGATTATTTATATTTTAAGAAAATTCTTAAGTACCCTCTAAATGAATGCAATAAATATCAGAGACACTCTTATAATATATTAAAGTCCTATTACCACCCTCAACTTATCTTATAAATAATATCTACCCTTTTTCGGCCTACGTGGCACTAGTTGAAAAAAAAATGTAAAAACAGGCTGAGCCAACTAAATAGTGGCATGTAAGAAGAACAGGAGTAGAAAATTATTTATAAATAAGATTAGGGGAAGGGATTATATGACCTTAGTATAGTATAAGTGTGTCTCTGAATTTCAGGCATAGGTTGAATAGGTACTTGTGCATTATCCCTTTACTAGGTAAATTACCCGTGCTTCGCACGGGATTGGACATTTGATTGAACTTACATATGATTATTAAGTAATATGACCTCCAATAATGATTAAATTTCATGGAAAATGAGGAATGAAAAAGGTTCATTAGAAGTTTAATTAATGAATTTCAGTTCGATTCCTCTATAGCAAAAAAAACTACAATAGTGACAGAAATAAAAGTTTTGTTTACTAAAAGACCAAATGTAATAAATTCAACCATTTCAACAACGTTATGAGTAGTGGAATTAGAGGTGCAAGAATAGTAACGTGACATTGAAATCGAAATCAATTTTTTTTGTTTATACGAAGACATCTGTAAAAAGGGACAAAGGAGAAGATCAATTTTCAATCATCTTTTAGGTAACTTTTAACAAAGTTAAAAGAAAAATGTCACCAAAATAACAAAAAGAGTTGTCATACTTACATGAATCACTATGACTTATAGTAATGATTAAGCTCCATAAAATAGAGGGATGAAAACTTTTAGGAATGAAACAAATTTCATAAGAAGCTTAATTAATGTAATTGAATTCAACTATCCAATGGAAAAAAATAATAGTGGCAGAAAATCCCTCTATTTACAGATAACAGAGGGTAGTGTGAGTAAATATTTATTGTGCCTTATCGAAAAAGTCACAACTCTTAGAAAAAGTTGCAACCATTTGGAAAGGTCACAACCTCTCATAAGAGTCACAATTTTCTTCAAAGTCGCAACTCTTCATAAAAGTCACAACTTTTCAGAAAAGTTACAACTTTTGATATAAAAGTTGCAACTCTTCATACAAATTGAAACTCTCGTAAAAGTTACATCTTTTCATTAAAGTCACAACTCTTCCTAGAAGTCGTAACTATTCATAAAAGTCACAACTTTTCATAAAAGTCACATATCTTCGTTAAAATCTCAACTCTTCATAAAAGTCACATTTTTTCTTGAAAGGGGAAGGCTAGTTTTGGAAATAAATAAATTTAAAAGGGAATCTGATTTGTGGTAGTGCCACGTAGGAGGACATAATGTTTTCTTATATATATATATATATATGATTTTTCTAATAAATCTACTCATTGATTGTTAGATTGTTGGTAATATATCATTCAACTTCAAGGTTATGTTATTAATAGTAACACCCTGTATTCCACATAGACCAAAAAAATAGCTGTACAGATTAAAAATTTGCTGGTGCAACCAACGGCGGTATCGACGGACCGTAGGTCAGACGACGGTTCGTCCTGCACAACCGTTGATGGGATCAGAAACTCCCAAAATTTTAAGCCCAGAAAATTGTTTAAGTCATGGACGACGAACGTACTTATGGTACGTTCTGCACAATCGTCGTTGGGATTAAAAACTCCAAAAATTTCAGCCCATAAAATTGACAAAGTCTTGGACGACGGACGGACTTATGTCCGTAGGTCAGACGATTGTCTGTAGTCTGTGACCGTCAATCGAGACCCCTATTCACCCACTCTCTGACAAGAGCTACGGATGACCATCACGGTCTGTAGCTGGACGTACAAATCGTAGGTGGGAAATTTGCAGACAGTTAAGGAGATATTCATTTGGTCAACTTCAAATCGTCATAACCCTTAAAAAATGAATTAGGTTTTCCATGACCTACCCACAGATAAATAATTAAATTATCTTTCCGACCGAACATGCTACAGTCAGACCTCCTTGTAAAAAGTTATGCCCATTTTAGTAATGGTTTGTCGTATAGGCCTAATCGACGCACCCAACGACGAGGCATCCATCAAATCACGGACCGTCAGTCCTGGCCGTTGTTTGGTCCGACAGCAACTTACCCAGGGGTCTTTTGGTATTTTCCCACTTTGTTTAAACCTTATGTTTCGTTTTGACCCTAAATAATCAGATTTTTGTCAGTTTAATCCTAGAAACATAATTAAAACATATCTAAGTTAAATTATTAAATCAAAACTTAGAAAATTAGAAGCATAAGAGGAGAAAAATCTCAAGAACCCTAGTACAAGAACGCCACAAGCTCCAGCAGTTCCAGCCTCGAAACTTAAGTATTTTTTCGTGGAGTTCATCACCAGGTATGTGGGATTTCACTAGTGGATTCCTTTCATTCATTGGGTCTCTCGTTTTCAGTCAGATTCTTTATTCTCATATTATGCTTAGACCTAGGGTTTCTAGAACTTTGATAGAATTTCATGAATTTATTAAAAATATGTTTCAAATCATATTATCATGTTATTACTAAGATTATCACATGAATTTTAGAACCCTAGCATTGTATTACTTTAGTCCTTGAATTACATATGATAGGTTAGATATTTCACTTTTTCAGTTATACATGACTAAGTTTTAATGAATCATATTCGTTAAAATATTGCATTCTCAGTTTGCATGTTCAGTTACGAGCTATCCAGTATTTACAGAAATTCAGACATAATTAGTAAATTTACAGAATTCATGGGAGTAGCATAATACAGAGTTGGACTAGGGTTCAACGTACACAATTAGTCCCAGAAATACTAGCCAAGTAGATTGTAAGTCCTCTCTGTGGGCCATCAGTTTAGTGATCACGCCAGCATCCCTTAATACCTTTGGCAGGGTATGTTGGGTCCCCTCGTTAGGGAGTATATATTGGACTCCACATTTGGCTCACGTTAGACTCAACTTAGTATTGAGTTAATATTTCCTTTGTATAAAACTAATTATTTTCAAATATCTCAGTTTTAGAATATGGGTATTCCCCATCTTTTCAGATTAATTATAATTTAGCTTCCGCATCAGTTTTTTATCTTTAGAATGCTCACGATCATGCCAGCAGGGGTAGCTTGGGATTATTTGTGGTCCTAGGTTCTGTGTCCGTGACTCGGAGGTAGCTCGGGACGTGACATTAATTAATTTAAAATATGTTCAAAATATTATTAACAGAATTATAGTTAAATAGTAATATACTTATTAATTAATTGCATTTTAAAATATAAGAGTGTGAATTCAGTTCGAAAAATAATTAATATCAATTTTATAAATAATATTTTAAAGAAACAATCTAAAATCTATGTTAAGAAGTTAAGTTAATCTTAATATGACACATATCATTATATTAGAATTTTTAATTTTAAGATGTTTACCAAAAATATGACCAAATCTAAATATTGTACAAACACTTCAAAGTTAAAACAACAAAACGACACAAATTGAAAGCAGAAGCCTCACAAACTGAAAGATCATCCTACTACATATAAAAATGACTTTCGGAAGCTAATTGTGCTAACGAAATTTTCATCAGAGCACATTTACAAAAATGTCAATCAATGCCAAATTTAGGCCAAAAGTTAAAACGTCTAAAGATACAATTGAATATGAAAAGCTCAAAACATATGACCTTCCAAAGCGAATGCGGTAATGAAATTCAAATTTGAGCATATTTCTTTAAAAAAATGATCCAAATCAAATTTTAGCCAAAAGTAAAAGTTAAAATGCTAACGACACAAAGTGAAAATAAAAGTCTCAAACCCCGAACCAACAACCCATGAGACCAAACAAAATTTACATGGCTAACCGTGATAACAACATTTTAATTTGAACACTATTATCAAAAATATTGACTTAAGTGATATTTTGGCCAAAATATAAACTTAAAATGGAAGCATCAAATCATGAACCCTCTATATTATTACATCAACAATGACCTTCCGCATCTAACTCCACTGACGAAATTCTCGTCTGTGCACATTTATAAAATATATTGGCCATAATTTATAAGTTAAACACATAACGACACACACTAAGAAAGCCTCAAAACTCAAACCAACCATCCAACTAGATAAAAAATGACCTTTTAAGTTAATTTTTCTAACGGAACTCTCATCTGAGCATGCTAACAGAAATATTGACTAAAGTTAAATTTTGTCCAAAATATAAGATTTAAAACATCTATCAGCACAAACAAAAAACACAAGCAACAAACTTGATCAACCGTCCTATTAGATTAAAAAAATGACCTCTAAAGTTAATGACAATGACAGAGTTCTACTCCGAGCACATTTATCATAAATATTGAACAAAGTAAACTTTTTTTAAAAAAAATTAAAAGCTAAGCACCTAATGACATAAGCTTAATATGAAAGTCTCAACACTAGAGAATAATTTAGCACAAAATTTAACTTCAGTTGGTAAATTTACAACCTATTCAATTATAATTTAATAATTAACAATTTATCAATAAATTTTATCAGAGTTGGTAATAGTTACTATTCAACTAAACATTCATATGTAATATTACCAACTAAAAATTAATATTTTGGTAAATTTTACCAATGTTTTAATGATTGGTTGGTATGTTACATACTATTTTAATGATGTTACTAATTTACTAGCTACAATCTTTATTCGTCTACAATATTTCCAAGTAATTGTATATTGATTTGTAAGTTTACCAACAAATTACATTTTGTTTGTAATTTACCAACACATTTATATTTGATTTGTAAATTTAGCAACACAATATTTCGTTGGTAAATCTTGATTAGTAATTCATTGGTAGTATATTAATAAATTATATCAATTATTTTTTTGTTATATTTTTCCAACCGATATATACTTCGTTTGTAATATTACCAACAAAAAGTGTGCGTTAGTAATATTAGTTGGTAATCCATGATAGAATATTGAAAAAATTAGCGTCATTTCATCCCTTCGTATTTACCAACTGAAAATACTTATTTTGTAACATTTTGGTTAATAATCTATTAAATTTTATTTCTGTTTGCAAGTTAGGTTTTTTTAGTGATCCATTAAGTAGTCTGATGTTTGTTCGTTTACTTGATGGGAATAAGGAACAATTCCAACCTCAAGAAAAGAATGATGAAATTGTTGGTTTTGAATTATCATATCTTAGTGCATTTTGTGCATTAATGTGTCTTGCTATTACTACAGTGCATGATATAGCAGTTCATGTTAATTTGTTAGCAATGTACATACTTCTTCTCCTACTAGAAGACATTGGAAATAGGATCAAATGCATATTGGGATGTTATAAAGGGACAACTGATATGGGCTTATTTCATTCTCACAGTTGTAGTCCCAATCTTGTTGGTTATGCTGATAGAGGATATTTATCTGATCCAAACAAAGCTCGATCCCTAATAGGTTATGTGTTTATATATGAGGAACTAACATATCTTCTAGATCTGTAAAGAAGCTCATCATAGCTACTTACTCAAATCATGCCGAGACAATAGTTATTCATGAAGCAAGTAGAAATTATGTGTGGTTAATATCTATGATAAATCTCATTTTACAAAAATGTTGTTTGAAGTGTGATAAAATACCCACCACTTTATATGAAGATAATGCAACATGCATAGCACAACTTAAGGGAGGATTAAAAGAGATAGAAAAAAACACATTTCACCATAGCTATTCTATACGCATGAACTTCAAAAGAATGTTAATATAAATGTGCAAAAGATTTGTTCTAGTAACAATGTGGCTTACCTATTTACCAAGTCTCTACCAACTGCAACTTTCAAGGAGATGGTGCACAATATTGGAATGCAAAGATTCATGTCTATGGATTGATGTTCTCATTAGGGAGAGTAAATACACTTTTTACGCTTTATTCCTAATGAGGTTTTTTACCACTTGATTTTCCTTGTAAGATTTCTGATGAGGCATAACAGATGCGTATTAATTGATATGTGTACTCTTTTCCTTCACTAGATTTTTTCCTTTTTAGAAGTTTTTTTAGTAAGGTTTTTGACTAGACACATCATTTATGAATTAGACATTCATGGGGAGTATTATAAAGTTTGTACTATAGTGAATGCCTATTATATGGGATCCTTTTAGTGTATGATTAGAAATCTTACTTGGGGACCAAAGGCAGTCCTTTTCATAAAATCAACCCTTAGGAGAAATAATAAGACTTCTCTTCTCTCTTCTCTCTTTTCTCTACTTTCTTCATCTTATTTTGTAGTTTCTTAAAACAAAAGAAAATTTTGTCTAATTATAATTTATTCTCTATGTTTTTAAATTTGCTCCACAAAATATGAAATATTTTAGCAAATATAACAATAGCATATATTACTAACCTTTTTACGAAAATGAAAATAGTATATTACTATCAAGATTATTCACGTCAAACCATGTTGTTGGATTTGTATTAGCATCTAAAATGCATATGATAATTTCTTAAGGAGTGAAATTAATAAATGAACGTAAGAGTTAAAGTGATTATAACATTAAAATTTTATAAAAACGTCATACATCTTGTGTATTTATTTAGAGAAAAATCACAAGTTATGTTAAATACACTACATCAAAAATGATCTTTAGTGTCAACTAATTAATGGATATACCTCAATTACCTAAATATGAATTTTTAATGGCAATCAACACTTTTTTTATATGTCCCTAAAACCTTTAACAAAATTGGATATAATGACACTAAACAATTTAGGAGCCTAAGACAGATGTCTCATTTTTAAAGGCATTGAACGACCTCTGGTTAATTGCACTCAAAGATTAAATGTTCATGACTCTCTGATATGGTCTTTTTATAATGTAACCTCTAAAATCTATTAAAACATTTATATGTTAATTACAACCTTCCTTCAAGTTTAATAATAGTAATACAAAACTAATAGTTGCTTCTAGTTGTGATTCATAATAGCTAACAAAGACTTTTTTTAAAAAATAAAACAAAAGGACTTGGAACACTAACCAGCAACCTGTTTTTTCTTACTGTTACAATAAAAGAGATATTTAACGGATAATTGATAATGTTATTGCATTTAGATTAGTAAAGAATTTTTCCACATTTAAATAGAGCGACAGACATAAATGCGCTTATTTATTATTATATCTTAATATATAGGGAAAATACATGAGTATCCCCTCAACATATGCCTAAAATCTCAGAGACACACTTATACTATACTAAAGTCATATTACCTCACTGAACTTATTTTATAAATAATTTTCTACCCCTTTTCGGCCTACGTGACACTAGTTTGAAAAAAATATCAACACACGCTGGATCCACAAGATAGTGCCACGTAGGACAAAAAGAGGTAGAAAATTATTTATAAAATAAGTTCAGGGGGGTAATAGGACGTTAGTCTAGTATAAGTGTGTCTATGGGATATTGGGCATAGGCTGAGGGGGTAATTGTGCATTATCCCAAATATTAGGAACAAGTATATTATTGTTGCAACATTCCTTTATTTGTCGCTAAAGACAATGTTGTTAATTCCAATATAATGAAATTACAAAAAGATAATGATCATATGATCCCATACTAGGATATCTCTATTGTAAGAAGGAAAAAGATAATGATACACCTCTCAATGTTGTCATTTAGATTTGATATATCTCATTATAAAAGTAGCTCAAATATGTCCCTACATAACAAAATTTGCTCATATACACCCCTACCGTTACAAAAATGATAAAAAATAGTTTTAATACTTTATGTTTTCACATATAAATTATTTTTTGACTTCTTTGATAAATACTATTTGAGTTTCTTATTCGTATTTTAAAATTCTTTTATGCTTTATAGTAAAAGAAGAGAAATAAAAAGAAAGAATAGTGGATGCCAAAAAAAAGAGAAAAAATAAAAATTTTATAATTAATTTAGCATTTATATCTGGAATTTCTTTTTAGAATATCTATAATAAAGATTATAAGGAAATAAGTGAAAAGAATAAATTTGACCATCAAAAAATAAATTTAAAATAGTTGTTGAAGTATACAAGTAAAAAAAATGTGTGAGAACAAAATGATATATGTGAGTCATTTGTCTAACAATATGAGTATATATGAGTCATTATAGAAGGAGGTATCTGAACTCTAAATAACAAAGTTGAGGGGTACATCAGACTCTTTTTCTCTCTTAAGAATTTTATCTACAAGTATAATGATCATATCCCATACTAGTATATCTTTATCCTCAATTGAACAAAAACCAAACATATTTTTTCTCAAGACTCGTAATCTAACTACTACATTCTTTTTCCATGATCCAAGAAAAAGTGTTACAAGTAGAAATTACCTTTCAAAAATGAAGGTTATATCAAAGAGTAACTTGTGGTTTACTATACCAGAGATACTTGAAGGAAAACAACAATGTCTATGACGATGGAGAGACAAAATTAGGATATAAAAATGAAAAATATTCATGGTCGAAATGATTGGGAGTGGATGCATGATCCTATCAATCCCTAGTCACACGCAGAGGCAATACTTTATGGTGATATAACACAAGATTGTTGCTATGCATTTGATAAGAATATTATCATAACAATAAACGACATAGCTAACTTGGGTGCTTTAGCTATTATAAGTTCTTATAACATTGTTCAATATATATAATCTCACATATATCCATAATTTGGAGACTTACTTGCATTTACTTGATGTGTTAGTATAGATTTCTTCTGGTTTTTAAGTTTATATAAGTTTGTCAATTAGTATTTGATATGCATTAACTACTTTTCGTATCGATAGAAGTTTTTCAAATATTTCTTTTCTTTATTTTTGCAACAAGAAAATCCTAGAGGGACAATTGACACACCATTCAAAGCTCGATGGATGGTGGGATCGTCCCTCTCCCCCTTTTTGCTTATTATTGGAAAGTGGGATCGTCCCTATACCCCTTTTTTCCTAAATATTATCATGCATTTTGTCTACAATAGTTTCAAACATGAGACATATGTTTCATTCATACATCATGTATGGTCTAACGCCTAGACCTCAACGTTGGGGCTCAATTGTAATGGCTCCGGTCCAATTGTTAAGGTATTGTCCTTTTTAGTTATAGGAATGCATGGATTAGTCCCTCGTATTTTAACTCAACACGGTGTGTCAAAGGTTGTTTTGAACTTGTTCTTACAAGGTCCCTAACTTTCTTCTCCCATTTCTATGTGGATTCGCCTAATTAAAGATTATTTTTCACTCCTTTCTCAAACGATTGCTTTCTATCATGAGCTTCTTTTGATCATTACTTATTGTAGAATAATTCTCTTCACAAATAAATAAAAACCAAACAAAATTCCATTTCATATAGTACTAGCTTTTGTTTTTTGGCCAAAGAAACAGAAAAAATACTGCTAAAAACTCTTCAAAATTTAATGTTTTCTCCGAAAATTACTCCATATATAAAATGTAAAAGCTAGAGAGGAAAGGAAACTACTTACATATCAATGAAACAAAACAAGTATACAAAGGGAAAGATATTCATAATGTAAATGATTGGGAAGGGATAATTGACCCCATTGGTTGAATATGTGTGTCAACTATCAGTCGACAGACTTGGTCCCTTGACTAAGTAATAATCGTAATAAGGAGTAAATAATGAACACAAGATAACACCAACAATTTAGGTGGAAACCTGCTTTCTTAGGAGAGTCAGACCACGACCTATTCCACTTGTTTTTCAACAGTTTTCACTAATCTCTTCAAGAAAACTTAAACACAAATAAAACGCCAAAAGAGATTAAGCTACTAATCTCGAGGCTAATTAATAACCTGTTACTTGTTGATCCTAAGCAGATACCACATTGCCCACTAAGAATCAACCCTAGATAACTTAGAATTTATCAAATCAGATAAAACACCTCCAACTAAATCAACTAGCTCCTAGATCACTTAGAATTTTCACTGAGCAGATACAACACCGCCTATTAAATTAGTACCCCTAACAAATTTAGACTTCTACAAACTGAAAAAGATATTTGAATCCTTTATGGATTAGAAACGTATTTACAATGTAAGCCATGAAGTACTGTTTTTAACACACTATGACACTTGCAACTTGATCAGGTCCTTGTGTGATTTTGGAGAAGCATTAACCGAGATGGTCTTTGTTTGTGTGCTAGAGACTTTCAAGATGCAAAAACGTATAAGATGATAGACACAAAACTCAATCTCAACAAGATGTTTTCATAGAAAATCTATTTTTTTGTTGAATCTTGAGTTTGTGTTTTGTAGAAGAGACTATATCAAAATGGAAAAAAACCCCTGGGAAAAGGCAATTTGTTGAATGCCCAGTGTCTTGAAAGGTTGTGCACTAACCACATCAAAGTTGGAAGCGTTTTAGCTACTGTCAGTTCGTCCTTTTCTCATACGCAAAATTTTTGTTGAGTTCTTTATTACTTGAGTTATTGAAAATAAATTGCTAGTTTTCTCTGTTCTTGAATATATATTGTTGTTCGTTTATTTTTGTATATATCAATTGCCAACATGGTTTTTGACCACTTAAACAATCAACTTTGTACGCCCTTCCTTTTAATAAAGTAGGCTGCATATCTCACCAACCATTCTAACAAGACAGTTGTAAAGATAGATTTACAGATGTACACCACTTTGGATTTAGATGCAGGTACTCCACAAAGAACTGGGTCCCTGCATTAGTGCGGATCAATAAAAAACCCTTGAATAGAATTTTTTTTACTTTTTGACGAATACACACAAATATTTATCGTATTGAGTTTATTCATTCATTTCCTTTTTTCATTATACTCAATAGAAGAAGAACTTTTCCTGGAAATGGGCCCTTGATAGATCCCTAAGTTTGTTAAATCATAAAAACAGAGCATCAACTACTAAGTAACATTTGCCCTCTTTTGATGATAACAGATTTATTCACATTCTTCTCCCTTATGAGCATGCCTCTTAAGGTAACTAGATTTGTCCCTTTTTTTTATCATTCCAGATGTTTGTCAAATTATCAAAACATCACATCAACAACAAGAAAGCAATTCCTCCTTTTTTGATGATGAGAATCTTTTTTCAACTTCTCCTCCCTATAGGCACGATCATATCCTCTTCAAGTATCACTTCTTCTCCCTATCGGCATGATCTTGTCGTCTTCAAGTAGAACTTCTTCCCTATATTGTCATGTCCATGTCATCATTCATTGTCATAATTGATCTCATACCCTAACAATTTTCCTCCTTTTGACATCTTAAAAAATGTTAAAGAGTAAACCAAATTGCCATAAATATAGTTCAATCAAATTCGTGACCACTTGGAAAAATCTGAGCATGGGAAAACTTCATAAAGTATTGAGAGATGTCAATAAAAAAAAAGGTAATTTTCATTGATAAATAAAAGATCAGCAATCAATGTATTTCAAATATTACTTTGAATGTGAACCAATGCAACAACCTCTGATTTGTATTAAAAAAAGAATGAGGAATTACATGGCAACTTAAGGAGAGTGGGATGTCTTGCGAGAGGGATTAAAAGATTAAGATTACTAAATAAGATCCCTTAGCATGATTTTTTTCAGAAGCATCTCCTAATGTTCAGCATGATTTGCTGCTGGACCTTCATGTTAAATCATTATAGAATCAAATTATTCTTAACCTAGTCCCTCAAATTTACTGTTTTAGAAGGTAAGCTTTTAGATGAACTATTTCAGTATCCCAGTTAGCAATAGAAATTATCAGAGCTTCTAACACGAGCCTGAGTTTCTCATGACAGAAAGATTGATAAAATCAAACTTATTCAAGCCCACCAAGATAAATAGGTCAATAATAAAGTAACCATTTCATTCCTATTTTTATAATTCCTTTTTTTCATTTTCTTAATAATTCAGACAACGTCCAATGTAGAATACTTTGAGTGCTAAGAATATGAGCTCTTTTCCTTTTTTGATCATCATCTTTTCTACCTTCTTTTTTTGTTGGACCTGGTCCCTCTTCATACTAAAAAAAAATTCGATTTGAGAATTCTACATTGGTAACACTATATTTAAACATTTGAAGTGTTTTTAGAGAGGATAGAGCATGGTTTTGAAAAACTTTAAATTTTGAAAGGGGATTTTAATTTTCTGGGAGATGGATAGAAATATGACATATAAAAAAGTGTCATTTTGGTACTCAAATGATGGAAATTAGATCAGAGACCTGAATGACAAACATGTGGAAATTTCATGGATAATTCAAAATGCAATGTTCAGAGTGATAACCTTTGAGTAGGACCGAGTCCCTCTCCGTTGTTTGGATGTGATTTTCAAGATCTATGTTGACTCTCCTTTTCCTTCATCCTTTTTACCATGTGTATATACCTACAACATGTGTGAGACTAAACTTTCTAAAACATACATAACTGAAAATCAAAGAAACTTACTCCCTTTGCATAGTCATGAATGTTTTGATTGCTTGAAGCATGGTCCATTCAGTTTAGTTTTAGCATCCCCAACTTAAATTTTATCTTAACCAGGTCCCTCGTCAGAGCCTTTGTAAAGAAACCATTGATCTGATCTTTGATCTTGCATAATTAAAAGTTGATATTCCGTTTGTGAAATAAATATGCTTATTCCTTTTATGGTGGACTATGTTCTTAGGCATAGTGAAAGCACTCGTGAAAGTACATAAAAGAGGAATAATATTAATAACCACTGTAAGAACTTCACTGGGTTGCTTGATACACATGTGTTGAGCATGCTAGCATGCATATGCTACATACCTTGCCTCAGTTGTTGAAAGAACAACAAAATTTTGCGTTTCTTCATGAATGAGATACGAGCCAATAAAATAAGGCATTTGTTACCTTTTGATTACCCAACTAAACATTACCATATTTCTTAAATCACCACAAAATATCCTCATGGATAAAGTACAATCAGGTCTCAATCTTCACCAAAAGTCATTGGATTCTCTTAGCATCCTTCTAATGTGATTCTCTTTGACAAGCTTAGAATCTTGCATAATAACTAAAACTTTTATCTTTTACATATGGAACAGATTTATTTGCATCAAACTTTGAGTTGGTCCCCAGGGGAGTGTCAATTGTATTGTCATCTATTATATGAAACTTCTTCAATATCTTGTTCTACATTTCATGACAAACGATGGTATCTTTAGAAGTTTTCTTGTTCTGCAGCTCCAAGAAAAATTTTTATTCTTGCATCATGCTTTTCTACTCATGATTTCAACACAACCTATTTTGAAACAATTGTTGAAGGGGAACTTGGACAATCTGTCAGCTTGTCGGGGAACTGAATTTCACCCTTTTTATCTTACAAACTAAGTTTGATCAACTTCTTTAGTCTAAGATTAACAATTCCATAATCGGTTTGATCAAAATCACATTTTCTTCATTAGCTTCTTTGGGATGAATGATGATCTGGTCCTTGGACGTAATATTCGCACACCTTGTCATTACTAGAGTTTAGGTTAGATAGGCCACGAACCAGGTCCATGTTCTTTCTCATTCTAGCCATCAAGATCACTTCATTTGTTGAAAAAATGGTAACAATATACTTTTCAGATAGAAATCTGACTTCATTTCTTTTATCACAAATTTGTGACACATTTAGGAGACTATATTTAAGTTCACTTGGTATACATTCTAGATCAAGTGTGCAACTAATTTTCCACTTCTTCCAACACCAAGAATATACCCATTTTCCATTACCAAACTAGACACCTCCCCGTTGAAGTACCTTGAGAGAGAGGAAGTTTCCATTCCTTCCAGTCATATTCTTCGACCATCCGTTGTCCATGAACCATCACTGACTACTAAGTCATCAACTCCCCTACAACAAAGATTATTTTTTGAACATAAGAACCCATTTAATCTGAGTTCCCAGTAAGGATAGAGGAATAATGAGAGTGTTTCTTCTCCAATGAGGCCAAATAATCTTTTTTAGATTAGAGTAATTAGATATAGGAGTAGGTCTATTATTTTGGTTAAATTTCTGTCTAAAGTTGACTGACAACTTATCCGAGATGCTTTCCTAGCTAGGTAATCCCTTTCTAGGTGACCATTGAGACCACAGTGAAGACATAATATGCTATCTGACACACAGAAATACCTATTCTGGGGATTGTAAGGAGGACTTATATTCACGCTTCCTAACCTATTCTTATTATAGTCACTTTTACTAGTGATGTTAGCAAGTAATTTGGTATAGCTAGTCCATTTTAGATTTTTTCAGTTCTTCTCGAAGATGGACCAAATCCTTCTCCATCTGATTATAGTCTCCAGGGCTAGAGCATGTCTGGTTTCAACACTGTTCAGGATCGTTTCTAGCTCTAATTGCAAACTACTAGCCTCTCTTTTTTTTTACCGGACTTCTCATTCATTATGCTCAGTTGTTCCTTGAGGTTTAGATTTTTGGTCTCTAGAACTGTCAGTTCTTCCTCGATGACAGACATGCAAAAAACCAATAGTATCTTTTCTTCACTACACTTGTGTAGGCTGTTGTTCATTGTGTGCCTTTGCAGTTGTTAACTCTATACCAGATTCTATTAGAATATTAGGTAGATTTCTCAACCTTCTAATAGAACCAACATTAAAATTTTGTTTAATGTCAAGGATAATTACCCTTTCTTCACCTTCCCCGTCATCAGATTTTTCCATAAATCTGAACATTCCATCAAACACATTCTCATCGTCTTTAAGAGCTAGCATGGATGCATTTTCAGGACATTCTGATTCTTCTGACTTACTTGAGGAACTCCCTCAGACAACAAAATCTTTCTTCACAATATAGTTAGATGAAATTTTCTTGATTTCTTCAAAGGTACCAGGTCCCTTCTTCTATACTTTTCACCTCCAGATCCTTGATACTCTTTGTTTTAGCATTTAGAATTATACAGTCTCTCATGAATAGTCCAGCCTTTCCACACTTGTGACATAGGTCACTTGTATTTGCATCATGGAGATGGTTTCCTTTCTTTCAAAATCTCCATGGTTTCTCACGATTATTTGGAATAAATTTTTTTAGAAAAGCCATATCCTCCTCTTCACTAGAGATTTCACTTGATGAGATCTTAAGAGCTATATTTCATTACCTAATTCTCTATAGTGTCTTGCTTACTAATCATTTCATGGGTCTTAAGTTTACCAATTAGAGCATCTATCATTAGTTTTTTCGGGTCCTTTATTTTAGTGATGATAGGCTTCTTGATTTCTAATGACTTGTGATGTGTTCGACTGTTTAGAATGATAGATAGGCTCTCACAAATATCATCGCTCATTTGTTATGAAGGATAACTACATGAAAAAAACGTGATTCTGTTCTTCATCACCTATACCACACACTAACAACTTCATAGCTTTATAACTTTTCTTGGTCTTTTTTTGGTCTACCTCGTTGTACTATTGACTACTCTTGGGAAAAACTATGGAAATTTCTCCATATTTCACTTTAGTAGTTGGAATAAAAGGTCCATAAAATTCGATACCAAAAACCTGCGGTCCTTAGAGATAAGGGATTGAAGTCGTGCATCCAAGTCTTCCACCAACTATAGACATTCCATTGAAACATGGTGGTCTTGTTGACGTTTGTCCTTCTTCACGTTTTAGTGGAGCATCCATATTTCTACATGAATCTCTCTTTTGGTGTTGATTAGCTAGAGATCACCTGTTCTAATAGAAAATGATAGAGTATGTGCATCCACTATGAGTCAAAAGTCCAGGTGCCTTGCCTATGTAATAATAGCAATTAAAGAGTAAAAAATAAATACAAGAAAACACTAAATGTTTTTAATGAAATCCACCTTGAAAAATGGAGTAAAACCAAAACCTGTCTCACAGGATTTTCGATTAGTTGCACTAATCTCTTCAAAAAGAGCGAAATGCAGATACAACACCAAATGAGATTAAGCTATTAATCTCTAGGCTAAGCAAAAACCATATTACTCACAAAGCCTTAGCAAATACCACACTGCCTACTAAGCTATCAAACCTAGATAACTTAAACTTTAACTAAGCAGATACAAGACTGTCCACTAACTTAACTAGCTTCTAGATGACATAGAATTTTCACTAAGCTAATACAACATTACCCACTAAATTAGTTACCCCTAGCAAATTTATACTTTTACAAGATGAAAAAGAGATCTGATTCCTTTATAGGTTATTAGTAAATTTACAATGTACAAACTATAGTATAACTCCTATGACTCTATGACACATGCAACTAGATCAGATCTGGTGTTATTTTGGAGAATACTACACTAAGATGGTCTTTGCTTGTGTACTTGAGACTTCTCAAGATGCAAAAACTTATAAAATGATAGACAGAAAACTAAAAATCAACAAAGATGTTTCAACACTTTATCATGTCCCTTTTTTGACAATAAATATTGTTCTTCCTTTAAGATGACCTTCTTTTCAAGCGTATGAATTATCACTGAAAATTCATGTTTTTGTTTGTTGAATCTTATGTTTGTATTTTGGAGAAGAGACTATATAAAATGGAGACTATATAAAATGGACAAGGCCATTGCCAAAAAAAACTGCTTTCATGAAAGGCTGCACAACAACCACATCAGAGTTGGCAGCCTTTTGACAGCTATCTTTTCGTCCTTTCCTCGTATGTAAACTTTCAGGAACCAGGACCCTTGCTACATTCTCTTCTTTATGAGTTCTTGAAAAATACTTTCTAATTTTCTCTATTTTTGAATGAATTATGTTGTTTATTTATTGTTATATATATCGGCCACCAACATGGGTTTTGGACCACTTCATTACAAGAAAAAAGCCATTTACTAACAACTTTTTTTATTGCCATATATTGGTTGTTGTTGATAAAAGTACTTTTGGCAACAACAAAAATGTTCCATGTAGTTCACTAAACGCTGATGCGAAAAGAGTTTGCAACAACAGAGTATATTGTTGCCGAAAACTCCCTTACAACAACAAAAACTATTGTTTCCTTACATGCATATAGTTGTTGCGTATAAAAACTCATAACAAAATTGCCATAAATTAATTTGTTTACCAACAATATTAGTATTTACAAAAACATGGCAAAAATTGATTAGTAATCAGTTAGAAAAACATTTGGAAACAAGAATTTTTATTGCCGCAAATCAAATATTTTTGCATACACCTTTAGAAACAATTTATGATAGTTATTACATATGTAATACAATTTCTTCTTAAAAATGCATAAATATTTCAATAAAAACTACATAAATTTGCAAAGGTCAATACATAAGATTGATGCACTAGACTTACTTCATAGGTCTTTACTTGTAATATATATATAAAAGCATTGTCCATTATTTTCTAATCCTTCTAATACTTATGTTTTTAATGATAATCTTCTTCCAATTGTATTATATTGTAGTGGAGTTGAATTATATATGTTCATCCTGCAAATAAAAGATAAATTTAGTTATATTTTGATAAATTAAGATAGAAATACATAAATATGAATTTTAAAAGTAGATGAAATCACATAACACTATACTAGACGAAATACTTGAAACTACTCAAAGACTGTTGCGGTAAGCTATATTCTCCAACCCCTAGAGCTTTTCCGTGCCACATCTCAGGATATTACAAATATATATATATATATATATATATATATATATATATATATATATATATATGAATACCTAGCTAATGAAATTTATCTTTCAGCAGTAAAACACATATTTTTAACAAATATGGTGGGGGGGGGGGGGGGAAGGTATAATTTCTCAGATAAAGCAGAATAATTTGCAATGGACTTACAACAAGTGCAATGTCGCTACTAGTAGTTTTCCGAGCTTTGCTACCAAGACATGCTAGAATCTCTAGGTCATTCATAGTCAAGCCTACAATAGAGGAATATATAATTCAAAGTTAAATCATTTTACATGCAACTATGATTCCTTTGTTCAAAGAAAGTTAACATAGTATTAGAAGTAAAAAATAACATAATGTCATGCAAGTATTTTAAGGTTTATTTTACAGAAGTTCTGATGATTGCAATATTCTGGATCCATGTTCTCACTTTTCACAATGATTAGAGGCAAGGAGCACGAATTGATACAGGGGTATGATTGTTTTCATTGTTTTATGGAAAGAACTTCAAAATTCTCAATGTGGATATGGAGTGGTGTGACAAACCTGTAGTAGTAGCCGCAAAATAATATTTCACTATTTTTTTTATGATTTGCTTCTCTTGGGATGGGTTGGTTAGATTATAAGGAAAGAAGGGTAACGGAGTGAGTAATTAATTAATGTGATTGATTTTCAGGGGATAAGTATTTAGCGACGTGTTGATTTTTAATTTTTGAAAGAACAGGAAGGGGATTACGTTGTTGGACTAGAATAGGAAGTGGGAATTGTTTTTATCAATTATCAAGCCTAATCATTGAATAATGATTAGGTATAATCATTGAAAAAACTAGAAAGTTATTGGCAACCATACATGTTTGCGCATAAATGAAAATATTTTACCACTTTGAATCATTTATTTTGTGCTAGAACATTTCCAAACTCCAAGAAAGTAACTCTTTCACTACCGGTTCAAAAGGTGACCTGTAATTTTATTTGCTTACCAGTGAAACAACATCAACGGTCCTTCCATGGAAGCAATTGGAGAATGGAATAAACTCCCGAGAAGGTTGTTTCTTATTAGGATGAGAGAATCTCTAAAACATTCTTGCAAATTTAATTGTATCTTCATTTGCTTCCGTTTCAGAGTTTGACAAGAAAAAATCCGCTTCAATAGAATAACCCACAACGTGTTTTGCAAGCTCCACTGCAAGGAATAATAAAATAGTATATTGGTGTTATGTACAAGGATTTTTGTTTTTGCAGATGGTGGAGAAAGTTACTCTTTGAAGCCATAATAATTAATCAATACAATGTTATAGTTAAGAAATTCAATTAATTTGGTACATCAAGTTATAGACATAGAAGAATATACACATTAAAGAATCCTTTTCTGAATAAAACAGAGGGTGAAGTAAGAAACATGATTTTATGGATTCTGATTCTAACAAATGTTAGCTTACACGGGATTATGGATAAATTATATTCATATATAGTGAATTTCGTAACACAAATATAAGGTTTTGACAAAATTTGTTGGGTTCGGCCCAATCCATAACTTTTTATCTAATCTTCCTCTAAATAAGACCCCGCTTGTAAACCTCTCCACAAAATTTTAAAATGAGGTAAAACGTTGCATCATCACTTAGTCTCATAGAGATAGTTGTTGGTTAGAGAAACTCTCACAGCAGTAGTTGCATGGCTCCTCAAGAGGTTCTATTTCATATGAATGGCAGTATGAGACTTTATTCATGCATTGCACGAGTAGATTTTAGGAGGAAGCATGATGCCTTTTATTAAGATTATGAGTTTACATCATATTATTTTATATTTTTCATATATCTCAGAGTTAATTGCATCCTTACATATATAGAATTTAAAGCCATAATTTAAATAACATTCTTTATATTTCACATGTCTTTAAACTGCTATATAATAAAATGAGTTAGTTATATAGATTTGTGTTATTCATGAGTTGAGCAGAGCAAAATTAAGTGTTCCTCCTTACTCTTTTAAGGTTTAAGTTTTGTTAGAATTCCAACTCGCCTACTCGTACACTCAATTACTAATGACAGTTGGTCTGCATCATATAATGATGCAAACGTAGATAACCAGGATCAGCATCATCTAGCACCTCGGTAATCCAATAGAGCACTCAAGTGAGTGGTGAGCCTCCTTACATTCTAGAGGACACATTTATATGCTTTCCAGTCTTTTCATTTATTGAATTTTGTTGTGTTTGTTCCAACATTTATCTTAGTTTATAGAGACTTCACAGAAAGAAAGACAGTCAGACGGTTTAGTTTTTTTTTTGGTTTCTCATTATTTATAGATATGTTAGTATGAGACTTAAGTGTAATTTTGGCCAAGTTATTGGGAAAAGGGTCTGATATACCCCTCAAATTTGTCATTTGTAGCTGATATACCCCTCGTTATAAAAATGACTCATATATGCCCTTACCGTTATACAAACGGCTCACATATACCCCTGCCGTTACAAAATGACTCACATATACCCTTCATTAAACGAAAGTTAAAAAATTAGTTTTAAATTTATATTTATTACTTTTAGTTTTTTTAAAAGAATTATTTTGTGGTATATATGATTCTTCTATCAATGTTCAAGGTATATTTAAATTTTTTTCATACATAAATTATTTTTTGACTTCTTATATTATAATTATTTGAGTTTCTTATTCTTTTTATTTCTTTCATTCCGTAGTTTAAAGAAAAAAATTAAACTATTTTTTTGTCTGTATTGTAATTTACAAGAATATTAGTGAAACATAAATAAATTTGATTATCAAAATAATAATTATAAATTAGTCATTTAAAGAAAAAAATTTAAAAAAATGTGTTTGACGAGGATTAAATTTACTCATATGGGATTATATTTTTTAGAAAAAAATAATAAAAATTTCGCTTAAATTTTTTTCCGTTTCCGTTAGAGGAAAAGGGTATATGTGAGCCATTTTTTACAAGTAGGGGTATATATGTGCCACTTTCATAACAAGGGGTATATCAGCTCTAAATGACAAAGTTGAGGGGTTTATCTTATTTTATTTCAAGTTACTTTATGAGAATGTCTTCTTATATTGAGTTAAATCTTCCGTAGAGTTCAGTATTACAGGCCAAGGGTCCTCTCAAAACCAACAATGGTCATTTTGTGTCGGTCATTGTCCAGGATATAGGTTCGGGACGTAACATGCAGTATTAGTACACAATCACAATATACTGTTATGTTCAAATCACTATCCCATTAGTGTAACACAAAAAAATTCAACATACATTATAATCACATACATATATATCAACATATAAAATATTATCAACACGAAGAATAAACAACACATTTAACATTTATCATCATATAATTTGTCCTCTCATGGAACACAAACCCAAACAGTTAGTCTTTTGGAACATGGCCATCGAATCCTATCATTACGCCGAAACGTGTCAATGAAGTCAAATATTATGCCAAGACATGGAAATTCGATCCAAAGTTATGCTGGAATGTTCCAATCTGACCTAAACTTTTGTCGAAATGTGGCAGTCGATCCCAAACACACACCACAATTACAGTCAAAAGTATATCATCAAGATCATACATTTACATTATCATTTAATAGAAACATTATTCATCTATCTCATTTTCAATAAGTATGATAAAAATTGCAACGTCCATACATATACAAGTATCACAATTTATCAAGAACATGCATACACCAAACAAACAAAGAATCACAAACCATCACCTACCTAGAAACAAGTTTTAAAGCCTAAGAAACTTGATCCTTTCCTTTCCGAATTCGTTCCGCTTGTTCTTGGTCTAAAAATATTCACAATACCATGGAAATCAATAAGAAATTGCTAATTACAAGAAATTATAACAATTCTATGAACCCTAGATCAAATTCATGATCCCGACTAACCAATTTAGGATTGTCTCCCCATCATATCTGTAACAGAACTCTTCCTCGTCATTATTAACCCATTCTATTATGTTCAACGTACCGAAAAATAGATTCCCGAGAGAGAAAAAGCTTATCTTTAGCCTAAAGAATGGTAAAACTGAGTAAGATTTGTCTGTGTCCTTCAATAGCTATAAAAGTCGAAAAATATCAAAGAAGGTCGTTTAGGGGTTTATTAATGACATTGAGTCATGTATGACCCACCCCAGAGGCTCTCTTCCTGCTGTAGCGGTAGTGACAAAGAGACTCAAGTGCCCACCAACGCTGCACTTTCAAACGAGTAACCTCTTCATCGTTCATCTTCAATTTTTAGTTCTATCTCACACACCACCCTTCTGAAATCCCGATGTCGCAACCCTGCAAGAGCCACAAAACTCCTACTACAACATCACAAACTGAACCATAGAGCTTTTTAAAAAATTCTAGAACACCTTTTTTAAAACACACACATAACTCACAACGGTCAGAAAATATCCTTTGCGCTATGTTTGATTACAAGAGATCTAGAAACACAAATTCAATTACGTAAGGTCATACGAGTTCGTTAACGAGTTTTCTAGCTACTCATGTCATCAAAATCATAAATAGTTCTCCCGATTACTACAAAATATCTCTAAACTTTAGTGACTCTGATTTTTGTAAAATCTAGACAAGGTTGAAAAAATCCAAATACTACCATAAACTTTTCGCCATCCAATTTTCCTCTATTGTCATTTCTATAACGGCGGAAAAAGGTTATTACAGCAATACCCAAAAGCAAAATAGAAAATTTTAAATTACTGTTGAAATCATGAAAAGAATATTAAAATTCTTAGAAATTCAAGATTATGAAATCACAAATACAAATTGTTTATCAATATCATTGAACTAAAACAATGAACCTTAAACTAACTAGTTCTCGCCATTCTCTAGATGATTTAGATTTGTTTTTCCAACTCTTTTAACTACGTGTATATAGACTGAGTTAGGGTTTAGGGTTACATTAACTAATGGGCCAAATCACTTAGCTAGCATCCCTTGTGGATATATTAGGCCCATAAGATTATTTTTTGAAAAACAATATCTTTTATATATATATATATATATATGTATGTATGTATGTATGTATGTATGTATAGACACACACATATTTTGACCTCATGTATATATTCCGAGATACATATATATGAATATTTTGTCATAATAAGATAATATTTTTCAAGAAAATCTTTTGGACTTAATATACCTATTAGGGGTGCTAGCTTAATGAGTTGACCCAATAGTTAATAAAACCCTAAACCTTAACTCAGTCTATGTAAACGCCATTACAAGACTTGGAAAAATAACTCTAAATCGTGTACAGAATTGTGAGAGCTAGTTATTTGGGGGTTCATTTTTTGCTTGAGTGATCTTGATTTCGTGATTTCATGATCTTGATTTCGTGAGTTTTTCAATATTCTTTAGATTTTCTTTTTACTTTAAAATTTGATGTTTTGTTTTTGGAGATTTCTTTTTTGATATTAGTGGTTTTGAAAAATCATTAGACCTTTCAAATTAATGATCTTGATATTAATTGTTTTTTGTTATCGTTCTTTCAAATAGAGTTTGTCATTTTGAAGTTTTATGTGATCCATGTCTTTTATAAATTAACTTAGCATATATCATTTTTCTTGATTAAACATGTTATTTATTTATTGAGAAAAGACATAAAGTAACTATTGGAGTTGTCCCGGATTTTCAAAAGACACTTTAACTTTGTAACTGTCCTATTACCCCACTAAGCAATTATGAATTGATATTATTATACCATTTTTCAACCATCCCTAAAGTTTAAGAAGCAAGTGTGTTCACACACCAATCAATAAACGACACGTGTTTTTTTGTCATTTTAAGTTTTCCTTTATTTTATTTTTTTCGCTCTTATTTTTTGGATTTTAATTTTGATTTATTTCAAATTTTATTTCATCTTCCACTTTTCTCCATTTTTTTCTCTTCACCTTCCATCCCTCATGTCAAATTGAATTTCACTCTCAATTTTTTCTTTTATTTTCTTGTTCTTCTTATTCTCCGGTCGAATTCCATTCGTAATATTATTTATATTTTACTAAATTATTGATAAAAAATTAATTATTTTACTAAATAATTTAAAATTTTGAAGTATCATCAACTACTTATTTACATATAAATAAAAAATTATTAACATAATTTAAAAAAAATAAATTAATATCCGAACAATGAAAGAACTTAATTGAAATCAGATAAAACAAAAATTATATGATACTCCATAATCATCTCATTAATTCAGCTCATTTTCATATAATTTCAAAACTAGAAATGATAATTTTGAAAGAATCATAATTCTCAAAATTTTG
Source organism: Solanum lycopersicum (assembly GCF_036512215.1). Classification (NCBI taxonomy): domain Eukaryota; kingdom Viridiplantae; phylum Streptophyta; class Magnoliopsida; order Solanales; family Solanaceae; genus Solanum; species Solanum lycopersicum. The sequence continues at coordinate 32,133,374 of NC_090800.1, read as the reverse complement.
AAAAAGTTTAATTGAAATTTTGATTAAATAAAACTAAATAATACCCACTAATCATCTTGACATGTAATGTGCTTATCAAATTGTTCAAATGTAAGATAATGTTTAGATATAGTTTTAAATCAAAGAGATAGTTAAACTAATAGTAGTATAAAAGGGAGATGTAATTGTGATAAAAATGACATTTAAAGTGAGGAACTTCAATTAAGATGAAATGAATCTTTGAAGAAAAAGGAAGAAAGAAAAAAAAAGAATAAAAAGTTAAAATAATAAGAAAAACAAGAAAAAGTATTTTATAGCAATATACTTGCAAAAAAAAAATATATTCGCTCGTTTTTGTTTGTTCACTCTCTCTAAGAGAGTGCATACACTCTCCATGCTAGGTGGTTAATAAATAATGTAATAATATAAATTCAGAATTATTTAGGAGGGTTGTATAGTTTAGGTGTATTTTTGATAATTCGGAACAACTTCAGGTGTCACATTATGTCTTTTCTCTTATTTATTTAATAACTTTCTTGTGTGATCAATTTGTTTTAATATGCTTCAACATTTTTGTTGCTCTTTTCACTTTTTATTTTTAATTCATTATATGAAAATTTTCTTTAATTTTTAATGGATTGTTCCTGTGAAGTTTTATTTAATTACGTTAAATATTTTTAACAGTTTGCAAGAAATGCATAACGGGTAAGATATAAAAAAAAAGTGGTGTTTTTACATAATACAATATGAATTTAGATATTTTCCCCATGCATAAAATCATCTATATATTACTCTCCACTTAAAATATTTTGAATTGTTAGTTATAGTGACGTTTATATTTTTTTAGCTTCCACCAACTAAGTTTACTGAAAAAGCATATAAATCGTATTCATAAAGTGAAATGGAAAAGTTATATACTTCTTTAGTATCTTTTTACAGTGCATGAGTTACTATTTGTGGAGTCAAATAATATTTTCATCTAACTATAGTTTTCTCCCAAAACAATCAAATATTTTAAATCATTCATATCGACTTGCAATATTTTTCGTGTAATTTTTAAAAATTTATTTTTATTTTTACAAATTTGAAGGATTTGTACCTGAGCTAATTAAAACCATAATGGCGCTCGAAGCAATACAGAAACACAACTAGTTTTATTTGGTCTTGACTAGAGCACTTATGTCACTACGACAGTAGAGGTGGATCTATCATTTTATGTTTAAGGATTCGAAATTCTAAAAGAAAACAAATTAGATTATTAAGTTATGGATACAATGTTTATACTCCCTTTTTACTATTTTATGTTAAAGTGTTACACTTTTTTGGTGTCCAACAATTTTTTAAAAACAAATATTGATTCATTAAATATGTTAATTTGGAGTACTTTTCATGAAGTCTTTAAATCTATACACATTTCATTTTTGTAAATTTAAAGAATTTATATCCAAATTCATATTTTCAAGCCTTATAATTTTACATATTATCAAAATATTTTCAAATACATGTAAGAAATAATGACTCTAAGCTATGTTGCACCAATAGAAAGAACTGTAATTCAGTTTCTTATAATGATAAACTTTAATGTCTAATCACCAAATGTAAGGGATTAATTGAGCTTGGATTAATTGAAAAATCCAATAAAAGCGAATCCTAAATCCTAGCTCCTAAGGATATTCATATTTGTTATATTGTTGACATGCTCATAGATGTATCATCATCCCCTCCTCCTCTGGTTGTTGTTTCTACAAGGTCTATGAGAAATGAGGAATCAATTTTTGCCACAGTAAATACCACACCGCTTGTTGTTGGTGATCAATTTTCAAATCAACACACTCTTCCTCTATCTCTATCTCTACTCTTCCCCTTCCAGTACTACTACTCGATATGATGTGTTCATTCAAAACATGATCATCAACAACAAGTAGTATACCATTTACGATTAAAAAAATGATTTCTTCATTCTCCTTAAACTTGTAGCAGCAACAACAACATGAGGAGGAGGAGGTGATTGTAGAGTATCAATGAGCATGTCAGGACTTTAATTGATCGAAATATCCTCAGGAACGTATTTTTTCGGTTCGCCTTTTTAAAATGTTTCAATTAGTCCACACTCAATAACTTATCTTCTTTTACTTGAGAATATGTCTCTGATCCGTTACACTTGGTGATTATGCCTAAAAACAAAGCATTATATGAAGTTATATCAATTATATTTCACATACATTGATATGTACAATGAATGAATTATAGTTCTATATATTTATTTGACATAAACCTAATTTCAAAATCTTGTACTTGCATTTGAAAATTTTACTTATAATATGTACTTTCTTTATCTTGAGTTATGTGAAAAGTAATAGAGTAAGAAGATTAAAACATCTTGGTTGGACTAGAAATTTGGGAATAAATTCTTCAACTTTTTAAAATAAAAATGTATACAAAAAAAGTGCTACAAATCAACATAGCAAATGGATAAAAAAAAATTTTTTGAAGAAATTGTTTGATCCCTCAAATAATAACACTTTAACATATAATAGGATGAACATATTTAAAATAATGCATCCATATAACATGAACCAATTGAATAAATAAATCCAATATCAAACGACAATTTTTACATTTTAAAAAAGAGTTGCATTTTAAAAAAGAGTTGCGTCTATGTCAATTTTGGTACAACATTAGCTGATTTTTATTAAGTATATGTTATTTTTCATCAACATAGCAATAAAAAGAATACTAGTTACCATACACATTTAGATGAATAATCTATGATTGCATTACAAGTGTTTTTGTGTTTTTACTATTTGAACCTATAGTCAACATAAGAAAGCAAAAATACGTAATTTAACTATTGAATAGGATACAAATTCTTCAAACCTATTTTAAAATAATTACATATTTGAAAGATATCTTTAGTCGAGATACAAAATTATTCCAAAAAATTGTGAAAACTAGAATCTAGGAAAATAACTGTTTGACTCTCTAAACAATAACACCTTCACATAAAAAAGGACGAAGGAACAATATAAATCTCTCTGTTCTACTTTATTTGATACAATTTTTGTGTCTTTTCAAATAAAATTTACTTATTTGAAGTAAAAAGAAGGAGATAAATCACAATCATATACATATATTGAGAAGAAAATCCTAGGTCTGCCTACGTGGCGCCACCACAGACAAGCATTCCCTTTTAATTTATTTATCATCAAAATTACCCTTTCCCTTTCATGAAAAGTTATGACTTTTATTGTTAAGTTGTGATATTTATGAAAATTTGTGACTTTTATAAAGAGTTGCGACTTTCATGAAAGTTTATGAACTTCTTCTTCTTCAGTTATATATTTGTGTACATTTCTCCTTTTGAGTGGGTCACTAACAAGGAGATACTCTGCATTCAGTGGGCTTGATTTTTCCTTTCTGTTTCATTCTGCTGTCACCAAATCCTAATATTACAATTATTAATTTATGTATATGATATTGATTGTTATTTTTTACTACATATTTTAAACATTTTTTTTTATTTCTGTAAAGTTTTTGTTATAAGTATTTCTATGTAAAAATTGTATATAAATGTAACTATACAGATTCACAAATAACTTTTTGAAGAATACATTGATTTACAGCACTCTCTAATGAAATATTTTCTTCTCTAAGAGATAAAGATTAAAAGTTTATATGATTTTTTGTTATTATCATAATAATGTCAATATTGATTGGTGCGAAAAAATAGAAAGTCAAATTATAAAATTAAAACTAGCAATTAAGTATAATTATATGATTACAATAATAACTATTCTCTCACACCAAAGTATTTCTTTTAAACTTTTTTCCTATTTTCGCTTACTTCTCTTTCATCCTTTTCAAGGATCCTTAATGTTTTTGTTTTTACACAACTTCGATTAAAAACAATATCATAACTATGTTACATCTCGAATTAGGATTTTAGAAGATTTCTTTTTAATGTTCCAACACATAATGACTACATATTACTTATTCGTATATCGTATGATTATGCAAATTTTTTTCTTGATAAAAACATTAGTTATACATATATTTTTAAAATATATTTAATATTTTAATGAAATTGATAGTGTTATTCTAACAAAATTTTCAAAGAAGAAAATTGAGGAAATATTTATTTGATTCTCTAATAAAAGATACTATGTAACCATGGTAAAATGAAATTATGTAAACTTGAACATCATAGTGTTATGATTTGTAATTTTGCTTTTTTGTTTAATATAACGAGTGGTGAACTAGAATTGAATAACCTTTCATGAAAAGTTGTCACTTTTGTGAAAAGTTGTGACTTTTATGAAAAGTCATAACTATTATTGAAAAGTTGCGACTTTTATTAAGAGTTGCAACATTTATGAAAGGCTGTAAGATTTATGAAAGGTTGTGACCTTTTCGAAAGTTGTGACTTTTTCAAAGAATTGTGACTTTCGAAGAGTTGTGACCTTTTAAGTAAGGAATAATTAACATTTGTTTACACTACCCTTTGTAGGCTATAAATAGAGGGGGTTCTCTCATTTTAAAATAATGAAAATTCTAAAATTCTTCTTTTGCGCAATTAATATTTGTATATATTTCTACAGTTGAGTGGCTTAGTAACAAGGACACACTTTGCATTCATTGGGCTCAATTTTTTCTTTGTTTATTTCATTCTATTATTATAGATTATCATATGTTTTTTTATACAATCATTAATTTATGGTTATAATATTAATTATTGTATTTTACTACATGTTTTAACTTTATTTGTTTATGTTTTTGTAAAGTTATTGTTATAAGTATTTGTTAATACAAACTATATGTAAATCCAACTATGCAGCTTTACAAATAACTTTTTACGGAACACATTTATTTACAATAATTTCCAATGTAATCTTTTCTTCTCCAAGAGATCAAGACTTAGAATTTGTATGATAGTTTTTTTTCTCAAAATAATGTTAATATTAATTGGATTAAAAAAATAGAAAGTCAAATGATAGAATTAAAAATAACAATTAATTATAATTATATGATACACAATGATGACTATTCTCTCACATCAAAATACTTTTTTTTAAAAAAACTTTTTCACCATTATCCCTTACTTCTCTTTCATATATGTTAAGGATCCTTATAAGTATATTGTTTCTGCACAACTTCAATTCCAAAATACTATTATAACTATATTACATATCAAATTTTGATTTCAGAAGATTGCATTTTAATGTTCCAACACATAATAACTACATATTACCTATTGGTATATCATATGAGTATGAAACTTTTGTTCTTGATAAACACATTATTTTTTAATAGATATACTAGGTAAATTATCCGTGTTTCGCATGAAATTAAACTATTTTATTAGTCTTGCATATGATCAGTAGGTAATACTTGTATTTGATAAATAATTGGAAAAAATATTTTATCTTAAGGCAAGGTGTTCCTCCAAAATCTTTAAGTGCTATATTTTTTTTAAAATTTTATTTTTGTTATACAAAAATTATGAGTCATAGAAAGATTTTAAGTATAAGAAAGAAGTCTAAGAAAATCTCCAAGGAAATAGTTGGTAAGATTTTAAATTTTAAATTCTAAGAAGTCATAAAGAATAATATTGGAAGTTATTATTGAATGACATATCAAGTATATGCTAAAAATTAATCTAAAATTGTTATTATTATAAAAGTTTTTGTCATTGTCCCAAAATAATCATTACTATTTTTAAGGTTTCATATTACCAGCCCCAACTTATTTAGATTAAGACATAGTTATTGTTATAGTTATAGTATGCAATTACAAAAACTTAATGCAATAATCAACCAAGCAATATGTGACATATGAATGTTCATTACGGGATATACTAAACAAAAATTTTGACACCTAACATATTAAACCTCACAACATAATTTTGTGAGCACTTGAACATGCAAACAACAAAAAAATACTATTAAAGACGACCTTACTTTCCTAAACAATCCAAAAGCAAAACGCATGTGCTTAATATATTTTTGAAAAAGATAGTCCTTCGAGTTGTACCTATGTTTACAATTCACAAATTTAACTGAAAGAAGTCTGAAATAGTTATTACATCTTTATCATCATTTTTCAAAAGATTGAGTTATCAATAGAACAAAAATGATCTTTAATGATAATTAGTATATTAATTATCGTCAAATATGTATTTTCAGAGGCAAATAGTACTCTATATAATGTCCCTAATGTTTATAACAACATTGAAATCAATGGCAATTAATTAATGTAAGTAAAGGTTGTACCATTCTTTGTGTGCATATTTATTATCAATAAAAAGATATTATTGGTATTGTTTATTTTGGACATTTGTTAGTTTCGCAAAATTTGATCTCTTATTATGCTGAATATAGAATAGAAGAAAAAGTATGACAAATTAGTAAATATGCAATAAAAGATGTAGACTAATTGTCTCGATACAAATATTCTAGATATAGTGCAATTGAATAAAAAAAATTTGTACCTAAGAAAACAACAACCAAAGTAATATACTAATTTTGGCCGGCAAGAGAGCAATCATTTTTGTTCTTTTAACAAACTTCATCATTGCTTTTTATTAGTTGTCAAAAATTTGTTGTTGTATGCTATCAAATTTAGCATAACTCACAAATAATTTTCTCAAAAGTATAAGAAGACACCGCATAAAAAGAGATAAAAAAGAAGATAAATTTTCAATCTTCTTCACTGGAATTTTGAAGATAATTCAAAAAAAGTTAGCAAAATAGCAAAAAGAAGATGCAATAGATACATCAATCACTATGATTTGTAATAACAAAATTAAGCTTCATGAAATAGGAGAAGAAAACTTTGAGATATGAAATACACTTGATAAGAAGTATAATTAATGTATTTGAATTTGAAAAAGACATACAAATAATAATGACAAAAAAAGAGATATGTTTACTAAAGAATTAAAAGTAATTAATTCAACCACCAACCATTTCAGCACAGCCATGAGTTGTGCACTAAAAGTTCCATGAAAAGTAATGTCGCATTGCAATTGAAATCAATTATATTTTTTTTATATGAAGAAGTCCGTAGAAAGGGACAAAAGAAAATATCAATTCCCAAATATCCTTACTGACACTTTAACATAGTTTAAAAAGGACACCAAAATAGGAAAAAAAATTACCATAGTTAGATGAATCACTATGAGAAATAATAAAGATTAAGCTTCATGAAAACATCCAAGAATGATCAAACTTCATAAAAACTCAATCAATGTATTTGAATTTGTAACGACCTGTGAGTCGTTTTGAGCAGTAGAGTTTATTTCTAGTAATAACTGTCTGGGTCGACGGATCCCACGACGGATGGTCATAGGCACGACGGACCGTCGAGGGGGTCTCGTTCCAAAACACTTAGATTCTGGAAAATTGTGTATTGAGAACAACTCTCTGAACTTCGCGACAGAAGATCATGACGGACCGTCGCAGGCACGACGGACCATCACAGACTCTTTAATGAATATGGGTCTCTGAACTCTGTGACGACTCAGCAGGATGGACCGTCGCTGGCACGACAGACCGTCACAGGCTGCGTAAACCTGACTGGGTCGGATTTCTGTTAAAAGTTTTAAGGGGTGTTTTGGACTATCCCTGCTTATAATTATAAAGTTAGTGGTTTAATGTTAATAATTCAATTACTTGGGGGTTAAAGGAGATAACCTTGGAATAAATAGTGGGTTACTTTTAGAATTTTTTTATACTTAATTATATGATAATTAGGGTAAAAGAAAAAGGGTTTGAATAAGGAAAAATCAGAAAGAAAAAGAGAGAAACGAGCGAGAGAAAGAGAAGAACGCAGCTTTGGGAAAGTAGATTGCTTGATCACGATTCTTCGGTGGAGGTAAGTTATGGTTTATGCTATTTCATAGTAAACTCTTAATAGCGAATGATATGTATTGGGTAGTATTATAAAGTCTTCTATATGCTTAATTGTATTCTTGCATGATGTGATTATGTAATTGTAATGGGTTGGAAAGATAAGGTTGTGAAGCTTAAACCTAAAACCCTCTCTGTTAATGATGATGCCTTGGTATAAAAGAAGGCTTGATGAACTAAAAGAATGAGGTTAATGGATCGGGTGTCACGTTCGGACACCAGGATAGTAGTAGGGGATCGGGTGTCACGTTTCAACACCAGGATAGTAGTAGTGGATCGGGTGTCACGTTCCGACACCAGGATAGTAGTAGTGGATCGGGTGTAACGTTCCGACACCAGGATAGTAGTAGAGGATCGGAGTGTCACGTTCTGGCACAAGGATAAAAAAAAGAATGAATCTTGAATTATGCTAATATACTGAAAATTAAAGAACCTATTTCCCAAACGAGTATGGTGTGGAGGCAAGAGTCCTCATAGATGTGCTTGGTGTTGTTGCCAATGGTTCTTGTACTTGTTGTTGCCACCTGTTGAGTATTGTAGTTGATTTTATGTTATTATCTAATATATATTGCTTTCTATTTTGAGTTGGCCGATGATACCTACTCAGTACTTGTTCCTTGTACTGATCCCTACTTGTAATTTTCTTCTTTGTTATTTGTGGAGTGCAGCAAACGTGCCATCGTCTTCAACTCGTCCGCAACTCTAGCTATTCTTCAGCATATCAGATTTCAGGGTGAGCTATTGTTCCTAGCTCGGACTGGATTCTTTCTTTCACGTCTTGATGTCTTGAAGTTCGGACATGGACCATATTTTTTACTTATTTTAGCTTCTTAGATACTCTTAGATTTAGTAATTTGAGGATAGATGTTCTTGTGATGATGACTTCCAGATTTTGGGAATAATAAGAAGTTTTAAATTTTAGAAGTTATTTATTGGTTATATTAATGAGTTTTAAGTCTTCCGCATTATATTCTCTTTATTATGATTGAAATGTTGGGGTTTAGATTGGTTGGTTCGCTCATATAGGAGGGTAAGTGTGGGTGCCACTCGCACCTCATTTTGGGTCGTGACAAACTTGGTATCAGAGCATTAGGTTCGTTGGTCTCATCACACAAGAACGAGTCTAGTAGAGTCTTGAGGAACGGTAGGGGGACGCCTTTACTTTTCTTTGAGAGGCTATAAGACTTTAGGAAAATTCCATTCTTTCCTTCTTTCGTGCTATTACATGGATCCAATTGGTATCTAGGTGATACAAATTGGTATCTGACCATCTTCACTCTATTTCGCAGATGGTTAAAACTAGAGCAACAACTACGCCAACACCAACACCGGCAAGACAAGATGCGTCTAAGCCAGCCACTAGGGCTGTAGCTCGAAGAAGAGCAGTGCCAAGAGGCCAAGGTAGAGGTCGCGGGTGGACGTCCTTTAGAGGAAGAGGACAAGCACCTGACCCATCTAGTACTAGGGCGGTGACTCCTCCACCGACTGAGGAAGTAGTAAGACAGGGTGAGGAAGGGGAGAATGAGCAAGTGCAGAATGGAAAATTACCACCCCAACCTAACCCAGAGATGATTAACTAGGTTCTTGCTTGTCTTAGCGGGTTATCTGATTAGGGCCAGACACCACCAGTGTTTTCTGCACCAGCACCTCAGGTTCCGGGAGTATAGCATGTAGCTGTTGTGGCTCCCTGCATGGACGCCTCATTGGAAATAGGCACGTTTCCTTGGTTGAGTACAGGGCCTATAATGACAAGTGATCGGCATGAACCTTTCAGTAAGTTCTTGAAATTGAAACATCCCGTGTTCAAGGGTGCAAAAAATCTGAGGATGCCTATGATTTTCTGGTTGATTGTCATGAGCTACTACACAAGATGGGCATAGTAGAACGATTCGGCGTCGAGTTTGTGACCTATCAATTTCAGGGAAATGCCAAAATATGGTGGCGATCGTATGTTGAGTGTCAACCAACACAGGCACCACCTATGACTTGGGCATCATTCTCTAGCTTATTTATGGAGAAGTATATACCCCGGACTTTGAGGGATAGGAGGAGAGATGAGTTCCTGAGCCTAGAGCAAGGCAGGATGTCGGTTACTGCGTATGAGGCTAAGTTTCGTGCATTATCTAGGTACGCCACCCAGCTTTGCTTCAGTCCACAAGAGCGGATTCGCCGTTTTGTGAAGGGATTGAGGTGAGATTTGCAGATTCCGGCCTTACAGGTATCTACTGCAGCAAAATCCTTTTAGGAAGTGGTAGACTTTGTGATAGAGGTGGAAGGAGTGAAGCCAAATGACTTCACCATGGCATCGACAACTAAGAAGTTTCGTAAGGGAGGTGAGTTTAGTGGTTCTTACTCTAGAGGACAGAGTTCAGGAGGTTATCTAGCCCGACCTATTCAGTCTTCACTACAGGCTGTAGTTGGGGGTCCAGCGCAGACCGGTCAACATTTCTCTGAGTTTGGAGTTTATCCCCAGACTCCGTCATTCTCAGAGAGACCTATGCTTCAACCCAGAGAGTGTTATGGATGTGGGGAAATTGTACATATTAAGATATATTGTCTAAAACAGAGTTACAGGCCCCCAATAGTCAGAGGTAGAGGTGGTCATGGAAGAGGCCGCCATTTTGGAGGACGTGGTGGCCGAGGTAATGGTGGTCATCAAAACGGCCGAGGTGACGGGCAAACTGGAACTACTGCAGCGCAACATGGTAGGGGCAGCGGGCAGACAGGTGATAGGACCCATTGTTATGCTTTCCCTAGGAGGTCTGAAGCGGAGACATCTGATGTTGTTATCACAGGTAATCTTTTTGTTTGTGATTGCATGCTTCTGTGTTGTTTGATCCTGGATCCACATTTTCATATGTATCTTCCTCATTTGCTACTGGTTTTTATTTACATTGTGATTTGCTTGACATGCCTATTCGTGTTTCTACTCCGGTGGGTGAGTCTGTGATAGTTGAAAGGGTGTATAGGTTTTGTCTTGTGACTTTTACGGGGAGCAATACTCATGTTGAGTTGGTTATCTTAGAAATGGTTGATTTCGATGTAATTCTGGGTATGACATGGATTTCTCCAAACTTTGCAATGTTAGATTGTAATGCCAAAACTGTGACATTGGCCAAGCCTGGGACAGATCCATTAGTGTGGGAGGGTGACTATACTCCAACTCCAGTTCGTATCATCTCCTTTCTTCGTGCTAAGAGAATGGTTAGTAAGGGTTTTTTAGCTTTCTTGGTACACTTCAGGGATGATACTACCCAAGTACCTTCAATTGAGTCGGTTTTGATAGTCCGTGAGTTTCTGGATATGCTTCCTGCAGACCTTCCTGGTATGCCACCAGATAGAGATATTGATTTCTATATTGATCTGGAGCCGGGTACTCGCCCCATTTCCATACCCCTTATAGAATGTCTCCCGCTCAGTTAAGGGAGTTAAAGGCCCAACTTCAAGAGTTGACAGTGTTGTTAATGGTTTTGCATCCTAGAGTGCACCACTTGTTGGGTGCTTACTTTATCTTGTTCTTATTTGATGGATACCCGAAGTCTAAAGATCAGATTTTTATAACTTAAACTTGTAAAAAGAGTGTGTTCTGAAAAGCGAATCGTTATAAGATGTGTGATGGTTTGTGCACTATGAGTATGCGATGATTGGTTCAGGTTCACTTCTGGTTTTAGCTAGTATCAATCAAAACGTTATCTTTGTTTTGTAAGAAAGGATTTGTCATGATTATTGTGTTATGGTCCAAGGGGTTTCAGTTTAGATTCGGTTCATGGGTTAGTATGTAGCTTGACAATCACTTCTGATATGTAGATCTGTCAAATTCTCTATAGTTCAGTTCTTGGTAGTTAGTCTTGATAGAATGGTGTTAAAGATAAGCTTTCATGGAGAGATGAACAACGACTCTGGAAGATCATGCATTAGATTTTTGATAACGTCAATAATTCTTTCTTCTCCTATTTTATGTTCGAGGACGAACATGATTTTTAGTGGTGGATAATGTAACGACCCTCTTAGTCGTTTTAGAAATTGCAACTAATATCTTTTATATTAACCTTTTTAGTAGATTTTATAAATAATTTATATTACTTGTAAGAATGAGTGACATGAATTTTAGATTTAATAAAAGATTTTTTTGTTGCTAATAATAATGAAAAAAAAGAAAAGGAAATTAATTAATTAAATAAATAAAATAAAATAAAATAAAAAGAAAAGGGGCAAAGCCCTAAACTTATAAAAAGCCTCTGACGGCTTATTGAGGGGGGGAAAACGATTTGAAGAAGAAAAAAAAAAAGGCAGAGAAGAAAAGAAAAGAAAGGGAGAAAAGAAAAGGGAAAAGGAGGAGAAAAATCAATATTTTCATCTCAAGGCGTCAAGGTAATTATTTTCATCCTTTCTATTAAGTTTTTATGTAATTAGAAATAGATTTTTAGATTAAAACGTGTATAATTTACACTAAAATGTGAAACTAATTTTTAATTTTGTGTACATGTATGCATATGTTATTTAGCATAAATTTCACCTTAGTCATTAAGTAATTATGACCAATTGTTGATTATCATGAAACAATTATTGGGAAGGGAGGTAAATAGACATACAAGAAGCCTTCCGTAAAAAATTATTCATGAAATATCTTTATTTTGGTGTTCAACTATGGGTGATATAAATTGGGATCAATTTGAGATCCTTTTAATAGTTTCCATATTATCATTTACGTTTTGATATATTAATATTATAATTAAGTATTAGGTATATGGTATTAAGTGAATGTCTTAAGATTTATGATATTGAAAAGAAATTAAAAATTTAATCCTAATCTTGAAACTTAAGAACTTAATTATAAATTTGCGTGAGTTTTTTTTTGGTTTAATCTTGACACGTGCAATATGTGTGTTGTTAACTTCGAAAACTTATTGTGTTTAATTATTTGAATAGACTGAATTTTATTTGGAAGTGCAACAAAGGAGGAAGGCTAATGTTCCGAAGTGATTGTTCGATATATTGAGGCAAGTGAATTTCTAAACTCTTGTTAAGTGTATGGAATGCATGTATTTCCTTGTGCTATATGTTTGGGAGTAATGAGACTTGGTGATGGGTTGACTTGTCAACATTGATTAATTCTAATGAGGAAAACAAAAGGGTAATAAAAGGAAATGTGATTAATTGTTTATGTGTCATGTGTTGAGAAAGGGTTGAAGGCTTGTTAAAGGCTTGTTGAATCATTGTTGATGTGATTTCATGTTTGTGTGGTTGTGAACTGTGCAATGTTATGAAAATGGCCATCTCCTCATTATTTGTGTGAACTTGTCTTCTACATTATTATGAGGCATTGGTTGTGAGAACTGTTATGTGCATTGAGAATGAATGAGTACTTAAGAGGATGTACTATTTCGATGGACGTATCACACGCCGCGATTGATACTATATTTCGAGGGACGTATCGCGCGCCGCGATGGATACTATATTTTGAGAGATGTATCGCGCGCCGCGATGGTTACTATTATCGAGGGTCGTGTCGTGCGCCGCGACAGATGCATGGACAGATATGTCCCCCATGGGTCCCAGACTGAGAGACAGCGGGTGTGTATTACTAGGTCAGACATGCATCATTATACTTGACATTGCATTACACATACTTATCGTTGGTGAACTTGATATTGTATTTTGCTGATCTTCTGATTGCCTTTCTGTGGAACTTGTGATTTATTAATACTGAGCTTGTTATTGAGGATATATAATTTGTTGAAGTGTTGTTGTTGAGGATATGTAATTTGTTGAAGTGTGTTATTGAGGATATGTAAATTTGTGGAAGTGTTGCTATTGAGGATATCTAATTTGTTTAAGTGTTGACGTTGAGGATATATAATTTGTTAAAGTGTTGTTGTGGAGGATATGTAATTTATTAAAGTGTTGTTGTGGAGGATATGTAATTTGTCTAAATATTTTTGTTGAGTTACGTTCTATGTAAACTGTGAGTTGCTAGGTTGGGCTGTTGTTAATGCAGGTTATAGTTGTGGAGGTTCGGTTGGGGGTGGTAGGAGTACCGTATTTCATCCCCTTAGATTGTGTCTAGAGGTTTACTTGCTGAGTACCGTGTGGTTTGGTACTCACCCCTTGCTTCTACAAATTTTTGTAGGTTACTAGCCCGGACTTTTATAATATATTCTCTTCTTTTCCGAGGCTTCCTGGAGATTTTGTGAGGTAGTTGTTGGTCATCTCAGCATCCCTCCTTACTCTTGTTTATGATTTTGTTCTACTCTAGAAACAATATCATATGAGATTTATATTTTCTTTTGATCCGATTGTAATACTTTAGAGGCTTGTACACGTGACTACCAGGTTTTGGGGGGTTTTATTAAGTTGCTTATATGTTATTTCCGCACTTTATTGTAATGGTTGAGTTTTAGGCTGACTTGTCTTGGTGGGATAAGACGAGTGCCATCACGTCCATTTTTGGGTCGTGACAAAAAACTATACTACTTGTTGATGATGATCAAGTTTCGAATGAAAACATCATATCGAGTAGTAGTACTTGAAACGTAAGAGGCGGAGGAAGAGTATGTTGATTCCAAACATAATAACTAACATCAAGTTGTTTAGTATTTACTATGGAATAAATTGATTCCTCATTTGTCCTTAGCTTGTAGGAACAACAGGAGGAGGGGGGGGGGGGAGGATAAATTATCAATGAGCATGTCAACAATATAATTTATATGAATATTCTTAGGAGCTAACTTTTAGGATTCACTTTTATTGGATATATCTATTAGTCCAAGCTCAACTAATTCTCCTCTATTACTTGAGAATATGTCTCTGATCCCTCACATTTTGTGATCAGGCATTAAAAATAGTGGTTATAAGGAAATTTCCACTCTATATATGTAAGGAACTGAATTACATTTCTTCCTATTGGTTCAACATACCTTAAAGACAAAATTTTGTACTTGCAATTGATAATTTACTCATAATATGAGAAATTATAAGGCTTGATATTATGAATTTTGATATAAATTCTTTAAATTTATAAAAATGAAATGTTTATAGATTTAAAGACTACAGGAAAAGTACTCCAAATAAAATAGCTAATGAATCAACATTTGTTTTATAAAATATTTTTAGACACCAAAAAGGGTAACATTTTACCACAAAAAAGTGCGGAGGGAGTATAAACATTGTATCAATATATTAATAAGCCAATTTCTTTTTAGAATTCAGAATTCTTAAACATAAAATGATAGATCCACCTCTACCGTCGTAGTGACATAAGTGCTCCTGTCAAGGCCATATAAAACTAGTTGTGTTTCTGTACTACATCTTGCTACATTATGGTTTTAATTAGCCAAGGTACAAATCATTCAAAATTTTACAAATAAAATTATTTATTAAAATTATACGAAAATAATTGCAAGTCAATATAGCGAATGATATAAAATAATTGTTTTTTGGGGGGAAAACTATAGTTACAAGAAAATATTATTTGACTCCCCAAATAGTTACTCATTCACTTTAAGAAGAGACAAAAGAAATAAATAACTTTATCCATTCCACTTTATGAATACGATTTTTATGTTTTTTTTAAAATAAAACTTACTTGGTTGAAACTAAAAAATATATATGTCACAATAACTAAAAATTCAAAATATTTTTAGTGGAGAAAAATATGTCCCCAATTTTATGCATGGGGCAATGCCTAAATCCATATTGCATTCTGAACAAATATCCCATTTCTCTTTTGATATCTTACTCGTTATTCATTTCTAGCAAACAGTTAAAAAATATTCAATATAAATCTAATTTCATAGAAAAAAACCATTAAAAATAATGAATTTTTTCATGTAATGAATTAAAAATAAAAACTGACACATCAAAGAAAAAAGGGAAAATTGTTAAACCATATTGAAACAAATTGATCACAAAAGAAAGTTAATAAAAAGATAAATAAATAAATTGTTTAATCAAGAAACGTGATATATACTAAATTCAAGTATAAAAGACATAGATCACATAAACCTTGAAAATCACAAATTCTATTGCAAACAACTATGACAAAAAAATTTAAAATCAACATCATTACTAGTATAAGAAAAGAAATCCCCAAAAACGAAAGATCAAATTTTAAATTAAAGTTAAAACAATGTAAAGAATATTTAAAAGCACAAATATTAAAGATCATGAAAACACAAATACAAATTATTTATCAACATCACTCAAACAAAAAATAAACCCCCTGAAAACTAGCTCTCACCCTTCTATAAATGATCTAGAGTTATTTTTCAACCTCTTGTAATGAGGTTTATATAGAATGAGTTAGGGTTTTAGGTTATATTAACTAATGGGTCAACTCGTTTAGCTAGCACCCTTATGGGTATATTACATCCAAAAGATATTTTTAGAAAAACTTTATCAGATTTTGCCAAAATCTCTCTCTCTCTCTCTCTCTCTATATATATATATATATATATATATATATATATATAGATATATATATATATATATATACATATATATATCTTACAGTAAGTAAGTTTTATTGTAAAAGAATGAAAATCATATTCATAAAATTAAATGTAAAAAGTTATATACTTCTTTCTACTCATTTTAATTTGGGCGTGTTACTTTTTTTTTTTTGTGTGTGTGTGTGTGAGTGTGTGTGTGTATATATATATATACGATAAAGTTTTTCAAAAAATATCTTTTCAACCTAATATATCCATATGGGATGCTATCTAAATGAGTTGGCCTATTAATTAATGTAATCGTAAACCCTTCTTGGTCTATACAAACGTCACAAAAGAGTTGAAAAACCAACTCTAAATTGTCTAGAGAGTGATTAGAACAAAATTGTTTGGAGGTTAATTTTTTGTTTGAGTGATGTTGAAAAATAATTTGTATCTGTGACTTAATAATCTTGAATTTTTGAGCTTTTTAATATTGATGTCATTGGTTCAATTGTAATTTAAAAATTGATCTTTTGATTTTGGGTATTTCAGTAACGGCCTTATCCCGTCATCATAGAAGTGCCAACAGGGGAAAATTTGAGCCGGAATAACTTTTAGTAGTATTTCGATTTTGTCAACCTTCTCTAGACACTAAAGGGTAGAAAAATCTTGTAGTAATTTGTAATTTTGATTAAATTAGTAGATATATAACTCGGTAACGAACATGTATGACTTTACGTAATTGAATTTGAGTTTTTATATCTCTGAGAATCTAACTTATGGTAAAGGGTATTTTCTAAGCATCGTAGGTTAGAGGTGTATTTTACTGCTAAAGAGGGATGAGGGCTGCTCTTGTGGGACACACATGACTCAGTGTCGTTTATAAACCCCTAAATTTGTTTCTTTGACAAAATCTCCCTTCTCACTCTTCTATTTATTTACTTTTGGGGTAAGAAGCATCAAGTTCCATGTCTTATGCATGATTAGGGTTAAGGACCTTCTTTGGCATTTTCAGACTTTTAGAGCTGATGAACGACCCATGTGATTTATACTCGTTTTTCATCATTTTTGAGGTTAAATGTAAGATTTTTCACTGTCCGAATCTATTTTTTGATAGATAGAACATAATAGAATGGGTTAATAATGACGTAGAAAAGTTTTTTTTTATTCTATGGGGGAGACAATCCTAAATTGGTTAGTTTGGATCATGGCGTAAATATAGGGCTCATAGAACTATTATATTTTGGAGTAATTATTGATTGTTTATTGATTCCTGCGTCATTCTGAATGTTTGTAGACAAAGAATAAGTGGAATGAATCCGGAAAGGAAATGATTATGTTTCTTAGGGTTTGAAGCTTGTTTCGAGGTAGGTGATGGTCATGATTCTATGTATGTGTGGTGTATGCATGTTCTTGACTAATTGTGATAATTGTATATGTATTTATGTTGCAATGTTGCTCATTCTTGTTGAAAATGAGTTAGATAAATGATGTTACTATGAAATTGATGAAATACATGTCATTCTTATTGTGGTGTAACATAGGGATCGACTACTACATTCTAATATAGAAAAGTTCGATCCGATTGCCACATTCAGGCGACACTTTCGATCGGATTTCCATTTTTGGAATAATATTTGATTCTATTGCCATATTTTAGCAAGCTAACTGTTTAGGTCTAGGTTCCACGAGAGGTCAACCGATGTGATTCTTCATGTTGATAATGTTGTATATGTTGATATATATTTATGTGATTATAATGTTGCTTGAGTTTTTTATGTTACACTAGTGGGATACCTACATGATCCTACCAGTATATTGTGATTATGTACTAATACTATAGTTTATCAAAAAAAATTTAGTGCAACGCATCTTCACCCGACTAATTGACAAACCTCGCTAAGAAGATCAGTAATCATTTCTTTGAATACAAGGGTGAGCCCATTATCTCGGGCTGTCATGAGATTCTCTTTCGTCTATGTAAACTATTTCAAAACATAGACATTTGTTCTAGTTAGTTGAATAGTTCATAATGTATCCCTTCTTGTATAGACTTATTGATCTTATTAGAAGTTTTGGTACATTGGCTTTTAGATTCTAGGCATTTCAATTTGACATTTTTAAGTTAATTAACTTGCTTCAGTAACTTAGTTGCTTTGTTATTTGTTTAGTTGCTTTATTTGGGTTGGAGTAGTGGTTCTCCCATCGAAGGGTTAGTCTTGGTACTAATGTGTTATTTGGCCTGGGTTCTATTTATTCATATGTATTCATGAGATTTCCTTCAAGTTTGATATTATTCTAGTCATGTTTCTACACCCGTTGGAGAATCATTCATAGTCATCCATGCTTATCGTGTTTGCCCTATTTTTTTTTATGGTATATCAGATTTGGGTTAATTTAGTGAGTTTGTCTAAGATTGACTTTGACATAATCTTAGGCGTGACTTGATTGTCCCCCAAATATGATGTTCTTACGTTTAATACAAAGTGTGTAACTTCAGAAATTCCGGGAGGTGAAAAGTTAGAGTGGGAAGACGTATACAAGCCTAAGTAATATAACATTATATCCTCCATTTGGGGTTGTAAATTAGTAGAGCATGCATGTTTGGCTTATTTGTCTCATTTTAGGAATGTGAGAATGAGACTCCATCTATTAAGTCTATTCATGTTGTTTCCGAATTTAAAGATGTTTTTCACAATGGCTTCCTGACATGCCTGTAGATAGACATATATATATTTCTGCATTGATTTAGAGATTTGTACACACCCGATGTCTATCCCTCCATATCGCATGGCTACGGCAGAATTAGGAAAGGTTAACGTTGAAATCTAAAGCGCCTTCCTATAGGGCCATGGGGCGCTGTGCCTCCCATAGTCTCATAGGAAAATCTTTATCCGTAGGGCCTTGGGGAGGCGCGCCAGCCATAGCGCCCAAAATTGGCCTCAGAAAATTGGGGCCTTGCCCAATACTTCTATGAGCGCCAAAGACGCCAGTTAATCCTATTAATTCCCCACTCTTTCATACTAGTTCCTAAGGTATGTATGAATGTTTCATTGTTATTTGCAACACTCTAAGCTACATCGAAACATCACAAAATGATTCATAAACATGAGATCATGAACCTTCAATCAATAATCTAATTGAAGAAAAGTAAAGATCAAACTCAAAGAACATAATAATCAAGTCTAAAATTAAGAAGAAAGTTATGGAAAGGTTCTTAGGATTTTTTCAAAGGTCTTTAGCGTTGTGTTAAGACTCAAGTTTCAATCAAAGTAAAGAGTAAGAAGTTGAGTTCATTTCTCAAGATATATAAGGGAACTAAGTATTCCCTAAGAGTTTATCAATGTTATCATATTTAAGATAAGAGAAAACTAAGATTTCCAAAATAGCTTTGAGCAAGAAAGGAGAACATTGGATCCAAGAGAGCTTTTTAAAGCTAGGTGTTACACAATTATCTCAACCCTAAGAAAGGAAGTTGATTTTAAAAGCATGAGCTAAAGTATATTTTGGGAATAGTATAGAGCACGATGTATGAGAGTTCATTTTAACTCAAGTATCCATGAAAACCATGCAGCCCTCATGAGTATAAAGGGGTCATACTTTTTATATGCTCACGTAAGTTGATAGTGGATGCACTAAGGTCCTATACCAATGGTAAGATATAGAATGGTCCTTGGCAACTTGAGGTAAAACATTGTACCATCAGGTAAGCTCGTAGTGATTGTTGTTAGTTAGAGAATCTCCCACATAAACTATATTCCTTTGATATATATATATATATATATATATATATATATATATATATATATATAAATTGGATGTATCTTCATTGCAATATATAAAGTTCAGCACTTCATGATTTGAGAATAACCAAGGTAACTGTTTCTTCTTAGTCTTTTCAGGCTTAAGTTTTGTTAGCATTCCAACTCGCATATTTGAATATTCAATGTACTGATGCCAGTAAGCCTGCATCGTATTAAAATGCAGACGCACGTATCCAGAATCAGCACCCAGCGCCTCGTTGATCCAGTGTGAGCACTCAAAGTCAGTGGTGATCCTCCGTGCATCCGGAGGACTCATTTAATACTTTCCAATGTTTTTCATTTATAGAATGTTGTAGGATTTGTCCCAAAAATTCATCCAAGTAATATAGAGGCTTCATGGAAAAATATTCTGTGAGATAATTAGATTTCACTCTCTCATTATTTTGCATTACAAATATTCTATTTTTAGACATAAGTGTTGTGTTGGTCATGACAATTATTTTATTTATTTTATGAGAATTTTTCTTGTTTTTTGATTATGTTAAGTATTCCATTGAATTAAGTAAGCCATGACAAAGGTTCTCTCAAGGACATCGATGGTCGGTGGGTGCCGATCATGTCAATGTTGTAGGCTCAAGGCGTGAAAAACGTACTAGAAAGTGGCTAATTAGTAGTATTATATTAGTACTAATTACCTTTGTTTAACATTTTATTATTAAAAAGATATTTTGTAAAAAGAAAACAAATTATAACTCTTTTATAACAAAATATATGTGTAATTTGTTGTATTAGATAATATACTTGTGTTTTTTCGCATATCATTCAATGCATAGTAAGAAAAGTAGAAAAAACATTCAAGATAAGCATGATCATAGTTCAATAGGTATCAACCAAAAGAAATTAAGTCTTGTTTATCTATAGGATCTAAAGGAACACTTAAGCATTCCTATAAAAAGCGAAAAAATTTAAGTTAGTATACAAAGGAAAAAATGAAGTTATCAACACATGTTGACTCTTTCCATCATCTCCTCTTCGGTTCTCAAAGTGGTCATTTTTTTACATGATTTAATATCTAATTAATGGAGATATCAATAACATAGGGGCAAACTCTCTCTTTTTCTTATGGATGGAGATGAGTTATTTGATGTAATTAAAGGTATTTTTTCTGTTGTATTCGGAAATCATTTCTTGTATATTGTTTTATATGTAATTGTCAAATATTTTATTTGTCTTCTCCTACTAAATGTGACCATACCATTATTAATGATTCTTTGTTTAAGGAAATTTTAACTCTGAATTTATCGGTGATACACCGTTCATGCTTGGAAATGTATGGCCTGATCAAATTGAAACCTCGTTGGAAAATGCTAATGTTTTTCTTGCTGAAACTGAGGCTGACGTCTCTCACTTTTATCCCCTATCTCTTTGTTTTGAGGATCGAATCTTGCCCATATTTTGGCTACCACTATGGTTCCACGAAAGGGATATCTTATCAACATATTTAACAGAGTTATATTTGTTGCTTATTGTCTGCTGAAGAAGATCAATACAAATTGGGTTCGATGGGTCCGCGAACACATGGTTGAATGTTTTGATGATATCAACTTTAATGCAAGATTATCCTATGACTTCTTATCTCTAGTTGATCTCTCTGACTACATCCTACATTGATTGATGCTACATATGATACCCGAAATTTTTCAAGAATAGATTATGTGTTGATTACCGAGAAATGGTATAAGAAGGAGTTTATCCAATCAAGGGCTGATACAACCCGGGCTACTAGAATCTTTGCTGACACAACAGTATTGCTCTTCAAGGAGGCCGAACACATCAATTTAAGTCTCAATGCTCTTGAATTCCATATGCACGTTTTACATGAGGCCCTTGGAAAATTGCTTCAACTTCACAAGGACTCCAATATCGATATTGGAAATCTTCACCTTGAGATGGGAGGACTTAAGAAGGATGCGTCTCATTCTTTTAACATTATTCTGGGAGAAGTCAACTACATAAAACAAGAGTTGACTCTGCTAATAATCAACTGGATGTCACTAAGAACACTTCATATTGATCTTTGTATACGACTTTTGAGAAATCTCTTACAACTTTTTGCACGAATGTTGTCAACTCTCTGCCGTATTTTCTCATTAAACATTAATAACATGAGAAGCATGAAGTCATGAAAACATTACGGAGAAACAACACAAAGCCAACAATCAAACCAAACAAAATTCAGTATGTATTTACTATGAAACGATAAAAGCAAGAGATCTTCAATCACACATAACAATCGGCTAATGAAGAACAAGATATATACGCTAATCAATCAACCACAACTAATGGAAAAGATTAACAAATCAGCCAAATTTAAGGAAAATCAAACAATATCTCAGGAAACCATCAAACAAATGAAGGAACTGATTTAATCATGTACACATATGATATGGACATATTTCAACAAATCAATTCAACTAAATCAAGGGATCATCCAAGGATCCTTGATTTACAACTCCTTGAGTTTTCGAATAGAGCATCACCTCTCACGGCTATTTAAACCTCTCTCTGTCATATATGAAAAGTAAGAAACTTCTCTTAAGCTTATATTACGATCTTGTTTCATCTTTCATCAACATTTGTAATCACGTTAGTGAACACAACTGAAAAGAAAAGAGAGAGAAAGATTTTGAGTGTAGGTTTACCAAAAAATGAAGTGTCAAGATATAAATCTGATTTGTATATCAGACAGGACCAAGTTAAGGAAACATTGTACTTCTCAAGACTAATTTCAAATTCTCTAAAGGAAACCCTTTGAAACCTAAGGGGACTTGACTAGGCACCACAACAATAACCTGAACCTGTATAAACATCCTATGTTATTTATTTTCTACAAGATATTTTACTGTTTCCTCATTCCACTAATTTGCAGGTGAGACAACTGACCATTATAGGTAGCCGACTAAAAAATAATTTTATTCACCTCTCCCTGTATATACCATAGTTCCAAAGGTATATCGAGTCTTTCCATAATCACCTCTTTGGTTCTCAAAGTTTCCATTTCATTGTATGATTTAATCTCTATTACAGGGACATATCAATTAGATCGCTGCAAATATTTTATGAGGTAAGTTGTGTATTGAACAGTGTCAAAACATTTGCATGGTATTGTGCATGTGTTCTTATTTGTTTTTTCATTCATTTTCCCACTTTTATGCTAGGAAAATAGGCTTAGGGATATCTGGTATAATTAAAGTGGACACAATACCATTCTGATAATTCATATGTCAACTATTTTTCAGTGGATGATGATGAGCTCTTTCTTTTTCTTGTGGGTGGAGATTAGTTCTTTGCTGTAATTGAAGTCGTTGTTTTTTTGTTGTATTCTGGAAACCATTTCTTGTATATTGCTTTATATGTAATTTTGAAATATTTGATTTGTCTTCTGCTAGTAAATGTTAGCATTTTATAATAAGACGTGGGGTTCTCAAGTTATTAATTTTTCTCTTATATTCTTAAAGCAAAAGTATCGACTACTGTAAAACCCTATAATTTTACTCTAATGGCATATAATTAAAAAAGAATAAAGAACGTGAATTTTTTTTAATATTGTACTTTTATTCCGTAAGTAAAACTTATGAATTGCTATCCTATTACCTACAATTTTTGACAAAATCAATATTTGTTTACCAACTCATTTTCTCTACATTACTAAAATTTCGAACCGGTTACTAATGAAGATTTTTGTTATTGAATTTTCCAACTGATTACTTACAATATTTAAAGTGTAAACGACCAAATTAGCTAACCTATTTGCTATCCGTTAGTGAAGATGCTAACCGGATACCAACCATGCTTTTGTTACTAAATTTGCCAAAGAAAATGTTAGAGCCAATTTTTATAAATTACCAACAAAATCTTTTGGTGGTTACCAACCAATTTTTGCTTAGTAAGTTTCCCAATGATTATAATTTATTGGAAAAATTTACCGATAAACCTTTTAGAAACACTTTGATTTTCGTAAGTAACTGTTAAGTAACTCGAATTAACAACTAATTTGATAGATTTACCTACAGATATTTTTGTTGATAATTATGCCTTCTTTTGTAGTGTGAGTCACAATAAAAATTCATAAACTAGAAATCATATATTTGCTTCAACCTAACATTACATAAAAAAAAAATAAAGTCATAGGAAAGTTGACCAAAACACAGTTCTAATAAGGTAAAACAAACAAGAAAATAGGAAAAACCCAAATCAACTGTGTTTTATAAATCATTGAAGAAAACGTTGAGATTAAATATTATTATCTTCCAAATTTTTCCAAATATTATGTTTATTTTCTAATTCAAAATAAATCTCCACACATTACCTATTAAAATTATAACAGACCAAAAAAATTGAACTCCTACAAATTTTTGTTATTTTTTTTTTTTCTATATGCACACTAAATAAAGAATCAAGAAATCAAGGTACTTTTTGTTGTGTTTTTATTGCTGTTGATATGCTTTTTTAAAATTATATGGGTTGCATGCAAATAATGGAATGTATACGTTTACAATTAAGGAAAACAATATTTGGTTTTGTTTCCTTTTTATTAGTTTTTTTTTCAATGTATAAAAGAAATATGACTGATTTGATAAACTACAAGCTAGGATAAAAAGTGTTTTGACACGAAAAATTTACAAAAAGCTATTCAAAGATGTAATAATTATTGAACAATGTTTGTCATGGATGTGAAAAAAATTAAAATCATTTTAATTAACTTCTTTTTTAGGGGTTTATTTTTGTCAATTTTAAGGATGTTGATAAATTATTTTTTCTTTTGATTTGAAAATCTTGGAGTTTAGAGTTTCTTTATTACGTTATTTTCTATGTTTATTTTATTTCAATCACTGTCGCCTGCGGTTGGTATCTTCCAACTTAAAATGTGAAATTACTGATGCATGTGCTTTTTGTAATTTTTGGGTTTCCTTTTTGTAAAATGAAAACGATGATTTTGATAAATAAGTTTTTGTAATTTCACGATCTAGAATTTTGATTTTCTTTTTCATTTTTCCAATATTTTTAAAAAGATTAATTAGAATGTATCTTTTTGAGGGTTCATTATTGTTTTGATTTAACGTTTGATATATTTTTTAATTTCATTCTTGTATGATAGTTGACAACCAATTTTTATCCTTAACTATAACGACACTGTTATTCTATAGAAATATATTTTGAGTTTTAAATGTTAGTCCATTTTGTCCGAAAACATATATTTTTTAATATGCATACTTTATAAAAAATATTTTAGAATTATTAATAAATTTGTATGTAATTATTTTGCTGAAATGGTTAAAAATTTAAGTTAGTTTAATTAAATATAAAAAAACATTATAATTATATAGTATTTTATTTAGGTATCATCTCTTCAATTTCCCCCAAAGTCATCTAAATCGTATCTTATTCTATTCTATTTCCATTCAATTTTAGTCTATTCAATACCAAGTGTATTTCAAATATATCCACTCTTCCGTTTCAATTCTAGCTATTTTTTATTGCAATTTTATGATTTTGAGATTTAGTCTTATAATCTGGAGCATTCATCTTTTGATATTGAATTTCAGCCCCTCATCTCTTTAATAATTAATGGTTTAGATTCACCCATCCTTTCGTTTCTCTTTGATATGAAAAGACCTAAACCCCGACTATTCCATTTCTTGTACTCTTCCTCGCCTCCCTCTCTAGCCGCCGTCTCTACCACCTTTTCTCTCCACCAATGACTCTCTCTCTACCCCTTGCATCTTCTCTTCTCTCCTCCCTTGTCTCTCTTTCCGGCCATGGACAGTAGCCAGGCGAGGAAAACAGCAGCTCCGGCAAGTCCACCAGTCGCTGGCTGCCTCTGTTTCTCTCCTCTGCTTTCTCTAGTGTGGCTGACAAAAGCAACCGGCCATACAAGCAATAAAACAGTAGCAACCAAGCGACTCCGGTGATGGCAGCAGTGCCAGAAGCTCCATCCAGTGGAAACGTAAACAACAACAGCAGCAACCATCTCCTGCACAAAATCAACAGCCATCCAGGGAAGAACATCACCAACCAGACAACCTCCGCACTGCGTGCTCGGGCAAAGCCAGCAGCCAAAGGACGCCAGCAGCGGCAGCCAGTCTCCTGCCTCCTCTCCCCTTTCTCATTTCCGGACAATATCTCTGAACAAGTGAACAATGCGAACTCCGGCGAAGCTTTTGAATTTTTGAAACTCGTAAAAAGACGACTATTTAACCGATCCGTCCATGTACATTTCTTTTAAAATCATTATCTCATCTTAGAAATTTTATTCTTCTTCTTATATGCAATGTGATGAATGTTCTAAGCATGATTGGTGTAAAAGTTCTCTTAGTTCTAAAATTGTACTACTAGTTATGACATTGCGATTTTACAAATTGTTTATGTGTGATAGAAAGTAAAATTATAGTGTCCTTCATGTGCTTGCTTGTCTTTATCGCTTAGCTCATTGTCTGTTTCATAAGAATATTGAGTGGTCGTTTTCTCTTGTATATTTAACAATACCTTGACTGTCAATTCATGGTTAAAGTTGCTAAGTATGGCTATGAAATCACAGATTATCTTGATGAGATGTCCCTATTATTTATTACCTCCAATAATGTCAATTAATCTGTTTAATTGATGCAATTTTACTTGTAGGAGTCGTAATAATTGATGCACATTTACGGTGTTGTGCTAATTCGGACATATTTCATGTTTCTTTGGCAAGGTAAATTTTTCTTATTATTTTATTTATTAATGCTAATTGATCATAATTTTCTTCAATCAAGTTGAATTGATTCTCTGCTGTTATATTTTAGCAAAACGATATTTGATTGGGCAAAAAATAATTTAAAATGATATTGCATATTTGTTTTTTTCTTTAAATAAGGTAAATAAAATGTGATTTATCCTAAATAATTTCTTGCTATATAATATATTCCCTCTCCTCCACCATATAAGGAGATGCCCTCATTCTCATTAGGATAGACTTTTACAATCAGAAAAAGGCTTAGAGCCTTACACTTAGCAATTATCAAAAATTCTCTCAACTCTAAAGAAAAGAATGAAAACATAAGTCTTGTAAACTCTATGAGGGCTCTCCAGTCAGTTTTGTTGTACTCAATTCAAATAGTTGATTGTGTTTGTCTTCGTTGCTGATAAATATTTCTTCTTTAACATGTTAGTTTTTCCTCCATTAGTTTAAATTTCATCTTGCATTATTACATCGAATGTTGTTGTGCGTTGTCATGAACGAAAGGAAGCTCTTGAGTTAGTTTGTGCTCTTCCTCTCTCTATGTGAGATGATGTCTATGAATATTCTTTATTTCTTTGGATCTCTTGTGTGTGTGTGCGCGCGTGTGTGCGTGTTCGTGTGCGTTTGCGTGTGCGTGTGTGTGTGCGTGTGTGTGTGTTCTTTATATTCTCTTATTTTATGTGTATAACTCTAACTCTCTATTATATATGAAATATTGGGGGATCCTTCAAGGGAAAGGAAAATTACGAGCTAATTGTTTCTCAATTATTTTATTACGTGTGATTGCTATAATATCTTCCTATGTGTAAATTACTTGAAGAATGCAAAAATATTATAACGTCTCTTAAATAATAATATAATATTAACCATTGGTTTGTGTCTTACGTAACACCCAGCGGGTGGAATAAATATTTCCTAAATGAGAAAAATGTAGTAAATATTTGTTTTTAAATAATATTAGACTCCATGCATATACAACCTAATGTTGCATAAATTTTGACTCTTTGTTCACTTAATAATCTTCCTGAATGCTACTATGTTTAGAGATCCTGTTTATGATGTAACAATTAATTTTGGTAACTCATCTAAGGGCATATTTTGCGATATAAAAATCGACGTATATGCTTTAACGCTATCTACAAAATAAATCATTTTTATATGTGTTGCATATTAATATTGGCATATTAACTCATTTCTCACATGTTCCGGCTTATGGTTACATATTTCCTTACATACAGATTGATTAATAATCATTACTGTAGGAATTATGCAATATGTGTGACCTTTGAATCATTTAGAATCATGTTCTTAGGTATTCTTATGTAATTTTCAGCATGTTAAAATAATATGATAATTCTCTATGTATTTGATACAAACTCATAGCTATTTCTGTGTCACAACGAATTTTGGCCACTTAAAATAATTAATTATATTCTAGCATGTTAAATAACTGAGTTACTTTTATGCCTTTTCTGTCACCGTAGCATGACATTATATCTAAATGATAAAAATTAATAACTCATCTTTCCCTCCGACATGCTAGTTTTCTTCGTAAATAAACTGTCATCTAATCTTAAAATAAATTAATCTTAACTGTATATATATGCTACCTTTAAATTCTTGCCACATAAAATAATATGCTAAATCTTTCTCTACATGCTCATCTGCACTATACAAATATGTCAGTACATAAATTCTCCGTGTTGAATAATGTTTTGCCATTTAAAATAAGCATTGACCCTTGTAATATTATGTTTGTTAATATTATTTGATTACTTGTTATTTAGTCATTATTATTATGGTTTTTGTTTGCATACATACCTAACATGAGATCTTCACAACTGTATGTGTTTGAAAACATATTTAATATGATTTAGAGGTGATGTGAGATTTATGTGCTAAATGCTAGTCCTAATTGTTTGACTTGGTGAGCATAATTTTTTCATTTAGTCTAAAACCTCCTTAAATAGTAGTCCAATGCCTCTGGTACATTAAGCCGGGGTTCTAGGCACCTTTTAGGACATTATGCATGTGATGGTGGGGTGGGAGTACTTTAGGCCCTATAGATATGATGACATTGCCTCGTGAAGTAAACGACAAACATCTAATTTTTCATTCTCAATATAGAAGCCGAGCATTGATTCGTAAAGTATTTTAGAGTCTCCCTTCCCTTTTTCCTTTTTATGTGTTTTAATTATATTTATTTAGTGTGGTTTACTATATAAAATAAAATTTTGAACTTGATTATTTAATTGTATAATATCTGTCACCTCTCTTTTCCCTTTATTATTTGCTTAATATTTGTTTTGTTTACATTATGTTATCATCTAGTCTGCATACTTAAAAAATTAAATAAAATAATAATGTGGTTAATATTATTTATCACCTAGATGGCATGTTTAAATTGAATAACTTGAATGAAGTGACCTACTTGCTACTTCTAACCCACATAAGTTGCATGAGTTACGATCAGAATCCACATTTCTGCTCCTCGAGAGATACCTAAAACCTTCTCCTCGAGGTAATTTTAACCCTTATCCTGACCTCTGGTTCGTTTAACTTAGTATGATGTAGTTAGGTTAGGTGGCGACTCCTCAAAACATTTAGAATTCCAAAAAGAGTTGTTAGGTCGTGATTAAAACACATTTTGCAAAAAATAGAGCGTGACAGTGACAAATTTATTGCATTTGTTCCTATTCAACCCTACTATATTTTTATGTATTATTAATTTGGGATTTTATGACTAGAAGAGGTGAGTTTTGCAATATGGTTCAATATTTTTCTCTTTTCTTTCTTTTCACTTTTTATTTGTTAATTCATTATATATTTTATTTTGGTGAAAAAATTATTATTTTATATCAATTTTATAATGGAATTTGATTTATTTATGTTTGATATTTTTCTTATAGTTTGCAAGAATTGCATAATAAGGAAGGTAAAAAAAGAGAAACTGCAAGTTTGTTTAAAATGCAATACAGATTTAGATATTGTACCCTCGCAAAAAATCAGGTGTGTCCTCTAATTCTATTTTTTTTTGTCTTTTAATATTTTTGAATTATTATATGTTGTGATTTTTCTCTTTTTTCTCTACTTCTAATAAGTAAATTTTATTTGAAAAGATAAAAAAAATTGTATAAGATTAGGTAGAACAGAGAGAGTCATATTCTTCCTTCGTCCTATTTTATGTGAACGTACTATTGTTTAGAGAGTCAAACAATTTTTTTCTTTGATTGTAGTTTTAACAATTTTTTTGAATAATATTTTATCTTGACAAACAATTTTTTTAATATTAAATTATTTTTTTAAAAAAAGTTTTGAAGTATTTGAACCGAATCAACAGTGAAATTACGTATTTTGACTTTCTTATGTTTACTATAGTTTTAATATTTAAGAAGAAAAATAATTTTCTAATGAAACCATAGATTATTCTTCTATATGTTTATGGTATTAAAGTTCTTTTTATTCATATGTTAATGAAACATAACATGTACTTAAAGAAACCAAGTTAAGGTTGTATCAAAATTGACCTATACACCACTCATTTGTAAAATGTAAAAGCAACCATTGTCGTTTGATATTGACTTTATTTTTCGATAATTATTTATACTATGTTTATCCTATTACATTTTTAAAGTTTGTTATTATTTGAGGAATCAAACGATTTCTTTTATAAATATTTTGATTTATTCGCTATATTTATTTGTGGAACTTTTTGTGTATACATTTTTTCTTTAAAAAGTTGAAGAATTTATGCCTGAATTCCTAGTCAAACTATTACGTTTTAATCATCATACTCCATAACTTTTCAATTAATTCAAGATAAAGAAAGTATATATTATAAGTAAAATTTTCAAATACAAGTACAAGATTTTGACTTTAGGCTTATGCCATAAGAAGACAAAACTATAATATCATTCATTTGTACGTATAAATGTGTGTGAAAAATAAATGATACAACTTCATATAATGGTTAGTTTTTGGGCCTGATCGCCAAGTGTAAGAGATCAGAGACAATATGTTATGTAAAAGAAGATAATTTATTGAGCGTGAACAAAATAAAAAATTCAAAAAAGGAAAACCCAAAATATTCGCTCCTAAGGATATTACTATGAATAGATGTCCTGACATGCTCATTGATACTCCACTATCACATCTTCATGTTGCTCTTACTGCTACAAGTTTTAGCAGAATGGAGAAATCAATTTCCTACATCGTCAATGCTATATTACTTGTTGATCATGATCATGTTTAGAATGAATACATCATATCAAGTAGTACTAGAAAGGGAAGAGGTAGAAGAAGAGTGTGTTGATTCAGAACTTGATCACCAACAAGTGTTTTAGTATTTTCTATAGAAGATATTGAATCCTCATTTCTCCTTGAGTTTGTAGAAACAACAACAGGAGAAGGAGGAGGGTCTGGTGAATAAGCCACGAGCATGTGAGCAATATAATTAATATGAATATCTTTTACATGAGAATATGTATCTGATCCCTTACATTTGGTGATCTGGCATTAAAATTAATCATTATAAGGAAATGTTGTTCAATTCCTTTATATATATAGCTTAGAGTCATATTTTTGTACTTGTATTTGAAAATTATTTATAACATGTGAAATTATTATGCTTGAAATTATGAATTTGGATATAAAATCTTTAAATTTATAAAAATAAAATGTGTGTAGATTTGAATTCTACACTAAAAGCACTCCAAAAAACAATTATAAAGAATCAAAATTTGTTTCGCAAAATATTGTTGGACGCAAAAAAAAAAAACACTTTAACATAAAATAGTGTGCAGGGAGTATAGAAAATGTATCCATAACATAAAAAAATATTATTTGGTTCCCCAAATAGTAACTCATACACTATAAAAAGCCATAACGAAGTATATAACTTTTTTCGTTCCACTTTATGAATACTATTTTTATGATTTTTCAATAAAACTTACTTGGTGGAAGCTAATAAAAATATACGTCTGTGTAAATAGCAAACCAAAGTATTTTAAGTGGAGAAAAATATATACCTGATTTTCTACAAGGGGCAATACATAAATCCATATTGCATTCTGGAAAAGCATCCCGTTTTTCTTTGATATCTTACTCGTTATGCATTTGTTGCAAACTATTAAAAAATATTAAACTTACGTTACTCAAATTTCATAGAAAAAACCCATTAAAATAAAAAAAATTGTCATGTAATTAATTTTTATTTTTAATTCATTACATGAGAAATTTCTTTAATTTTAAGTTTTTTTTTAAAAGAATATTTGCTTAATTTATGTTTAATATTTCTTTAACTGTTTGCAATAAGTGCACAATGAGGAAGATATCAAAAGAAAATGGGGATGTTTGTCAAGAATGCAATATGAATTTAGGTGTTGTCCCCTTGCAAAAATTTAGGTACATATTATTCTCCAATTAAAATGTTTTGAATTGTTATATATATATATATATATATATATATATATCACACACACACACATCAGTAAGTAAGTTTTATTGTAAAAGAATGAAAATCATATTCATAAAGTTGAATGTAAAAACTTATATAATTTTTTCTTCTCATTCAAATTTGGGCATGTTACTATCTGGGGAGTCAAATAACATTTTTGTTGACTATAGTTTTCTCCCAAATAAGAATCAAAATATTTGAATTATTTACTATACTGACTTGCAATATTATTCGAGTAATTTCAAATATGCATTTTGAATTTTTAAATTTTTACTATTTGTACCTGAGTTATTTAAAAGCATAATGTGGGATGAAACTGTACAGAATCACAACTAGTGTCATATGGCTTTGACCAAAGTACTTATGTCATTATGGTTGTAGAGGAGAAGCTATCATTTTAAGTTTAAGGATTCCGAAGTGATTTTTTAAATATAAACAAATTAATTTATATGGTTATGGATACATTGTTTATATTCCTTTCATCCTATTTTCTATTAAATCATTACTATTTGAGCAGTCCAACATTTTTAATAAACATATGTTTGTTCATTAACTATGTTTATTTCGAGTACTTTTCGTGTTGTTTTTAAATCTATAACCATTTCATTTTTATAAATTTGACGAACTTATATTAAAATACATAGTTTCATGCCCTACAATTTACATATCATAATGTAACGCCCCAAGCCTAAACTCTGGGTATGGCCGACACTCGAAGACCATTGCTGGTCTCGAGATAACCTTTGGCCTTGCTTACAAAGTGGAAGACTTGAACACAAGAGATAACTCATCAATTAACTTAAAAGTAATACTTTGACAAAGTGAGAACTCATGTCTGAAACGTTTAGAACTGAAATGAATAACACTAAAGAACAATTCTATCTGTCTAAGAAGACTATAATAAAATAGGGATGTTGGGACAAGACCCCCAGTTATCCTAACAATTGAAAAATGAAATAATGTGATAAAAGATGTCCTCTATAATGTAAGGAGGCTAAACAACAGACTCTGAGATGCTCACTTGATAAATGGTGATCCTGGTTACATGCGTCTGCATCATAAGACCATGCACGCCAACTGACACTAGTACATTGAATGTACGAGTATGCGAGTTTGAAAGATAAACACAACTTAAGCTTGAAAAGGATGTTAAGGGAACACTAACCTTTGCTCTTCTCAACTCAATGAAAAACTTAACTCAATATAAAGCAATAAGACACATGCAATATATAGAAATGTTGTATGACAATGTAAATACTTAGTTAAAGAAAATTTAATAACAAACTCAACTTTACTTATGTAATGAAGCAACTAGTTTTTGTTGAATCTAACCGACAACCATCACTATGAGCCTAAGTGGAATAGAAAAGCTTGCCTGCTAGAACTATCGTATAATTTTTCGTTAGATAAAACTACTTAACTTAGTGGATCTCAAGCTCAAATTAAGTGATCATCTAAAAATATGACCCTTTAATACCCATGATGGCAACATGGTTCATGCAGACATGAGTTAATATTAACTCGCATCCCTATATGGTGCTCAATACTACTCCCACAAATATACTTAACTCATATTTTTTCAAAAAAACTTCTTTCTTTAGGTTGAGATAATTACTCAACATTTAGTTTAAAAGCTCTCTTGGAATCGATGTTCCCTTTCTTGTTCAAATTTGAAGAAAAATATGAACCCTTAGGGAATACTTAGTTCCCATATAACATTTGAGAAATGAACCTAACTCATTACTCATTATTAAACTTGAAAATTGAGTCTGAAAAGCTAACTTAAAACGTTGCTAAAGACTCTTGAAAACTTTAAAGTACTTTGCTTTGACTTTCTTCTTAACTGATAGACTTGACTCTTGACTTTTTTGACATTGATCTTAATTTTCCAAAAAATTTAATTATGAATTCAAGGTTCATGATCTCATGTTTATGGATAATTTCATGATATGTAGATGTACCTAAGAGTTTTACGATCAACTAGGAAACATAGCTAAATCACTAGGGAACTAGTATGGAATGTTGAGGGAATAATTAAGAGAATTGGCGACCCTTGTGCTCTGAGATGCGTGGGGCGCCAGGACTCAAACATCAAAGATTTGGATGGGGCGTTCTTGCTGGCACCGTGATCGAGGAGACAACGGAAAAAGACATACATTTTGGGGCTCTAGGAAGCCGACACGCCTGGGCTATCCCACGGCATTTTCCGACTTTTCTCCTTCATTTTTCATTTCTAAACCCTCCAAATTAAAATTTCATGGTTCTTTCCCCAAAATCTTTGGATAACTAGTACTATCAATGTACAGTATATTTAACCACCAATTACAGCTGGAAACACAAATCAAACCATCAAGAAACTTCATCAACAGAACCATCAAGAACTCGACGAAACGTTCAACAATGTTCTTCAAGAACTTAATTTTTTAACATTCAAAACATGTATTCGCTAAAGTAAATTTAGTTGGCGTGTGACTGAACTAACCCAACATCATGTGATCTCACATTCCATTTCAGGGATCACCCTTGAATAATTCCAGACGCAAAGCTTGAACTTTCTTGACGATTCTTGATTTCTCTCCTCTTTTATCTTCTTTTTTATCTTCTCCAAGCCCTAGTGTGAATTCCTTTTTTTATATAAACAGAACACAGGTCAGGTTAGACCCAAATTAACTTCTAAAAAAGAATTAATTTAATTGGGTAAGGAAAATACAATTTTTGCCTTCCTAAATCCGGATTAGGCTTTCCTTAATCCAACAACCCATCTTCCGAAAGTCATAACTCACTTATCGGAACTCGGAAACGCGCAAACTCCGCGTGCTGGAATGATTATTATAAGGGATTTTCAACCATATATGCAACTACTACTAATTCATCGTGAGCTTGGAGATATGATCGTTTGAAGTTTACCAAAACATACTTTTTAACTTATTTGATATTTCCATGTTTTCTTATTCCTTCCAAAAATATGTATTTTTTTGATTTTATACTATTTTCGAGTTCATTCTAGTTGCGAAATATTACAATATATCCACCTTGGGAACATTCGACCTTGAATGAGGTTACTCTTACTTGACTTGAGGTAGTAACATCAACTTCAAACACACACAAGCACTTGCAGCAAAACGTGATGCTTACAAAAATTTGGATAGTTCTTAGAAGAAACTTTGTGCCTTGGTCTAAACTTTTTCCTGATTTAAACAAAAGCAAATATCTCTTCTTCATGTCCTCTTCAGCTTCCCAAGTAGCTTCTTTAACAAATTGGTTCTTCCAAAGTACCTTTATTAATGCTGCCTCTTTTGCTCTCAACTTCCGAACTTGGCGATCTAGGATTTGCACTAGAATCTCCTCTTAAGACAAGTTATCTTTGATCTCAATATTTTCAGGTAGAATGATAAGGGAAGGATCTCCCATGCACTTCTTCAAAAATGGATAAACAAAACACCATATTGACCGCAACTAACTCTTGTGATAGCTCCAACTAATAAATTACTTTTCAATCCTCTTGGAAATTCTATATGGACCAACATAAAAAGGAGTAAGTCATAACAACAAAAAGGGATATAGAGGCAATAAAAAATTAAATTAGCGTCCATAACTACGGTCACCATAGACGTTACCATCCAATGCTCTTTGGCCGCTATATCGAGGGTCGGCAAAGGCTTTTGAAGCCATTTGGATCAAAGCTGGTAAAGTCATGCTCTTTTCCCGCTAAAAACTCATTTGATTTACTGGAAAATTGGTTGTAGCAATTAAAAAGTCTAAGAAATCCAATCCAAAATGGCTAGTTTTCTCATGTAGAGCCCATTTGTATAGAAAGTAAAACCAAGTAGATTATTGCTAAAACACATTTGTTCTAGCGGCAATGGCTTCCGCAATTAAGATGGTTGTTAATCCAATAAAAATAGTAGTTATACATTTGTAGTGTCTATTTTTATAGCTGGTAAATCCTACAAAATTGCTGCTAATGGGCATTAGTTATATTGGTAATAAAGAAAACTTTTAAATTAAATTTACTACGACAATCATGTTCATGTAACGTCCATTTTGATAGCTGGAAAATTCGATAAAAAATGCCGCTAAAACTTCATATGTTTAACGACAATGGTTTGATGGTAATTATAAAGTCTAGAATTTCCTCTTAATACCATCTTAATTTCCTCCATTTAGCGTCTAGTATTTTTGTCTAGAAAATTCACTTAGTTTGACTCTAAAATTCACAAACTTTAAGGACCAACTTTTAGTCATAAATAATAATGACCACATCAATTGAAAAGTATCTTGTTCACACTTCTACTGATAAAGCCAACAAAATTCTAATTTAAGATTCTATTAGATTTGGTGTTGTTTCTCAAATGCTAAAAAATCTATTATATAATTCATAGAACATATAGATCTCATAAAATAAAATAAAAAATCATTAACTTAAACAATTGTATCAGAATTTTAAAAATAAACTTATCTTAACGAACCAATGTCATTATATAACTAATTCATAGAACGTAGTAGATCTCATCAAATTAAAACAAAATAGATCATTAATCCAAACAATAGTATCAAAACATTAAAACTAAATTTCTATTAACGAAACAATATCATTATATAACAAATCCAATAAAATAGTGTCTTCAATAAATTTCCACAATGGTTTGCAATATTGAATATCTTATAGGCATTATTTTTGAAAATCATACCGCATGACCTGAACTAATTAAATAAATTTGTCAAAAGATGAAACTGAATTGATAAATATATCACGAGATAAAACAAGTTCTCATACTCTAATAAAATATTTACTAGAGTAAATGTTACCTCAAAAAGCTATGTGAAAATACCAATGACCCTAGTATGAAAAAAAACACTTCAGTATGAAGACTTTTACAACCTAGACAAGAAATAAAGAAAAAGCAAAAGCACATTTGTAGCCTGAGCAACAATCCGTGAATGAAAGGAAGCACATTAACAACTTAGCAGACTGGATGTACAATTCATATACATACACACACATAATTTATGTATAAACCCCCCTATTCAATTGGTATAATGAACCGATAAAATTTACATCAGTATTGGACGCTCAAAACCTATTAAGATATAAAAATATCAAACCAATACAAACAGGCAGCAAGCTAGAGAATGATACCAACATAAAGTTCACACATAGTAGCAGAAATCCAGTGCACAAAGTAGCTGTAGTAATTAGACCACTAATATGCAACTATACCAACAATGCCTAAGTTAAAAGTAACTACACTTCCCGAAAGCGGGGCCATTTTGATGCTTCAATATGTGTATCTTTTATATTTCTTGATCAACGTCACTAACCTACAATTTGAGTGTCTATGCATCGATGCTAGTAACGTAACACAACCAAGGGTTGGGGTCGTATTCCAAGAGAGTTGTAGAGGAGGTAGTTACTTAGAATTTAGTTCTAAATAGTCATTTCTCATGACATTTTCTAGTTGTACAAAAATTAGATTCATTTGTTACATTAAAGTGTCAAATATCAAGAATAAAAGTATTTTTCACATGTAGTAGCATACCAAAAATAAAGGACAAAAAATGTATTGGAGAAAGTTCTTGTGTGTCACCACAATATATGTTGACAGAAACTTAAGGGTACTTGATTTTGATAAGAAAATTTACAAGAAAATGGTGACTAGGCTAAGATTTAGGTTACAGTAAGTTCCTTCTCGGGCAACTTACCCTATATCAAATGAATTCCCCTCGGACACCACTCGTCTAAACGAACCAGCCTATGCTTTTACCGCACCCTGACCATTCGATAGAAGATTCTTGTATATGGGACTAGGGCTCAGCCTCTCGGGCTGAACCTCATATCGACCCACTCCTCAGGCCATCAGTCTACTTATCTTGGTTTCATTACCTTCCTCTCGAGCAAGGCGAAAATACATGGGTTGTTTTGTATTTGCAACTTCAAACCTATTAAAATAAACCAACATGTAGGTGAAATCACAATTAAAATTCATATTATCCTATCAGCAAGCAAGACCAAACAGTAATATCAGCATATATTTGCTAAATCACACCATAAGAATGGAGTTTTAAGCCACACATCAAGTAATAATAGAATATAGTTAAAATGATTAAGGAAGAAAGTTCATATAATAGATTAAGCCTTAAAAATATCAAAGGAAAGTAAATGAAGAAGAACCACTTCAAACATTGGAAGAAGAATTTCTTTCTTCAAGTTTCCTTAAAACCCTCTTCAAGAGGAACTCTATACTTTTCAAGGATCACTTCAAAATTCTCTATTTATATTGTGGATAGTCTATTTTTTAGAGCTAGCATGAATTAGATGATTCAACAAAGAATTTATCAGTTGTTGAATCATGATGCTCTAAAGAAAACCCTTGAAACCCAATGGGATTTGACTAGGCACCACATCATTTATTCAAACCTGTATAAACTTTGTGTGTCATTATTTTCTACAAGATACTTTTTCTGTTTCTTCATACTACTAACTTGCGGGTGAGTAGACAAACCAATATAGGTAGCTCAGTAAGGAATAATTTAATTCATCCCAATCCTGTTGTATATAACATAGTTCAACAGGTATGTCGAGTCTTTCCAACATCTCCTCTTTGGTTCTAAAAGTTTCCATTTTATTACGTGATTTAATCTCTACTCCAGCGAGATGTTAATTACATCGGTGTAAATCTTCTATGAGGTAATTTTTGTATTGAACAGTGTCAAAAAACTCTGCATGGTATTGAAGATATTGTTTTTTGTTGTATTCTAGAAATCATTTCTTGTATATTGATTAATATGTAATATTGAAAATTTTGATTTGTTTTCTCCTACTAAATATTACCATATCATTATTAATGATTCTCTGTTTAAGGAATTTTTTGGCTCTGAAGTAACCAGTGATACATTTTTCATGCTTGGATATGTATAGCCTGATCAGATTGAAACAACGTTGGAATATACTATTTTTTTTGCTAAAACTCGGGCTGACATCTCTCGCTTTTGTCCCCAATCTCTTAGTTTTGAAAATTGAATCTCGCCCATATTTTGGCTACAAATATGGTTCATTTTAATTAACTTCATTTTTTTTAATTTGAGGATGATGATAAATTATTTGTTCTTGTGATTTTATGATCTTGGAATTTATATTTTTCTTTTTACGTTCTTTTTTATGTTTATTTTATTTCTCATCAAGTGGAGTTATAGAAACAATTTGTCAATCTCTGTCATTTGCGGTTCGTATCTTCAAACTTACTTTGTGAGACTACTGATGAAAGTATTTGTTGTAATTTTTGGGTTTCTTTTTTCTAGAAAGAAAATGATGATTTTGATAAATAAGTTCTTGAAATTTCACGATATACAGTTTTGACTTTCTTTGTCGTTCTTTTTAATGTTTATAAAAAGATTAATTAGAATGTATTTTTGGGGGTGGGGGTGGGGGGAGGGGGGTTCATTATTATTTTTATTCAACTTTTTATTTATTTTTTATTTCATTCTTTTACGATTGTTGACACCCATTTTTTACCTTTAACTGTTTAAAAAATATTATTCGATTAATTACGTATTTTTAAAAATATATTTCATGTTTTAAATGTTAGTCCATTTTATCCAAAAAAATATATTTAATATGCATACTTTATAAGAATTATTATAAAATTATTCTAGAATTATTAATAAATTTCGAAATACTTATTTTACTGAAATGTTTAAAAATGTAAGTGAGTTTAATTATATAAAAAATATTATAATATATATAGTATTTTAATTGGATATCAACTCTTCAATTTTCCCTAAAATCATTTATATCTTAGCTTATTCTATTCAAAGTTCTCTCAATTCTAGTCTATTCAATATCAAGTGTATTACAATTATATGCACTTTTCCATTCCAATTCTAGCAAACTTTTATTGCAAGTTTGGCCATTCAATTCCAATCCAATGTGATTTTGAGATTTCATTTTATAATCTGGAGCATCCATCTTTTGATATTGAATCGCAGCCCCTCATCTCTTAAATAATTAACGGTTGAGATTAACCTATCCTTACTTTCCATTTTGATGCTAAAGACCTAAACCCTGACTATTCCATTTTTATACTCTTCCTCGCCTCCATATCTAGCCGCCATCTCTACCACTTTTTCTCTCCACTGATGACTCTCTCTCCCCCCTTGCCTCTTCTCCTCTCTCCTTCCTTTTGTAACAACCTAGAGATTATGATGTTGGTTATGATGTTATAAAGTCCTAAATAGGTCTATTATGTGACATTAAGTCAGTTTCTAAGAGTTTAGGTGCATTTGAAGTCAAACGTCAAGGGACGACAAAGACGTTGGACGACTAAGTCACCTATGTGCCTCAAATGTTGTTCTATGTGTTTATTTGTTATTCGTGATGTTTTAAGGTTAATAAATGAGTTATTATATCATGTATAGGTAGTGTGTAAAGTTTTGTGATGTTTGGAGGTCAAACATCCAAGAACGTCCATGTAGTTCGAAAGATGTGCCTTTAAATGACCTTGTATGTCTAAGCATGTTTGGTCGAGTTTTACGCGCTCGTTTTGGATGAAATTCATGTGAAAGGTGCTAAACTTGTATTTTATTTTTTTGGGTTGGAAACGTACAGTCAAACATCCTCAAGCACGACCCAAGGGTCCTTGAGGAAGGACTCAAGTTAGTGCCGTAGATTGCCCAAGACAGCCCAACCAACGGTTGGCAATCGACACCCTGTGGGTCAGTCGACGCCCCGTTGGTGGAGGATTGTCGATTATGAGAGGAGAGTTTAAATACAAGCCTCAGTTCCAGACCACGGACCAACAGGATGGTCCGTTGGTCAAGGGACGGGCCGTCGATGGCACTTCCGCCTGTGAGGTTGTGTTATACGCAACTTCACTGTTACATGAGGGCTGAAGTTGTAATTTCACACCACATACAAATAGAATGTTTTCAGATTACTAAGGGGTATTTTTGTTATTTTAAATGTCTTTATAAGCCTTAAACACATTGAACACTTTATTCTTCAAAATCAAAAAAACAAATCTCTTACAATTATCTCTAGAACTCCATTAGAGTCAAAACTCAAGGAAGGGCTTGGTATGACAAATTGTCTGTAGATCATTCATAAAATTGAATAATTATCTTTATGAAGGTATGAATTTTTATCCTTGAAACTCTCTCCATCAAGGAGCCCAACCTTCAAGATGTTATCTCAAGT
Organism: Solanum lycopersicum; assembly: GCF_036512215.1. Lineage (NCBI taxonomy): Eukaryota > Viridiplantae > Streptophyta > Magnoliopsida > Solanales > Solanaceae > Solanum > Solanum lycopersicum. Next base: position 32,091,866 of record NC_090800.1, on the reverse strand, counting down.
TTTCAAAGATGAATTGTCCAATTTCATGACTCTACCATTGGATCATTAATCAATTAATTTTAAACGTTTCTTATGGACTAAACTGCTATTGTATTATTAATTTTAACCTAGATTACGTATGAACCCATGAATTGGATGAACCCTAGTCTTTGACTAAGTTATGAGTTACTTGAGATTGACCTAATATTGATGAATTGTGGTGTACATTTCTATGGGCTGTCTAATGATGTAATAATTGTATTCAATTGATATATATATTGAAATGGATTGATGAGTATGTAGTGAATTGACCTATTTTCATGAATATAGTTATAATTATGGTGAATTGTTGGTTATGTCCATGGGTAAGGGCCTTGTGATATTTAATGTGGTGATTTGGCATTGAATTGATGTATTGAAGGTGGATTGGTGGTAGACTTCCATATTTTCTTTATTTTGATGTTAATTAGGCTTAAATTGTTTTTTAATTTTTATGGTCCACTTATGATGGCGGTGTTATGTGTTTTACTTGTAATTGATGTGGCCTTGTCGACATTACTTTATGTATTATGATGATCATGGCCTTGTCGGAAAATACTTGAAGTAATGTGGCTATTTGTGTAATGATTATATAAATCATGACAATACCTATCTATATGTGAAGTCATATATGTGTTCTTCTATTAATGTCATCTTAGGTCATTATGTTAGATTATGACTTTGACCTAGTGTGCAAAGAACTAAAGGTTGAGTCTTGGTTATTCTTATTGACTATCTGAGTCAATATTGGTCATTTTTATGATTTTATGATAGTGTATACGATAACTTGAAGATGATAATAGTTGCTTCTATGTGCTTCTAAAATGACATGTAAGGTGTGTTAAAGTGAAGTATGTGGTATCTTGTGTTGGTTGACTTGTGTCCCTTGCTTGATGTACATATGTACATGAATATGTGATGCCTTGACTTAAAATTTTAAAGTATTTAGTCTTATATGTATGAATGATTTGAGACCTTAAATGATGTTAAGTGAGTCTTTTATGTGGAACCTTGAACCTTGTGGTAAGGTTATGAATGTTGAAGTCGTTACCCATAATGGCATCCTTCAAAGAGAAGGTATGATGGACTTCAGGTTAATTGGATGTAACGACATCATATTAATCCGTAGGAAACTCATCATGAGTTTCTTGTAGCCATTGTAAGGTAAGCCTAAAGGACATCTTTTGTAGGGTAAATGTGATGAGATTATGAACTAGATATGGAACCCCTTTACATGAACCTTAAATTCGAATTACTCTAAGTAAAAAGAAGGTTAGCACCGAGTGAGTATGGTAAGGGAAATAGTTTCAGTCAAAGAATGAGACTAGAATACAAAGCATGCCCTTCATATTCCTTAACCATGTGCCTACAAGGGATGTGTCTAAGTTCTACCATTGGAACGTAAAATAACCTTATCGGAGTAGGATAAAACTCTTGATTCCATGTCTTGCTATCATTGTCTTTGTCGGTTATTCCTATTATCATCCTATGGAATACCTATTAGAATTAGAGAAGTTCTATGAGGTTAAGGGTATGAGACGCTATCTGTACATTGCTTAATAGGTTTTGAAGGTGTTACTTGGAGTTCCTAGGTCTTGTCCAAGACCATTACATGAATGTCTATTATGTTTTTAATGTCTTCTAAATGAAATAATGAATGTAATGACTTAGGTTAAGAAAGTATGTTAAATGTATAAGTACTTATCTAGAGTAGTTAAGGGTCGTCTAGTTAAGGTGTGAAGGCGGCATATGAATGTTCACTTTGTATCTTTCCTAGATGAGTCTTAAGAACGACTCTAGTTTAGAGAATAGTTTATTATGTGGAGATGTATAAACTTTGGTAGTTTTAAGGATTATTTAGGTAGTCTTGAAGAGGTCAATCATGGACGTTATCTTCCTCATTTACTTAAGTATGTCTTTTGATAGCCTTTGGTAAGATGTCATATCATCAATATATTCTTATGCTAAGTGAGCATGATTTTATCATAGATAGTCTATAGGATCTCTTAAGTGTGTGTGAGAGATTGTATGGGCGGTTGTTTCACAACTCACTCAAGGTTTACTTAGAGTCATCTTTGGTGGAAGAATCGTACATTGATGTTTATGATGTCTTGTAATTCTTTATGTAACTCATCATAAGTAGTCTTGAGGGTCATTTAGGTATGCCTAGAGAGGTTGTATGGGCGGTGTCTCTTGATGTTACTTAAGTAATTCTTAGGATAGCTTTAAGTGGGATAATTCTATACTAGAAGATGTCAAAAGGGAAGATAAGAAACATCACTGTACAGTGAAGGAATTAACTGTGACAGTGAGTTCCGCTTAATGAAATGTTAGCTCAAAATTATGATAATTTGTTTGAATGTTGTCTTATGTGTTTATAAGTTGTTAAATGTTGTTCTTATTATTATAATATGATTTTTAGATTAAAAGATGCATATTTCCAATAAATGTTCGTTTTCACGATTTCATGCATTATTCCATACTTAGTACATGTGGTTGTACTAAACTATACTTTTATATATCTCTATAGTTGTTTGTAGGTGAGGGGCATTTGGGAAGTTAAGACTTGGACCATAGAAAATTGTTCAAGAGAAGTTGAAGTATGTCCTCATTTAACTCGAGGGCATATGTGTCTTTTATGTTTTCTATTTGAAGTGTTGTAATAGACTACATATTTCTATATTCATATTTTGCATTGGCAGTGTACCAAGTGTCTCTAATAATATGATGAGATTGAGACTTTGTATTTCCTATGACTTTATATGAAAGAGATTTTTAAAGGCTATGATATGTTTTTGTGAAAACTTTTAATTCTGCACTACTTTTCACTATGTTTCTGTGATAAATGAAATGTAAGGGCTTGTACAAGACCTACGAGTGGTCAAGTACGCCAGTTGCAATCTAGGATAGACCCTAACATCTAGGGTGTGGTTTTGAGATTTGACTAGCTTGGTATAAGATCATAGTATGTGAAAGTAGTATTATGAATCAAAGAGTCTCATCAACTAATTTCTTGTAGAGTCTTGACTATTGGTATGAGTCGCGACACATCTATGGGCGAGAGTCTATAGGACGACAGAATTTCCCTTCTTTTCTACTTCTATGTTGTGCCGTATACTAAAAGTAATGAGTACTCTTTTGTTATAATTTTCCTTGTGTTTCTAGGAAGATGAATACGAGGAGGATGTCAGCTAGGGTAGTTGAAGACAATGAGGTGTAAGAGGATATTCCGCCTCAAGTTCAAGAAGTTAAGCAAGTTCCTCAAGGTTCTCAATGTGATCAAGTCTGTAATGGGGAATGAGGTAATGGGGATCCCCCACAATTGAGTAATAGGGATATCAGAGAGGCTTTACTTAATTTAGCATGAGCCATGACTACTCAAGTGAATTTTATTATGGCGCCTAGGGTGAATGTTGTTGAGAGCACTATGATGTCTAGGTTAAAAGATTTTGTGAGGATGAATCCTCCTATCTTTCTTAGATCTATCGTAGGAAAGGATCCCCAAGAGTTTCTTGATGGAGTGTACAAGGTGTTGAGTTCTATGGGGGTTAAATCTAGAGAGAAGGCAGAGTTGTCTTTGTATCAATTGAGGGATATTTCTAAAATATTGTAGACTCAATGGAGGATAATAGGCCGGAGGAGTTGTGTCCTATTGTGAGGGAAGAATTTAAGGAAGATTTTCTTGGTAAGTACTTTCCCTGTGAGAAAAAGGAAGATAAGGTAGATGAGTTAATCAATCTCAATCAAAGCAATATAAGTGTTGAGTAATACTCTTTGAAGTTCCCAATGTTATCTAGATATATCCCTTCTCTTGTGTCTAATCCAAGAGTTGAAATGACTCATTTTGTGACGGGTGTAGCCGACATAGAGAGGGAGAATGTCGTACCGCTATGCTACGTGATAAAATGACTCTTTCTATACTAATTGTGTATGCACAATCAATTGAAGAGTCTAAACTTAGGAGGATGGCTAAAAACATTAAAAGGGGTGGTTCTATTGACCAAGAGCAAACTAGGTTTAAGAAAAGGGCTCAATCTCAAGAATAATCTAGGAGTGCTATGGTCTAGCTTGAGAAAAGAGGTGGTTCCAAAAATGGCAAGCCTACCGGTGTCAATTTTTGGAAGAAGAATTATGGTGAGTGTCTAATGGGTACCGGGAGTTTCTATGGTTGTTGTATGGAATGACACAAGGTGAGAGATTTCCTATGGTTGCTTTTTGAGGAAGAGAGGGTAATCAGGTTGCTCTTAGTGTTCCAAAGGATTATGCTCCAACAAAGAGGGGTTCTACGCACTCTCGACTAGAGGGGAGAAGCCGGGTGATAGTGATTATGATGAGGGTAATTCCTTTCATTTCTTTTTAGTGATATGAGTTCCTTCTAAGTGGGGGAGTATGATTCATAGATGGGATAAAATAGTAATAGAAGCAAGTTTCATCTGCATGGTGTGTAGAAGTTTTGTTTAAATTGAATTTCATTAACTTCTTGCATTATGTATTTTTATGAAGCCATAATTATATTGTTATATGTGCTATATGGTTTTATATTGCATATTAGCATGCTAATATCATGAATTGTCTAAAAAGTTACATTTTTGATAAAGTTGCAAAAATCAATGTAGCTTGGGAAAACATGTCACATTTAAAATTTTGGGAATTTGAATAATTTATTCATTGATATAGAATTTTTATAATATGATTAGAATTAAGGTATATAAGTATGATATTGAATACAAAAAAAGTTTTTGCTATTTAGAATGAAGCATTTGAGTTTTATAGCATAATGAGTTATAGAATTTTTTTCTAGTTTCTTGTTGTGTTGTGAAGATTTTGACTATGTGAAATTTATATTATCTTGTTGATTATGTGTTGTATCGTATGAAAAATTAGCTTCTAGTTAAATCTCTATCCTCGGAAGTGTTCGGAGAATGGCAAGTGTCATTCGAGGATGGATATTGTCCAAGTGGGGGAGATTGTAAGATCCCGAAAGTGAATTAGGTGAAATAGAGTCTAACATGTTTTTATGATGTTCTAAGGTCCTAAATAGGATTATTATGGGATATTGAGGCAGTGTCTTAAACTTTAGGTGCATTGGAAGTCAAACGTCAACGGACGACCATAACGTTCGATGACTAAATCACCTATATTCCACATATGTGATTCTATGTGTTTATGTGTGATTCATCAGGTTTTAAAGTCCTTAAATAAGTTATTATAGAATTTATAGGCAGTGTGTAATGTTTCGTGAAGTTTGGAGGTCAAACATCAAATAAGACATTTTCATCAAGTTTTACGTGTTCGTTTTGGATGAAATTCACGTGAGAGGTTCTAACCTCATGTAAGATCATATTTGGGTTGAAAATATCCGGGAAAACATCCCCAAGGACCACCCAAGGGTCCTTGAGGAAGGACCCCTGTTGGTGCCCTAGATTGCCCAAGACAACCCAACCAACGATTGACAATCGACGCCCAGTGGGTCAGTCGACGCCTTAATGGTGGATCATCGTCAATTCGGAGTTAGTCGTGGTAGAGGAAAATCTAAATACAATGCTTAGTCCCAACAACGGATCAACGGTATGGTCCGTTGGGCAAAGGACAAGTCGTCGGTAGCCCTTCCGTCTGTGAAGCTGTGTTATGCGCAACTTCACTGTTAAGTGAGGGGTGAAGTTGTAATGTAATCCCACTTCCAAATATAACGTTTGGAGGTTCCTATGGGGTATTTTGTGTATATTAAATGTGTTTATAAGACTTAAGCACATTGAAGACTTCATTCTTCAAAATTAAAAACCCAAATCTTTTAAATTTCCCTCTATAACTCCATTGGAGTCAAAATCAAGGAAGGGCTTTGTGTGACGAATTAAGAGGATATTCTTCATATAAGTGAAGAATCAGATTCATCAAGGTATGAATATTGATCCTTGAAACTCGCTTCATCAAGGATCCCAACCATCAAGATGTTTTCTAAAGTTTTCAAATTTGAATTGTCCAATTTCATGATTCTACCATTGGATCGTCCATCAATTTTTTTTTAACATTTTGTTATCGATTAAATAGTTATTCTAATGATGAATTTAACCTAGATTACCGATAAACCCTAGTTTTTGACTAAGTTATGGATTACTTGATATTGACCTAATATTGATGATTTATGGTGTAGATTATTATGGGTTGTTTAATGATGTAATAATTGCATTCAATTGATATCTAGGTTGTATTGAATTGATGAATATGTATTTATTTGACCTAGTTTCATGAATATAGATATAATTATGTTGAATTGTTGATTATGGCCATTCATAAAGACATTGTGATATAGAATGTGGTGATTTCACATTAAATTAAGGTATTGAAATTGGAGTGGTGGTAGTTTGTCCTATTTCCTTTATTATGATGTTAATTAGGCTTCAATTGTATTGTAATTTTTATGGTCCAGTTATGGTGGAAGTGTTATGTGTTTTACTTGTAATTAATGTGGCCCTGTCATTGTTACTTTATGTATTATGATGATCATGGCCTTGTCGGAAAATACTTGAAGTAATATTGTTATTTTTGTAATGATTAGATAAATCATGACAATATATATCTACATGTGCATTCATATATGTGTTCTTCTATTCATGTCATCTTAGGTGGTCATGTTAGACTATGACTTTGACCTAGTGTGTGTAGTCTAAGGGATGAGTCTTGGTTTTTCCTAATTGACTATATGAGTCTATGATTGTAATATTGATGATGTTATGGTAGTGTGTAGGATGACTTAAAGATGGTAATAGTTGCTTCTATGTGCTTGTAGAATGACATGTAAGGTATGTTAAAGTGACGTATGTGGTGTGTCGTGTTGGTTGACTAGTTTCCGTTGCTTGATTTACATATGAACATGAATATGTGATGCATTAACTTAGGATGTTAAAGTTCATAGTATTGTATGTATGAATGACAAGAGACACTAAATGATGTTAAGAGAGTCTTTTATATGGAACCTTGAACCTAGTTGTAAGGTTATTAATGTTGAAGTTTTTAGCCGTAATGGCATCCTTCAAAGAAAAGTAATGATGAAATTAAGGTTAATTGGCTCGAACGACATCATATTAATCCTTAGGAAAGTAATCATGAACTTCTTGCCTCCATTGTAAGGTAACCTTAAAGGACCTCTTTGGTATGGTAAATGTTATTAGGCTATGAACTAGATATGAAACCCTTTTACATGAACCTTAAGTGTGAATTACTCTATGATAAATAAGGCTAGCGCCGAGTGAGTATGGTAAGGGAAGTAGTTTTAGTCAAAGAATGAGACTAGAATACAAATCATGTTCTTTATATTCATTAACCATATGCCTACATGCAATGTGCCTAAGTTCTTCGAGTGGACCATAGAAAAACTTCATTAGAGTAGGATAGAACTCCGGATCCATGTCTTGATATCATGGTCTATGTCTGTTATGCCTATTCTCATTATATGTTATATCTATTAACATTAGAGAAGTTCTATGAGGTTTAGGTGGTGGTATAAGACGCTATCAAGACATTGCACAATAGGCTTTGAAGGTTTTACTTGGAGTTCCTAGGTCTTATACAAGACGATTACTTGAGTGTCCTTAATTTTTTGAATGTCTACTAAATAAAGTAATGAATGCAATGGCTTAAGTTAAAAAAGTATGTTAAATGAATAAGTACATAGCTAGAGTAGTTAAAGTTTTCTAGTTAAGGTTTGAAGGGGTCATAGGAATGGTTACTTCATTTCTTATCTAGATGAGTTCCTAAGAATTACTCTACTCAAGGAGTAGTTTATTATGTGGACATGATCTAAACTTAGGTAGTCTTATGGATCATTTGGGTAGTCATCAAGAGGTCAATCGTGGACATTATCTTCTTGATTTACTTAATTAAGTCTTTTGATAGCCTTTGGTAAGAAAATGTCATATCATCTATATATTGTTATGTTAACTGATCATGATTTTATCATAGGTAGTATATAGGATCTCTTAAGTGTGTATAAGGGATTCTATGAGCGGTTGCTTGACAACTCACTTGAGTCTTAGAGTCACCTTTGGTAGAAGAATCTTACATTGATGTTATAAGTGTGTATGTAACTCATTAGAAGTAGTCTTGAGGTTCATTTAGGTAATGCCTAGAGAGGCTGTATGGGAGGTCTCTCTTTGTGTTATGTGAGTCTTAGAATAGCTTTAAGTGGGATAATTACATACTAGAAGATGTCAAAAAAGAAGATAAGCAACTTGGTATAGTGAAGGCATTCACTGTAACAGTTAGTTGAGCTTACTGAAATATTGGCTAATAATTATGATAATTTGTTTAAATATTATCTTATGAGTTTCGAAATTGTTAAATCTTGTTCTTGTGATTATAGTATAATTTTTAAATGAAAAGGTGCATATTTCCAATAAATGTCTGTTTTCATGATTTTCATGCATTACGCCATACTTAGTACATGTGATTTTACTAATTCATGCTTTTATCTATCTCTATATTTGTTGGTAGGTGAGGATAATTTGGGAAGTGAAGACTTGGACTATAGAAAATCATTCAAGAGAAGTTGAAGTATGTCCTCATTTAACTAAAGAGCGTATATGTCTTTTATGTTTTCTATTTGAAGTATTATAATAGACTAACTATTTCTATATTCGTATTGTGAATGGGTCGTGTCCCAAGTATTCTTGTGTCTTAAGATGCTGCAAATTTGAGCATGGTGCCTAGGGTGAATGTTGTGGAGAACACTATGACGTTTAGGTTAAGAGATTTTGTGAGGATGGATCCTCCTATATTTTTTGTCTCTAAGGTGGGAGAGTATACCGAAGATTTTCTTGATGGAGTGTACAAGGTGTTGAGTTCTATGGGGGTTACAACTAAGAAGAAGACAGAGTTGGCTTCGTATAAATTGAGGGATGATTGTCAAATATGTTACACTGAATGGAAGGATAATAGGTCGGAGGAGTCGGGTCCTAATGTGTGGGAAGAATTTAAGGAAGCTTTTCTTGGTATGTACTTTCCCTGTGAGAAGAGGGAAGTTAAGGTAGAGTAGTTTTTCAATCTCAAGCAAGGTAATATGAGTGTTGAGAAATACTCTTTGAAGTTCTTAATGTCATCTAGATATTCCCCTTCTATTATGTCTGATCCATGAGATGAAATGACTCATTTTGTGATGGGTGTAGCCGACTTAGTGAGGGAGGAATGTCGTACCGCTGTGCTACATGATGATATGACCCTAGCTAGACTCATGGTGTATGCACAATTAATTTAAGAGTCTTAAACTTAGGAGAATGGCTAGAAACTTAAAAAGTTATGGTTTTAATGACAAAGAGAAAACTAGGTTTAAGAAGATGACTCAATCTCTAGAAGAATCTAGGAGTGCTATGTTCAATGTCGAGAAAGGAGGTGGTTCAAAAAATGGCAAGCTTATCGGTGTCAATTGTGGAAAGAAATATTATGGGGAGTGTCTAACGGGTACATGGAGTTTCTATGGTCGTGTTAAGGAAGGATACAAAGGAGAGAGATTGTCCTATGATTGCTTCTAGAGGAAAAGAGGTTAATCAAGTTGTTTCAAGTATTTCAAACGATAATGCTCCAACAAAGAGGCGTCTCTATGCACTCCGAACTAGAGGGAAGAAGCCAGGTGATGGTGATGATGATAAGGGTAAGTCCCTGCGTTTCTTTTTAGTAATATTAGTTCCTTCTAAGTGGGGCAATATGATTAGTAGATCCAACAAAATTGTCATAGAAATATGTTGCATGTGCATGATGTATATGAGTTTTGTTGAAATTGAATTGCATTAGCTTCTTCCATTCTGTATTTTTATGAATCCATAATTATGTTGTAAAATGTGTTGATATGGTGTTAATTTGAATATTATCATTTTCCTATCAATGTATCTAGGAAAAACTACTCACTGTAAAATTTTGAGAATTTGACTAATTGATTCTTTAGTCTAAGACTGTTGTAATATGGTTAGAACTCAGGTATATAAGTATGATATTGAATATAAAATGATGTTTTTCTATTTGGAAGGAAGCATGTGAGCTTTGTAGCATAATGTGTTATAGAATTGATTTCCAGTTTCTTGTTGTGTTGTGAATATAATGATTATGTGAAATTGATGTTTTCTTCTTGATTATGTGTTTTATGGTGTGTTTATCATATTCTAGATAAATTTCTATTCTTGTAAGTGTTTGGAGAGTGGTCAGTGTCATTTAAGGACAAATGTTGTCCAAGTGGGGGAGATTGTAAGACCCTGAAAGTGACTTAAGTAAACTAGAGACTAACATATTTTTAATGATGTTCTAAGTTCCTAAATAGGTGTATTATGGGATATTGAGGCAGTTTCTAAGATTTTAGGTTCATTGGAAGTCAAATGTCAAGGGATGACCAAAACATTGAACGATTAAGTCACCAATGTGCCTCATATGTGGTTCTATGTGTTTATGTGTGATTCATGAGATTTTAAGGTCCTTAAAGGATTTATTATAGCATGAATAGGCAGTGTGTCATGTTTCGTGAAGTTTGTATTTCAAACGTCCAAGAACGTCTGAAAAATTCAAAAAAGGTGCCTTGAAATGACCTTGTTTGTCTAAGAATGTTTTGTCGAGTTTTAAGTGTTAGTTTTGGATGAAATTCAAGTGAGAGGTGATAAACTTTTATAATATCATGGTTGGGTTTGAAACTTCCGGACAAACATCCCCAATGAGAACCCAAGGGTTCTTGAGAAGGGAGCCAAGTTGGTGCCCTAGATTGCCGAAGACAGCCTAACCAATGGTTGGCAATCGACGCCCAGTGGGTCAGTCGATGCCCCGTTGGTGGAGGATCATTCATTCGGAGATATTCATGGGACATGAGAGTCTAAATACAAGCCTCCTTGCCTAACCAGGGACAAATAGGATGGTCCTTTGGTCAAGGGACAGGTCGTCAATGACCCTTCCGTCACTGAGGCAGTGTTAAGCATAGCTTCACTGTTAAGTGAGGGGTGAAGTTGTAATTTCAGCTCACTTCCAAATAGAAGTTTTGGTAGTTCCTAATGGGTATTTTTGGTATTTTCAATGTGTTTATACGCCTTAAACACATTGACGACTTCATTCTTCAAAATAAAAACGCCAAATCTCTTAGAATTCTCTCTAGAACTCCATTGGAGTAAAAACTCAAGGAAGGGCTTGGTGTGACGAATTGAGTGGACATTATTCATCAAAATGAAGAATTAACTTCATTAAGGAATGTAGTTTTATCCTTGAAACTCTTTAATCAAGGAGCCCAACCTTTAAGATGTTTTATAAAGTTTTCAAAGTTGAACTGTCCAATTTCATGATTCTACCATGGGTTCTTGCACCAATTTTTTTTCTAAACATTTATTACATATTAAATTTTTGTTTTATTGATTATTTTAACCTTCATTACCTATGAACCCATGAATTTGGTGTACCCTAGTTTTTAACAAAGTTATAGGTTACATGATATTAACCTAATTTTGATGAATTCTGGTGTAGATTTCTATGGGCTGTCTAATGATGTAATAGTTGCATTTGATTGATATCTAGGATGTATTGGATTGATGAATATGTAGTGATTTGACCTAATTTAATGATTATAGATACAATTATGTTGAATTGTTGGTTATGGCCATGGATAAGGGCCTTGTGATATTGAATGTAATGATTTGGCGTTGAATTGAGGTATTGGTGGTGGAGTGGTGGTAGGATTCCTTATTTCCTTTATTTTTATGTTAATTATACTTTAATTGTATTGCTATTGGTATGTTCCACTTATAATGCCAGTATTGTGTGTTTTACTTGTAATTGATGGCCTTGTCGGCGTTACTTTATGCATTATGATGATGATAACTTTTTGGCAACTACTTGAAGTAATGTGGCTATTTGTGTTGTGATTATGTAAATGAAGACAATATTTATCTACATGTTAAATCATATATGTTTTCTTCTATTCATGTCATCATAGGTGATCATGTTAGACTATGACTTTGACCTTGTGTGTATAGTCTTAGGGTTGAGTCTTGGTTATTCCTAATTGACTATATGAGTCTATGTTTGTAATATTGATGATTTTATGATAGTCTATAGGATGACTTGAAGATGATAATATTTAATTCTAGAATGACATGTAAGGTGTGTTAAAGTGAAGTATGTGGTGTCGTGTCTTGGTTGAGTTGTGTCCCTTGATTGATGTAAATATGAACATGAATATGTGATTTCTTGACTTAGGATGTTAAAGTTATTAGTCTTGTATGTATTAATGACAAGAGACCTTAAATGATTTTAAGAAAGTCTATTATGTGGAACCTTGAACCTAGTGGTAAGATTATGAATGTTGAAGTCGTTATCCTTAATGGAATTCTTCAAAGAAAAGAAATGATGGACTTAAGGTTAATTGGTTGAAATGGAATCATATTAATCCTTAGGAAAGTCATCAGGATCTTCTTGTCGCCATTATAAGGTAACCCTAAAGGATCTCTTTGGTAGGGTAAATTTTATTGGGTTATGAACTAGATATGGAACCCCTTTACATGAACCTTAAGTGTGAATTACTCTATGATAAAGAAGGCTAGCACCGAGCGAGTATGGTTAAAGAAGTAGTTTTAGTTAAAGAATGAGACTAAAACACTAAGCATACCCTTCATATTCCTCAACCATGTGCATACATGAGATGTGTCTAATATATGCCATTGGGGAGTAGAATAACCTCATCGGAGTAGGATAGAACTCTGGATTCCATGTCTCGCTATCATGGTCTATGTCGATTATTTCGTATTCTCATCATATGGAACATCTATTAGCATTATAGAAGTTCTATGAGGTTTAGGTGGTGGTATGAGACGCTATCTACACATTGCATTATAGGCTTTAAAGGTGTTACTTGGAGTTCCTAGGTCTTGTCCAAGACCATTACTTTTAATGTCCTTAGTATTTTGAATGTCTTCTAAATGAACTAATGAATGTAATGATGTAAGTTAAGAAAGTATGTTAAATGAATAAGTACATACCTAGAGTAGTTAATGGTTATCTAGTTAAGTTGTGAAGGGGGCATAGGAATGATCACTTCCTATCTTACTTAGATGAGTCTTAAGAATGACTCTAGTTAAGGAAATAATTTATTAGGTGGACATGATCTAAACTTAGGTAGTCTGAAGGATTATTTAGGTAGTTTTGAAGAGGTCAATCATGTACATTATCTTCTTGCTTTACATACGTAAGTCTTTTGATAGTCTTTGGTAAGAGAATGTCATATCATCTATATATTGTTATGTTAAGTAAGCATGATTCTATAATAGGTACTCTATTGGATATCTTAAGTGTGTGACTAAGGTATTGTATGGGAGGTTGTTTCACAATTCACTCAAGTGATACTTAGAGTCACCTTTGGTAGAAGAATCTTACATTAATGTTTGTGATGTAATGTAGTGTGTATGTAACTAATCAGAAGTAGTCTTGAGGGTCATTTAGGTATGCCTAGAGAGGTTGTATGGGAGTTCTCTCTTGGTTTTACTTAAGTGAGTCTTAAAATATCTCTAAGTGGGATAATTGCATACTAGAAGATGTCAAAAGGGAAGATAAGCAACTTTACTATACAGTGAAGGAGTTCAATGTAATAGTGAGTTGAGCTTACTGAAATGTTGGCCTAAACTATGATAATTTGTTTAAATGTTATCTTATGTGTTTCTAAGTTGTTAAATGTTGTTCTTATGATTTTAATATGATTTTTAAATAAAATATACATATTTAAAAAAATGTCCTTTTTGATGATTTTCATGCATTATGTCATACTTAGTACATGTTGTGTTACTAATTCATGCTTTTATCTATTTCTATAGTTGTTGGTAGGTGAGGAGTATTTGGGAAGTGAAGACTCTGATAGTAGCAAATCGTTCAAGAGACGTTGAAGTATGCCCTCATTTGACTCGAGGACATATATGTCGTTTATGTTTTCTATTTGAAGTATTGTAATAGACTTAGTATTTCTATATTCGTATTTTCTATGGGACGTGTCCCAAGTATTCTTGTGTCTTAAGATTATGAGGTTGAGACTTAGTATTTCCTATGACTTTATATGGAAGAGATTTTTAAAGGCTATGATATGTTTTTGTGAAAAGTTTTAATTCTGTACTAATTTTCACTATGTTTATGCGATGAATGATATGTAAGGGCTTCTACAAGACCTCCGAGAGGTCAAGTACGCCAGTTGAAATCTGAGATTGAACCCAACTTCTAGAGTGTGGTTTCGGAATGTGAAAACCTCCGGACTGCATGCTCAGGCAAAACCAGCAACATTCAAGCAGCGACACCCAGTCAGCTGCCTCCTCTCCACTCTCTCATTTCTGGACACTAGCTCCAAATCAGTTAACAAAGAAATCTCCAGCGAAGCTTTTGAATTTTTCAAACTGGTTAAAAGAAAGATATTTAACGGGTCTGTCCAAGTACATTCTCATCTTAGAAATTCTATTTCTTCTTCTTATAAGCAATGTGATGAATGTTCTATGCATGTTTGGTGTAGAATTTTTCTTAGTACTAAAATTGAACTACTAGTTATCACTTTAAGATTTTACAAACTGTTCATATGGATAGAAAATATAATTATAGTGTCCTTCATGTTCTTGGTGATCTTTATCGCTTACCTCATTGTCTGCTTCACAACAATATTGTGTGGAAATTTTCTCTTGTATTTTAAACAATACCTTTACTGTTTATTTTTTATTAAAGTCTATATGTTTGGTTATGAATTCACTGATTATCTGGATGAGATGTACCTATTGTTTATTACCTCCAATAATATCATTATATCCCGTTAATTGATGCAATTATACTTGTAGTAGTGGTAATAATTTTGTATGATAATTTGGAGTGCCACTTGAGTGTAGATTGATCCTCGACATATTTCTCATTTCATGTTGTTAATATCTTATATTAAGAATGTTAAAATACTTCTTGACTTGTGTTTTCTTCATTTAATATTATGATATCATTGCTTGAAATTGAGTAATTGATACTACGATGATTTTGATGGTATTGTGCAAGTCTGGACAGATTTTGTGACTCTTGGGTAAGTTAAATTTTTTTAATTATTATTTTATTTATTTATGTTAATTGATTATAATTTCCTTCCTTCAAGTTTTATTTATTCTCACTTATTATATTTTAGTAAAACTATATTTGATTGAGATAAAAAAAATTAAAATAATATTACTTATTTGGTTTTTTCTTTAAATACGGTAAATAATATGTGATTGATCCTTAGTAATTTCTTGCTATATAATACATGCCCTCTCCTTCAGGATATAAAGAGATGCCCTTATTCTTATTAGAATAGGCTTTAAAAATAATAAAAAGAATTAGAGGCTTACACTTAGCAATTATCAAAAAAAAATTCTACTCTAAAGAAAAGAAGTGAAAAATAAGTCTTGTGAACTCCATGAGGGCTCTCCAATTAGTTTTACTGCGTTCGGGATAAATAGTTGATTGAGTTTGTCTTCATCGCTGATAAATATTTCTGCTTTAACTGGTTACTTTTTCCTCAATTAGTTTAAATTTTTTCTTACATTATTACATCGAATGTTCTTGTGTGTTATGAAAGAAAGTAGCCGAGTTAGTTTGCATTCTTCCTCTCTCTATGTGAGATAATGTCTATGGTCAATGTGAGATTTATGTGAAAAATGCTCGTCCTATTTTTTTGACTTGGTGTCTAGGGGACTTATTAGGAGCATACATTTTTCATTCATTCTAAAACCTACTTAAATAAAAGCTCAATGCCTCTGGGAATTTAAGTGGGGGAGCTAGGCACCTTTTAGGACGTTATGCATGCGGTGGTGTGGTAGGGATACTTCTGGCTCTACAGAGATGATGGCATTGCCTCGAGTCGTAGACGACAAAGATCTATTTTGTCATTCCTTATATAGAAGTCGAGCGTTGATCCCTAAAGTCTTTGAATCTCCCTCCCCTTTTCCCTTTTTATGTGTTGTAATTATATTTATTTGGTGTGGTTTACTATATAAAATAAAATTTTGCACTTGACTATTTAATTGTGTAATATCTGTCACCTCGTTTTTCCCTTTATTATTTGCTTAGTATTTTTTATGTTTCACATTATGTTATCACCTACTCTAGCATGCTTACACAATTAATTAAATTCATTAAGTGTTTAATATTGTTGAATAACCTAGATGACATCTTTATATTAAATAACCTAAATGAAGTGACCATACTTACTACTTTTAACCTCTCACATAAGTTGCATGACATACGCCAGGATCCACATTTGTAGACCTTATGATATTCCTAAAAACATCCCCTCGAGGTTATATGAACCCTTACTCTGATCTTTGGTTCGTTGAACTTACTTAGGTCAGATATGTGACCTAACGCGCATCAATTTGTTAGATGGCGACTAACATTTAGAAGTCCCAAAATATTTGTTAGGTCATGATTAAAACACATTTTGTTAAAAATGGATAGTGACAATAATATCAATTTATTGAATTTTACCCTAGTCATTAAAACTACTATATTTATATTATTAATTAGGGATTTTATAATAAAAAGAGGTTAATTTTTCAATATGGTTCAACATTTCTCTCTTTTCTTTCTTTTCACTTTTTTTTTGTTAATTCATTCTATGTTAAATTTTCTGAAAAAATATAATTATTTAATATCAATTTTTTAATGGAATTTAATTTATTTATGTTTAATATTTTTCTTATAGTCTGCAAGAATTGCATAATTAGGAAAGTAAAATAAGAGAAACAACAAGTTTGTTAATGCAATACAAATTTAGGTATTGTCCCCTGTTAAAAAAATCAAGTATGTCCTGTAATTCTTATTTTCTTATTGTCTTTTAAATAATTTTGAATTATTATATAATGTTATTTATCGCTTTTTTTACTTCTAATAAGTAATTTCTTAGTTAAAAGACACCAAAATTGTATCAAATAAGGCAGAACAGAGAGAGTCTTATTCTTCCTTCATCCTATTTTATGTGAAGGTATTATTGTTTAGAGAGTCAAATTTTTTTTTCTTTGATTGTACTTTTAAAAATTTTCTTTTGAATAATTCTTTATATTGAATTACAGTATTTTTAAAAATTTAATTATTCAAAAAAGAAAGTTTTAAAGAATTTGAACTCGGATCGATAGTGAAATTACGTATTTCTACATTCTTTTGTTGGCTATAGACTTAAATTATAAGAACAAAAATACACTTCTAATGCAACCATAGATTATTCTTCTTTATGTTTATGCTGATTAGAGTTCTTTTTATTCATATGTTAATGAAAAATAGCATGTACTTAAAAAGAAGTTAAGATTGTATCAAAATCGACCTTCACACCACTCTTTTTAAAATGTAAAAATGACCATTGTTGTATAATATTGGCTTTATAATTCCATTTGGTTCATGTTGTATGGATTCATTATTTATACTATGGTCATCCTATTCCATGTTGAAGTTTTATTATTTGAGGAATCAAACAATTTCTTTTATCAAATATTTTGATTAATTCGCTAGGTTGATTTGAAGCACTTTTTGTGTATACATTTTTCCTTTAAAAGGTTGAAAAATTTATGGTCGAATTCCTAGTCAAACTAATTTGTTTTATCTTACTACTCCATTCCTTTTCACGTAATTAAATATAAAGCAAGTACATATTACAAGTAAAATTTTCAAATACAAGTAGAAGATTTTGACTCTCGATTTATGTCAAATAAGTAAACAAAAATGTAATTTAATTGATTCTACAAATAAATGTGTATGAAACATAATTGACACAACTTCATATAATGCTTAGTTTTTAGGCCTGATCACCAAGTTTAATAGATCAGACAATATGTCATGTAAAAGAAGATAATTTATTGAACGTGGACTAGTTGAAAAATTCAAAAAAGATGAACCCAAAAAAATCACTTGAAAGGATATTTGTATGATTAAAAGTCTTGGCAAGATCATGATACTACACTATCACCTCCTCCTCCTCCTCATGTTGTTTCTTCATCTACATACTTAAGGAGAATGGAAAAAACAATTTCTTCCATTCTAAATGATATGCTACTTGTTGATTATGATCAAATTTGGAATGAGTGCATAATATCGAGTAGTACCGGAAGGGGATGAGGTAGAGATAGAGGTAGAGGAGTAGTGTGTTGATTCGGAACTTAATCACCAACAACAAGTGGTGTAGTCTTCACTGTGGATGAAATTGAATCCTCATTCCTCCTTGAGTTTATAGAAACAACAAAAGGAGAAGGAGGAGGGGATGGTGAATTATCAATGAGCATATCAGCAATATAATTAATATGAATATTGTAAGGAGCTAACTTTTTTGGATTTTTCTATTTTTCGAAAATCAATATTTCTCTTCATTTACTATAGAATATGTCTATTTTACATTTGGTTATCTGACGACATTAAAATTAATCATTATAAGGAACTGTTGTTCAATTCCTTTATATATATATATATATATATATATATATATATATATATATATATATATATATATATATATATATATATATATATATATATATATGAAATTATTAGGCTTGAAAGCATGAATTTCGATATAAAATCTTTAAATGTATAAAAATAAAATGTGTATAGATTTAAATACTGCACAAAAAGTACACTAAAAAGACATTGCTAATGAATCAACATTTATTTCATAAAATATTTTTGGACACCAAAAAGATTAACACTTTAACATAAAATAGCATGGAGGGAGTATAAACAATATATGCATAACTTAATAAGCTAATTTATTTTCTTTTAAAATTCAGAATCCGTATAATTAAAGTGATAGATAAACCTCCAACGTCGTCGTCACATAAGTACTCTTGACAAGGCCATATGAAACAAGTTGTGTTTTTGTACTTGTATTTTCCATATTATGATTTTAATAAGCTCAGGGAAAAATTGTTTAAATTTTAAAAATAAAAATACATTTTTGAAAAATACACGAAAAATATTGCAAGTCAATATAGAGAATGATTTAAAATGCTTTTTTTTAGAAAGCTATAGTTAAAAGAAAATATTATTTGACTCCCCGAATAGTAACTCATCCACAATAAAAAGAGACAAAAAAAGTATATAACTTTATTCTTTCAACTTTATGAGTACGATTTTAATGCTTTTTTAATAAAAATTACATGGCGGAAGATCCAGCACGGATCTTCGTAGACATGACAGGCCATCACAAGCTGCGTAACCCCGACTGGGTCAGATTTCTGCTAAATGTTTTAAAGGGGTGGTTTGGAGTATTCATGATTATAATTATGGAATTACTGGGGTAAGTTTAATAATTTATTTACTTGGGGTTAAAGAAGTTAATAAGGGAATAAATAGTGGGTTACTTTTATCATCTTTTATAATTGATTATATGATAATTAGGGTAAAAGAAAAAGAATCTGGAGAAGAAAAAATAAAAAGAACAGGAAGAAGGGAGAACGAGCGAGAGAGAGAGCGAAGAGGAAAGCAAAAGCGTTGGGAAGTAGCTTGCTTGATCACGATTCTTCGGTGGAGGTAGGTTATGGTTTATTTATATGTGATAGATAAACTCTAAATAGCGATCGATATGTATTGGGTGGTATTGTAAAGTCTTCTATATGGTTGATTTTGTGTTTGTATGATGTGATTGTGTAATTGTGGTGGTCAGAATAATGAAACTGTTGAATCTTTAATCTTAAATCCTCTCTATTAAGATGACGCCTTGACATAAAGAAGGCTTGATGAACTAAAATAATGAGATAAATGAAATGGAGTGTCACGTTCCTATACGGTAGTATTGGGGATCAGGTGCCACGTTCTGACACGGTAGTATTAGAGGATCGGAGTGTCACGTTCCGACACGGTACTATTATTGGATAGGAGTGTCACGTTCCGACACGGTAGTATTAGGGGATCGGAGTGTCATGTTCCGACATGGTTGTATTAGGAGATCGGGTGTCACGTTCCGACACGATAATGATAAAGAGAATGAATCTTGAATTATGTTAATGCAATCAATTTAAAGAACCTATTTCCCAAATGAGTATGGTGTGGAGGCTTGAGTCCTCATAGGTGTGCTTGGTGTTGTTGTCAATGGTTCTTATACTTGTTGATTGTCACCTGTTAAGTGTTATGGTTGATTTTATATTATTATTCAGTATATACTATTTTCTATTTTGAGTTGGCTGATGATACCTACTCAGTACGTGTTCCTTGTACTGACCCCTGCTTGTAATTTTCTTCTTTGTTATTTGTGGAGTGCAGCAAGCGTGCCATCGACTTCGACTCGTCCTCAACTCTAGCCATTCTCCAGCACATCAGATTTCAGGGTGAGCTATTATTCCTAGCTCGTGCTGGATTCTCTCCTTCACGTCGTGATGTCTTGATGTTCGGACATGGACCATTTTTTTACTATTTTTAGCTTCCTAAATACTCTTAGCTTTAGAAATTCGAGGATAGATGTTCTTGGTGTGATGACTTCCAGATTTTGGGATTAATAAGTTTTTAACTTTAGAAGTTGATTTAATTAATTTCGTTAATAAGTTTTGGAGCTTCCGCATTATTTATATTATTTATTGTTGAACTATTGGCATATGTTGGCGTTTAGATTTGTTGGTTCTCTCACCTAGGAGAGTAAGGGTGGGTGCCACTTGCGGCTCATTTTGGGTCGTGAGAAACTTGGTATCAGAGTGTTAGGTTCGTTTGTCTCAACGCTCAAGAACGAGTCTAGTAGAGTCTTGAGGAATGGTAGAGGGACGCCCTTACTTTTCTTTGAGAGGCTATAGGACTTTAGGAAAATTCCATTCTTTCCTTCTTTCGTGCTATTACTTGGATCCAATTGGTATCTAGGTGATACAAATTGGTATCTGACATCCTCACTCTATTTTGCAGATGGTTAGAACTAGAGCAATAAATGTGCCAACACCAACACCATCAAGATAGGGTGCATCTGAGCCAACCATTGGGGTTGTAGATCGGGGAGGAGCAGTGGCAAGAGGCCGTAGTAGAGGTCGCAGGAGGACTTCCTGTAGAGGTAGAGGACAAACACCTAGTCCAGCTAGTAATAGGGCGGTGACTCCTCCACCGACTGATGAGGTAGTAAGAGAGGGTAAGGAAGGGGAGAATGAACAAGTACAAGATGAGGAATTACCACCTCAACCTACCCCAGAGATGATCAACCAGGTTCATACTTATCTTAGCGGGTTATCTGATCGGGGCCAGACACCTCCAGTGTTTCCTGTACCAGCACCTCAAGTTGCGAGAGCACAACATGCAGCTAGTGTGGCTCCCCTCATGGATGCCTCATTAGAAGTAGGCACGTTTCCTCGATTGACTACAGGGTCTATAATGACGAGTGATCAGCATGAACTTTTCACTAAATTCTTAAAGTTGAAACCTCCAGTCTTCAAGGGTGCTGAATCTGAGGATGCCTATGATTTTCTGGTTTATTGTCATGAACTGCTACATAAGATGGACATAGTAGAACGATTCGGTGTTGAGTTTGTGACATACCAGTTTCAAGGGAATCCCAAAATGTGGTGGCGGTCATATATTGAGTGTCAACCTGCACAGGCACCACCTATGACCTGGGCATCATTCTCTAGCTTATTTATGGAGAAGTATATACCCTGGACTTTGAGGGATTGGAGGAGAGATGAGTTCCTGATCCTAGAGCAAGGAAGCATGTATGTTGCCGCTTATGAGGCCAAATTTCGTGCGCTATCCAGGTATGCCACCCAGCTTTGCTTCTGTACACAAGAGCAGATTCTCCACTTTGTGAAAGGATTGAGGTAAGATTTGCAGATCCCAGCCTTATAGGTAGCTGCTGCAGCAAAATCCTCTCAGGAAGTGGTTGACTTTGTGATAGAGGTGGAGGGGGTGAAGCCAGACAACTTCACCATTGTGTCGACATCTAAGAAGTTTCATACGGGAGGTGAATTTAGTGGTTCTTAATCCAGAGGGCAGAGTTCAGGAGGTTACCCTGCCTGACCTATTCAGTCCTCACTACAGGCTGTAGCTGGGGGTCAATCACAGACCAGTCATCATTTCTCTGAGTTTGGAGGTTATCCCCAGACTTCGTCATTCCCACAGAGACCTATGCTTGACTCCAGAGATTGTTATGGATGTGGAGAGACTTGAAATATTAGGAGGTATTGTCCAAAACAGAGTTACAAACCCCCAATAATTAGAGGTAGAGGTGGTAATGGGAGAGGTCGCTATTCTGGAGGACGTGGTGGCCAAGGTAATGGTGGTCACCAAATCAGCTGGGGTGGCGGGCAAGTTGGAACTACTGCAGCACAACATGGTAGGGATAACGGGCAGACAGGTGATAGGGCGCATTGTTATGCTTTCCCCGGGAGGTCTGAAGTAGAGACATCTGATGCTGTTATCAGAAGTAATCTTTTGGTTTGTGATTCCATGGCTTCTGTATTATTTGATCCTTGATCCACATTTTCATATGTATCTTCCTCATTTGCTATTGGTCTTGATTTACATTGTGATTTGCTTGACATGCCTATTCGTGTCTCTACTCCTGTGGGTGAGTCTTTGATAGTTGATAAGGTGTATAGGTCTTGTCTTGTGGATTTTGTGGGGAGCAATACTCATGTAGATTTGATTATTCTAGAGATGGTTGATTTTTATGTAATTCTGGGGATGACGTGGCTTTCCCCAAATTTTGCAATCTTAGACTGTAATGCTAAAACTGTGACATTGGCCAAGCCTGGGATAGATCCGTTGGTGTGGGAGGGTGACTATATTTCCACCCCAGTTCGTATTATCTCTTTTCTTCGTGCTAAGAGGATGGCTAGTAAGGGTTGTTTAGCTTTCTTGGCCCATCTCAGGGATGATACTTCCAAAGTACCTTCGATTGAGGCTGTTTCGATAGTCCGTGAGTTTCTGGATGTGTTTCCTGCAGACCTTTCTGGTATGCCACCAGATAGGGATATTCATTTTTGTATTGATCTGGATCCGGGTACCCGCCTCATTTCCATACCCCCTTATAGAATGGCCCCAGCTGAGTTAAGGGAGTTAAACGCCCAACTTCAGGAGCTGTTAGGTAAAGGCTTTATTAGACCAAGTGCATCCCCTTGGGGTGCTCCTGTTTTATTTGTGAAGAAGAAGGATGGAAGTTTTCGGATGTGCATAGACTACAGGCAACTGAATAAGGTAACTATTAAGAACAACTATCCTCTTCCTTGCATTGATGATTTGTTCGATCAGTTACAAGGTTCTTGGACCTTTTCAAAAATCTTTGAGATCTGGTTATCATCAATTGAAAATACGGGCAGCAGATGTGCCAAAGACTCCGTTTCAAACCAGGTATGGGCATTATTAATTCTTAGTAATGTCTTTTGGGCTTATGAATGCCCCTGCTGCGTTCATGAGCCTGATGAACGGAATTTTTAAGCCATATTTGGATCTCTTTGTTATTGTATTCATTGATGATATACTGATATACTCAAAGAGCAGGAAAGAACATGAGGAGCATTTGAAAATTGTATTGGAATTGTTGAGAGAGAAAAGGCTTTATGCCAAATTCTCCAAGTGTGAGTTTTGGCTAGATTCAGTGTCCTTCTTGGGGCACGTGGTTTCCAAGGATGGAGTGATGGTGGATCCATCTAAGATTGAAGTAGTGAAGAATTGGGTTAGACCTACTAATATTATAGAGGTAAGGAGCTTTGTTTGTTTAGCTAGCTACTACCGTCGATTTTTAAGGGATTTTCTTCTATCGCTTCCCAATTGACAAATTTGACTAAGCAGAATGTTCCATTTGTATGGTCGGACGAATGTGAAGAAAGCTTCCAGAGCCTCAAGACCTTTTTGACTACTGCACCAATTCTTACCTTGCCAGAGGAAGGTAAGAATTTCATTGTTTACTGTGATGCATCTTATTCTGGTTTTGGTGTGGTACTAATGAAAGAGAGAAATGTAATTGCTTATGCTACAAGGCAATTGAAAGTACATGAACGTAACTATCCGACCTATGATTTGGAGTTGGCTGCAGTCGTGTTTGCATTAAAGCAATGGAGACATTATCTTTATGGGGTTAAGTGTGAAGTCTATACAGATCATCGTAGTTTACAGTATGTTTTTACTCAGAAAGATTTGACTTTGAGGAAGAGGAGGTGGATGGAACTACTGAAGGACTATGATATTACTATTTTGTATCATCCAGGAAAAGCTAAAGTTGTGGTAGACACTTTAAGTAGAAAAGCAGGGAGCATTGGAAGCCTAGCCCACTTACAGGTTTCTAGGCGCCATTGGCTAGAGAGGTTCAGACTCTGGCTAATGACTTTATGAGGCTGGAAGTACTAGAGAAGGGAGGATTTTTGTCCTGTGAGGAGGCAAGATCTTCTTTTCTTGAGAAGATTAAAGGAAAACAGTTTACTGATGAGAAGTTGAGACGAATTCGAGATATGGTATTATGAGGAGAGGCTAAAGAGGCAATAATTGATGAGGAAGGTGTTTTGAGAATTAAGGGAAGGGTATGTGTGCCCCGTGTTGATAATTTGATTAACACTATTCTTATAGAGGCTCATAGTTCAAGGTATTCTATACATCCTGGTGCAACCAAGATGTATCGTGACCTAAAACAACATTTCTGGTGGAGTAGAATGAAGCGTGACATTGTTGATTTTCTCGCCCAATGCCCGAATTATCAGCAGGTAAAGTATGAACACCAGAGGACCGGAGGAACACTTTAGAAAATGCCCATTCCTGAATGGAAATGGGAAAGAATTGCAATGGATTTTGCGGTTGGTCTTCCAAAGACATTGGGTAAGTTTGATTTTATTTGGGTAATTGTTAACAGATTAACTAAGTCTGCTCACTTCATTCCGGTCAAGGTGACTTACAATGCAGAGAAGTTAGCCAAACTCTATATCTCAGAAATAGTTCGATTGCATGGAGTTCCAGTTTCCATTATATCAGATAGAGGAACGCAATTTACTTCTATGTTTTGGAGAAAATTGCATGCTAAATTAGGTACTAGGTTGGATCTTAGTAGTGCATTTCACCCTTAGACCGATGGTCAGTCTGAGCGAACGATTCAGGTGTTGGAGGATATGCTTCATGCATGTGTGATAGAATTTGGTGGTCATTGACATAACATCTTATCCTTAGCAGAGTTTTCATACAATAATAGCTATCACTCAAGTATTGATATGGCCCCATTTGAGGCAATGTATGGAGGAGATGTAGGTCTCCCATTGGTTGGTATGATGCATTTGAGGTGAGACCATGGGGTATCGATCTTTTAAGGGAATCATTAGATAAAGTAAAATTCATTCAGGAGAAGCTTCTAGCAGCTCAGAACACGCAGAAAGAATATGCAGATCGAAAGGTTAAGGACTTGGATTTTATGGAGGGTGAACAAGTCTTGTTGAAGGTTTCACCCATGAAAGGGGTGATGCAGTTTGGGAAGCGAGGTAAGCTTAGTCAGAGGTATATTTGTCCATTCGAAGTTCGGAAGCGCATGGGGGAGGTGGCTTATGAATTGGCCTTGCCTCCAGGACTCTCAAGAGTGCACCCGGTATTTCATGTATCTATACTGAAAAAATACCATGGGGATGGAAACCACATTATTCATTGGGATTCAGTTCTCCTTGATGAGAATTAGTCTTATGAGTAAGAGCATGTTGCTATTTTAGGTAGAGAGGTCCGCAAGTTGAGATCAAACGAGATTGCATCTATCAAGGTTAGGTGGAAGAATCGGCCAATTGAAGAGTCCACTTGGGAGAATGAGGCTAATATGCAAGAAAGATATCCACATCTTTTTACAGATTCAGGTACTCTTTCTCGCCCTTGCTTTTCTTCTTGTGATCATTCGGGGAAGAACGATGGGTAAATTGGTATCTATTGTAACGACCTGTTTAGTCGGTTCGAGCAATAGAATTATTTTTGATAAAAACTGACTGGGTCGACGGATCACGCGACGGACCGTCATGGTCACAACGGACCGTGATGGACTTCGTCGTCCCACACTTGTGTAATCACTTATGTCGCTCTCCTCATTACCCTCGATGGCAGGTAGGACGAACCGTCACAGGCAAGACGGTCCGTCGAGCGTCTCCATTCCAAAACACTTCAATTCTGAGAATCTGGGTACTGGGAGCGACTCTCTGAACTCCGCGATGGAACTGCAGCAAGGACCATCGTAGACACGACGGGCCGTCACAAGCTGCGTAACCCCGACTGGGTCGGATTTCTGCTAAAAGTTGTAAAGGGGTGGTTTGGACTATTCATGATTATAATTATGGAATTAGTGGGGTAAGTTTAATAATTTATTTACTTGGGGGTTAAAGAAGATAATAAGGGAATAAATAGTGGGTTACTTTTATCATCTTTTATAATTTATTATATGATAATTAGGGTAAAACAAAAAGAATCTGGAGAAGAAAAAATAAAAAGAACAGGAAGAGGGGAGAACGAGCGAGAGAGAGAGAACGAAGAGGAAAGCAAAGGCGTTGTGAAGTATCTTGCTTGATCACGATTCTTCGGTGGAGGTAGGTTATGGTTTATTTCTATGTGATAGATAAACTCTAAATAGCGATTGATATGTATTGGGTGGTATTGTAAAGTCTTCTATATGTTTGATTGTGTGTTTGTATGATGTGATTGTGTAATTGTGGTGGTTAGAATGATGAGACTGTTGAATCTTCAATCTTAAATCCTCTCTATTAAGATGACGCTTTGAAATAAAGAAGGCTTGATGAACTAAAATAATGAGATAAATGGATCGGAGTGTCACGTTCCGACACGGTAGTATTAGGGGATCGGGTGTCACGTTTCGACACGGTAGTATTAGGGGATCAGAGTGTCACGTTCCGACACGGTAGTATTATTGGATAGGATTGTCACGTTCCGACACGGTAGTATTAGGGGATCGGAGTGTCATGTTCCGACATGGTAGTATTAGGAGATCGGGTGTCACGTTCCGACACGATAATGATAAAGAGAATGAATCTTGAATTATGTTAATGTAATCAATTTAAAGAACCTATTTCCCAAATGAGTATGGTGTGGAGGCTTGAGTCCTCATAGGTGTGCTTGGTGTTGTTGTCAATGGTTCTTATACTTATTTATTGTCACCTTTTAAGTGTTATGGTTGATTTTATATTATTATTCAGTATATATTGTTTTCTATTTTGAGTTGGCCGATGATACCTACTCAGTACGTGTTCCTTGTACTGACCCCTACTTGTAATTTTCTTCTTTGTTATTTGTGGAGTGTAGCAAGCGTGCCATCGACTTCGACTTGTCCTCAACTCTAGCCATTCTTCAGCACATCAGATTTCAGGGTGAGCTATTATTCCTAGCTCGTGCTGGATTCTAATCCTTCACGTCGTGATGTCTTGATGTTCGGACATGGACCATTTTTTTTACTATTTTTAGCTTCTTAAATACTCTTAGATTTAGAAATTCGAGGATAGATGTTCTTGGTGTGATGACTTCCAGATTTTGGGAATAATAAGTTTTTAACATTAGAAGTTGATTTAATTAATTTCGTTAATAAGTTTTGGAGCTTCCGCATTATTTATATTATTTATAGTTGAACTATTGGCATATGTTGGGGTTTAGATTTTTTGGTTCGCTCACCTAAGAGAGTAATGGTGGGTGCCATTCGCGGCTCTTTTTGGGTCATGACAGTCAAGATCTTTTGACGACAAAACTCATTTGATTTAGTGACAATTAGGTGCAATAATTAAAAAGTGTAGAAAATCCAATCCCAAGCAGTTAGTTTTCTCATGTAGCATCCATTTATTTAGAAATTAAAACCAAATAAATTCTCGTTAAAGCACATTTTTGCTAGCGGCAATTGGTTGCGGCAATTAACATGTCTATATAATCCAATAAAAATAGTATTGTACTTTTGTAGTGTACATTTTTATAGAAGATAAGTTGTATTAAATGTCTTCTAAAGGACATTAGTTCTATTAATAATAAAGCAAATTTTTAAATAAAATTTACTACGACAATGTTCATGTAACGTCCATTTTGAGAGCTGGTAAATTCGATAAAAATGTCGCAAAAAGATCATATCTTTAACAACAATAGTTTGGTGGTAATTATAAAGTCAAGAATATCCTTTTGAACCATCTTAATTTCCCCCATTTAGCGTCTAATACTTTTGTCTAGAAAATTCACTTAGTTTAATTCTAAAACTCACAAACTTTAAGGACCAATTTTTTTATGGTACACAATAATGACCTCATCCATTGATATAATTAGCTTCTTCGCACTTCTACAGATATATCCAACAAAACTATAATTAAAAAGAAATTCTATTAGATGTAATGATGTTTCTCAAATGCTAAAAATATATAATATAATTCAAAGAACATAATTGATATCATCAAAATTAAAAAAAATAAATTATTAATAAAAAAACATAATATCAGAACTTTAAAACTAAATTTATATTATTGAACGAGTATAATTATATAACAAATCCAGTAAAATAGTGTATTCAATGATTTTCACAATGCTTTGCCATATTGAAGTGTTTTCTAGGCATTATTTTTGAAAATTGTACCGTATGACCTTAAATAATAAAACAAAAGTGTCGAAAGATGAAACTCAATTAATAAAAACATCATGAGATCAAACAAGTTCGCATAATCTAACAAAATATTTACTAGACCAAATGTTACATAAAAAAGCTATGTGCTAATACCAATGACCCTATTATAAAAACGACATTTTAGTATGAAAAAATTCACAACCTAGAAAAGAAACAAAGAAAAAGCAGAAGCATATTCACTGCCTGAACAACAAACCATGATAGAACTGAACCACATTAACAACTTAACAGACTAGATGTACAATACATATACATACACGAACATACATTAATTTATGCCTAAAACCTCTTATTCAATAGGTACAGAGAACCGATAAAATTTACATAAGTGTTGAACACTCAAAACCTAATTAAGATAATACAAAAAGGCAGCAAGCTAGAGAATGATACCAACATAAAGTTCATATATAGGAGCAGAAAATCAAAGCACAAAGTAGCTTTAGTAATTAGACCACTAATATGCAACAATACCAACAAAGCCTATATTCAAAAGTAACTACACTTCAAAGAAGCGACACCACTTTGATGCTTCAATATGTGTAGCTTTTATATTTCTTGATAAATTACACTAACCTAGAGTTGGAGTGTCTACGAATTGAAGCTAGTAAAGTAACTCAACCAAGGGTTGGGGTCGTATTCAAAGGGAGTGATAGTGAAAGTAGTAGTTACTTGAAATTTAGTTCTAAATAGTGATAGCTCATGACATTTTCTAGTTATGAAAAAATTTGATTCAATTTGTAACAACAAAGTGTCAAATATAAAGAAACAAGTATTTTTGTCACAAGTAGTAGAATGCCAAAAATCAAGGACAAAACAAGTATTAGAGAGAGTTCTTGGTGTGTGACCGCAATCTAAGTTGACACAAATTAATGGGTACATGATTTAGATATGAAAATTTGCAAGTCAACGGCTAATATTTAGGTTAAAGTAAGTTCCCTTTCGAGAAACTTACTCCATATAAAATGGGTTACTCTCGGACACCGTTTTTCGAAACTAAACAACCTACGCTTTTAACACACCCTAACCATTAGATAGAGGTTTCTTGGATATGGGACTAGGGATCATCCTCTCAAGCTGAACCTCATGTCTACTCACTCCTCGTGCCATCAGTTTACTGATTTTGGGTTCTCGACCTCCCTCTCGGGGAAGGCAGAAATACATGGTGACTTTGTATTTGTAACTACAAAGCCATTATATTAAACCATAAATGTAGGTGAAATCACAATTAAAATTCATATAATCCTATTACAAGAAAGACCCAACTATAATATAAACACAAATTTGCTTAATCACACCCCCTAAATGGGGTTTTTTAGCCACTCATGATGCAATAATAAAATATATTTAAAATGATATACGAATCAAGTGGGTATAATAGATTAAACCTTAAAAATAGCAAATGAAGGTATATGAAGAAGAACCACATCAAACATTGGAAGAAGAACTTCTTTATTCAAAGTTTCTAAAAACCCTCTCCAATCTTGAGAGAAAACTTATGAATAATGTTTCTAAAATAAAATATTGAGTTTATATTGTTTACTCTCTAAGACTTTCTTCTAACCAATAAAAGAGTTCAGTGTTTATAGACTTTAGATTTAGTGTTGATAGATTAATTTGTCATCTTTAGTTGTGAACCACCGAGCGATTTGACGACTCGCCCTTTCTGTGGTTCATCACCGTTAATGGCTTGCCTTAATATCCATGCTTGCAGTATCATTGGGCGGAATAACTCTGCTTAGTGAAATTATTTCGTGAAGTGTCAACTATTTTTTTGTCGCCTTTTAATCCACCTCCTTCACGACTCGCTTGTTGTAACAGAAAATTGAGCTTTATTTCGAGCATTGATTCTGTTTTTGTTAACGAGAAATGGTATTAAAAAGAATTTGTCCAATCTAGGGCTGATACACCCCGGGCTACTAGAATCTCTGCTGACTCTGCAGCATTGCTCCTCAAGGAGGGTGAACACATTAGGATAAGTATTGATGGTCTTGAATCCTATGTGCAGATTTAGAGGATAACCTAGAAAAGTGCTACCACTGCACAAGGACTCCAGTATTGATATTGAATAGCTTTGGCTTGACATGGAAGAAATTAAGAAGGATGCCTCTCGTTGGTTAACATCATTCTGAAAGAAGTCAAATCCATCAAAACGGGAGTTGACTCTTATAACAATCAATTGGCAGTCACTATGAACACTTCATATTTCAATTTCTCTAATGCTGTTGGGAAATCTCTTACTACTTTCTGCACTAACGTGGTCAACACTTTGACGTATTTTCTAGTGAAACAGTAACACTATATCTGACCTCGTTCACTTTTGTTTAAGACACTTAGTTTTTTGGAGATCCTTCTCCTTATCTATTGGACTGTATTTTTGGGGCTACTAACACTACACTCTTTGTCTGTTTAATTTTCCTTCTTTCTCTATCTTGCTTGCTATTTTGTTTTCCTTTTTTATTATGCCAAAGGGGGAGAATATGTACATAAGCATATAAAAAGGAGAATCACACGTATAGGGGGAGCACTCAAATGACCATTATCCAAAAAATCTAACAAGGATGATGTCTTACTCTTTAATTAATTATACTTGTCAAAAGGGGGAGATTATTAACTTATTATATTCTAATTAATTACATATCGCAGAAATCAACAAAGAAAAATACTAGCAGCATGAAGTCATGACAACATTACGGAAAATAACACAAGCCTAAGATCATACAAAATAGAATCCAGTCTTGACTTACTAAGCAACCATAAAAGGAAAGATATATTCAATCACGCATAACAAACGGCATAATATGGAAACATATATCAGCAGATCAATCAACGACGACTTATTGAAAATATTAACGAATTGCCTAATTCAAGGAAGATTAGACAATATCTCTGGAAATCATTCAACAAATGAAGTAATTAATTTAATCATGTTCACATATGATATTAATATGATTAAGCTTATCAATTCAACTAAATCAAGGGATCATCTCAAGATCCTTAATTTACAGCTCCTAGGGAGTTCGAATAGAGCATCACCTCTCACAGCTATTTAAACACCTCTCCGTCCCAGATGAAAAGTGAGCAACTTCTCTTGATCTTATATTACGATCTTCTTTTATCTTTGGTCAAGATTTGTAATCATGTGAGTGAACACAATTGAAAATAAAAGAAAGGCAAGGATTCTGAGATTAGGTTAACTAGAAGAGGAAGTGTCAACATAGAATTCTAATTTTCATATCAGACAGGACAAAGTTAAGGAAACTTTGTACTTCTCAATGCTAACTTAAAACACTCTAAAGGGAACCCTTGAAACCTAAGGCGATTAGACTAGGCACCACTAAAGTGACCTAAACTAGTATAAACCTCTTGTATTATTTATTTTATACAAGATATTTTTGTTTTTTCTTCATTCTACTAACTTGTAGGTGAGAGGACTGACCATTACAAGTAGCCAACTAAAAAGTAAGTGAATTCACCCCTCCCCTTGTATGTCACATAGTTCGACCAGTATGTCGAATCTTTCCATCATCTCCTCTTTGGTTCTCAATGTTTCCATTTTATTACGTGATTTAATATCTACTGCTGGGAGATATCAATTAGATCGGTGCAAAACTTCTATGAGGTAAGTTGTGTATTGAACAGTGTCCAAAAATCTTTATGGTAGTGTGCATGTTTTCTAGTTTCTTTTATTCATTTGTTTTCCCTCTTTTATGCTAAGCAAAGAGGCTTAGGGATATTCTTGTGTAATTAAAGTGGACACAATACCATTCTGATACATCTGACGTTAATTATTTTTCTGTTGATGATGATGAGCTCTTTCTTTTTCTAGTGGGTGGAGATTGGTTATTTGATGTTATTGCAGTCATTATTTTCTGTTGTATTCTGGAAATCATATCATGTATATTGCTTTATATGGAATTTTGAAATATTTGATTTGTTTTCTGCTAGTAAATATCAGCATTTTATAATACGATGAGGGGTTCCCATGTTATTTAACTTTTCTTTTATATTCTTAATGTAACAGTTAACATAGCTACTACTGTAAAAATCTCTATAAGTTTTCTCCATTGGCATATACTTATAAAAAAATCAAGAACCTCAATTTTTTTTTCTTCGATACTTCTATTCCATAAGTAAAATCTATGAATTGCTAACCTATTACCAACATTTTTTGAAAAATGAATATTCTTTACCAACACATTTTCTCTACTTTACTAAAATTTCTAACGAATTACTAATGTAGATTTTTTGTTATTGAATTTTCCAACCGATTACTTACAAAATTCAAAATATAAAGCACCAAATTTACTAACCTATTTGCTATCCATAAGTGAAGATACTAACCGGATACCAACCATGTTATTGTTGGTAAATTTTCCAATGAAAATGTTAAAGAGAATTTTCATAAATTACCAACAAAAACTTCTAGTGGTTACCAACCAATTTTTTATGAGTAAGTTTACACACAATTATAATTTGTTGACAAAATTTACTGACAAATCTTTTAGAAACACTTTTATTTTCGTTAGTAACCGTTAAATAACTCAATTTACCAACTGATTTGATAGATTTATCAACAGATATTTTTGTTCATAAGTATGCCTTATTTTGTAGTGTGAGTCACAATAGAAATTGGCAAACTAGAAATCATAGATTTGCCTCAATCTAAGATTACATGATATGGGTGTTGATAGTTGCATATACTAAAAAATTATAATAAAGTTGTAGGCAAGTTGACTAAAGGACACTTCGAAAAAAGTAAAATAAAAAAGAAAAAGAAAAAGCCCAGATCATCTGTTTTATAAGTCATGGAAGAAAAAGTCGAGATAAACTATTATTATCACCCCATTTTTTCCAAATATTATATTTATTTTTCTAAATTGAAAAAACTTTTCATACATTACCTATTCAAATTATGACAGCCCCCAAAAAAATCAAACTTCTTTAATTTTTTGTTAGTTTCTTTTTTTGTTCCGTTATGCATACTAAATAAAGAATCAAGAAACCTAGGTACTTTTTGTTGTACTTTTATTGGTATTGATATGATTTTTTTTAATATTATATTATTTGAATACAAATATGGAATGCATACATTTACAATTACGGAAAACAATATTTGGTTTGGGTTTCCTTTTTATTAATTTTTTTTAATATATAAAAGGATATGAATAATTTTGATAAACGGCAAGCTAGGATGAAGAGTGTTTTGACATGTAGAATTTACAAAAAGTTATACAAAGATGTCACAATTATTGAAGAATGTTGTCATGGATGTGAAAATTTTTTTTTAATCTTTTTAATCAACTAAGTTTTTCGGGGTTAATTTTTTTTATTTTAAGGATAATGATAAATTATTTGTTCTTGTGATGTCATGATCTTGGAGTTTTTATTTTCTTCGTTATGTGCTTTTCTATGTTTATTTTATTGCTCATCAAGGAGGAGTTAGCAAAACAATTTGTTAATTTCTGTCGTCTGGGGTCGATATCTTAGAACTTACTTTGTGAGACTACTGAAGGAGGTGGTTTTTTTTGTGATTTTTGGGTTTCCTTTGTCTAAAAAGAAAACGGTGATTTTGATAAATAAGTTGTTGTAATTTAGCGATCTAGAATTTTGACTTTCTTTTTCGTTCTTTCCAATATATTTAAAAAGATTAATTCCAATGTAACATTGGGGGGTTCATTATTATTTTCGATTTAACTTTTCATTTATTTTTATTTCATTCTTGTATGATTGTTGACACCCAATTTTTACCGTTAACTATAAAATGTTATTTGATTAAATACGTATTTTTTCAAATATATTTCAAGTTTTAAATGCTAGTCGATTTTGTCCAAAAACAAATATTTAGTATGCATAATTTATTATTAAATACTATTTGAATATTTTAGAAGTATTAACAAATTTTGAAATAATTATTTAACTGAAATGTTTAAAAATTTATGTAAGCTTAATTAAATAAAAAACATTATAATATATAGTATTTAAATTGGATATCACCTCTTCAATTTTCCCCAAACTCATTTACATCTTAACTTATTTTATTCTAATTTCTTTTACTTTTAGTCTATTCAATTCCAAGTGTATTTCAATTATATTCACTCTTCCGTTCCAATTCTCGTAACTTTTTGTTGCAATTTGGGACATTCAATTCCAATCAAATGTGATTTTGCAATTTCATCATATAATCTTGAGTATCCACCTTTTGATATTGAATCTCAGCTCCTCATCTCTTTACTAATTAACCGTTTAGATTCACTCATCCTTTCTTTTCTTTTTGATATCAAAAGGCCTAAACCCTGACTATACCATTTTTCTACTCTTCCTCTCTAGCCGCCGCCTGTATCACCTTTTATCTCCACCGATGACTCTCTCTCTCTCCCCTTGCCTCTTCTCCTCCCTTGTCTCTCTTTCCTGCAATGAACTGTAGCCACTCGAGGAAAACAGCAGCTCCTATGAGTCCAGCAGCCGCTGGCTTCCTCTACTTCTCTCCTCTCATATCTCTGGTGTGGCAAACGAAAGCGACCGTCCATATAAGCTACGAAATGGCAGAAACAAAGCGATTCCGGTGATGGCAGCACTTCCAGAAGCTCCAGCCGGCCGAAACAATACAAGCAGCTGGCAAAACATAAACAACAACAACAGCTGCCATCTCCGGCACAAAATCAGCAGCCAGAAAGCGCATAATAGCAGCGACAAGAAAAGCTTCGGACTGCATGCTCGGGCAAAGCCAGCAACCAAATGACGTTAGCAGTGGCGCATAGTCGCCTGCCTCCTATCCCCTCTCTCATTTCTGGGCAATAGCTCCGAACCAGTGCAAAAGGGAAATTCCAGCGAAGCTTTTGAACGTTTCAAACTGGACAAAAGCCAGATATTTAACCGTTCTATCCGGGTACATTTCTTTAAAATCATTATTTCATGTTAAAAATTCTATTATTCTTATTATATTCAATGTGATGAAAGTTCTATGCATGTTCGTTGTAGAAGTTCTCTTAGTCCTAAAATTAAACTATTAGTTATGACTTTGATATTTTACAAACTGTTTATGTGTGATACAAAGTTTAATTGTACTGTCCTTCATGTACATGTTGGTCTTTATCGCATAGCTTATTGTCTACTTCACAAGAATATGTGTGGAAGTTTTCTCTTGTATTTTTAACAATACCTGACAATCGATTCTTGATTAAAGTTGATAAGTTTTGTTTTGAAACCAGTGATTATCTTGATGATATGTACCTATTGTTTATTCCCTCCAATAATGTCATTTTATCCGTTTAATCGATGCAATTTTACTTGTAGTAGTGGTACTAATTTTGTATGATAATTTGGATTGCTACTTGAGTTTTAGATTGATCCTCGACATATTTCTCATTTCTTGTTGTAAATATATAATATTATGAAAGAATAAATACTTCTTGACTTGTATTTTCTTCCTTTAATATTATTATATCCTTGCTTGAAATTGATTAATTTGATACAAAGGTGATTTTTATGGAATTGTGCTAATCTGGACAGATTTCGTGTCTCTTGCGTGAGTTAAATTTTGCTTATTATTTTATTTATTAATGGTCATTGATCATAATTTCCTTTGTTGAAGATTAATTGACTCTCATTTGTTATATTTTAGTAAAACTATAGTTGATTGAGCCAAAAATAATATTACTTATTTGATGTTTTCTTTAAATAAGTTAAATTATATGTGATTGATCCCAAGTAAATAATTCTACTTTAACTGATTAGTTGTTCCTCCGTTTGTTTAAATTTTATCTTGCATTATTACGTCGAATGTTGTTGTGTGTTACAATGAAATAAAGGAAGCACTCGAGTTAGTTTGCGCTCTTCCTCTCTCTATGTGATATAATGTCTATGGTTATTCTTTATTTGTTTTGAATATATATATATATATATATATATAGTTGGGGGGGGGGGGGAGTGGGATCGTTCAAGGAGAAGGGGAAGTTACATGCTCATGTTTCTCATTTATGTTATTAGGGGTCACTGCTATAAAAACTTCCTATGTGTAAATTACTTGAAGAATGCAAAAGTATTATAATATCTTCTAAATAATTATCTAAAATAAACAGTTTGTTTGTATTTGTCTTATGCAATATTCAGCGGGTGTAATAAATGTTCCCCGTATGAGAAAAATGTAGTAAATATTTTTTTATAAATAATATTAGATTTCATGCATATACAACCTAATGTTGCATAAATTTTGACTCTCTGTTAACTTAATAATCTTCCTGCGTGTTAATTTGTTTAGAGAACCTTTTTAGGATTGTAATAATTAATTTTGGTTACTCATTTAAGGGCATATTTTGGGATATAAAAATCAACATATAGGCTTTAACGCTATCTACAAAATAAATATGTCTATATGTGTTTCATAATAATATTGGCATGTTAACTCAATTCTCATATGTTAAGGCTTATGGTTACATATTTTCTTACATGTAGATTGATTAGTAAGCACGACTCTAAAAATTAATAGCGATGACCTTTGAATCATTTAGAATCATGTTCTTAGGTATTATTAAGTAATTTTTAGCATGTCTAAAAAATATGACGATTCGCTATGTATTTGATTCAAACTCGTAACTATATCTGTATTACAATGATTTTTGACCACATAAAATAAAACTATTATTTTCTAGCATGTTAAAAAGCTTAGTTACTTTTATGCCTTTTTTGTCACCATACCATGACATTTTATCCAAAAAATAAAAATTAATAACGCATTTTTCCCTCCTACATGCTAGTTTGCTTGGTATATAAACTATCCCCCAATCTGATAATAAATTAATGCTTTACTTTAAATCTTCCACTTTTTTAATTCTTGCAACATAAAATATGTTGTTTAATCTATTTCTGCATGCTCATTTGCCCTGTTCAAAAATGTCAATAAATAAATTCGGCATTTTGAATAATGTTTTGCTACTTAAAGCAAGCATTGACCCTAGTAATATTCCACTTTTTCTTATTTTCTTATTACTTGCTCTTTAGTCTTTATTAGTATATTTTTTGTTTTCACACATACCTAGGACCTTCACCATAATGTGTGCTTGAAATCATGTTTAATAAAATTTAGAGGTCAATGTGAGATTTATGTGTTAAATGCTCGTCCTATTTGTTTGCTTGTGTTTCTAGGGGAGCTATTAGGAGTGTACTTTTTCCATTCAGACTAAAACATCCTTAAATAGTAGTCCAATGCCTTTGAGAAATTAAGCGGGGAGCCAACAAACTTTTAGGCCGTCATACATGCGGTGGTGGGGTAGGGGTTTTTTATGTCCTATAGAGATGGCAAGATTGCCTCGACCGTAAACGACAAATATCTATTTTTTCTTTTCCTATATAGAAGCAGAGTGTTGATCCGTTAAGTCTTTTAGAGTCACCCTTCCTTTTTTCCTTTTCGTGTGTTGTAATTATATTTATTTTGGGTGGTTTACTATATAAAATAAATTTTGCACTTGACTATCTAAATGTGAAATATCTGTCACCTCGCTTTTCCCTTTATTATTTGCTTAGTATTTGTTTTGTTTTACATTATGTTATTACTTAGTCTCGCATGCCTAAAAAACTAATAAAAATAATAATGTGTTTAATATTATTCATCACCTAGCTGATATGTTTAAATTGAATAACCAAAATGAAGTGACCATACATGCTAATTTTAACCCCCACATAAGTAGCATGAGATACGGCCGGGATCCACATTTGTAGACCTCGAGGGAAGCCTAAAACTTTCCCCTCGAGATAATTTGAACCCTTACCCTGATTTCTTGTTCGTTGAACTTAGTTTTATTTAGTTAGTTTAGATAATTTCCTAATGCGCATCAATTCGTTGGTGGCGACTCAACTAAACATTTAGAATTCCCAAAAAAGTTGTTAGGTCGTGATTAAAATAGATTTTGCGAAAAATAGAGTGTTACAGTGATCAATTTATCACGTTTGTCCCTAGTAATTAGCACTACTACATTTTTACATATTATTAATTTGGGATTTTATGATTAAAAGAGGTGAGTTTTGCAACATGGTTCAACATTTTTTTCTTTTCTTTCTTTTCACTTTGTATTTGTTAATTGATTATATATTATATTCTGGTCAAAAAAATAAATATTTTATATTAATTTGTTTAATTGAATTTGTATTATATATGTTTAATATTTTTCTTATAGTTTGCAAGATTTGCATAATGAGGATGGAAAAAAGAAGAGAAACTGCAAGTTTGTTCAAAATGCAATACAGATTTAGGTATAGTCCCCTGTTAATAATCAAGTATGTCCTCTAATTCTAATTTTTATTGTCTTTTAAATTTTTTTTTTAATATTATATATTGTGATTTATCTCTTTTTTTCTAATAAGTAAATTTTGTTTGAAAAGGCAACAAAATTGTATCAAATAAGGTAGAACAGAGAGAGTCATATTGTTCCTTCGTCCTATTTTATGTGAAGGTATTATTGTTTGGAGAGTCAAAGATTTTTCTTCGTTGATTGTAGTTTTCACAATTTACTTTTGAATAACTTTTTATCTTGACTTAAAATATTTTTTAAATGTTTAATATTTTTAAAAAAAGTTTTGAAGAATTTGAACCCGAATCAATAGTGAAATTACGTATTTTGACTTTCTTATTTTGGCTATAGGCTTAAATTATAAGATCACAAATATACTGCTAATTTAATTAAAGTTTATTGTTCTGTAGGTTTATGTTGGTTAGAGTTCTTTTTATTCATATGTTAATGAAAAATAACATGTACTTAATAAAAAAAGTTAAGGTTGAATCAAAATTAACCTACACACCACTCTTTTTTAAAATGTAAAAACGACCATTGTCGTTTGATATTGACTTTATTTTTCCATTTGGTTCATGTTATATTGGTTCATTATTTATACTATGTTAACGCTATTACATGTTAAAGAGTTACTATTTGAGGAATCAAACAATTTCATTTATAAAATATTTTGATTTATTCACTATGTTGATTTGTAGCACTTTTTGTGTATACATTTTTATTTCAAAAAGTTAAATAATTTATGCTCGAATTCCTAGTCAAAATTTAGTCTTCGTACCCCATACATTTTCACATAATTAGAGATAAAGAACATACATATTATGAGTACAATTTTTGAATACAACTATAATATTTTGACTCTAGGTTTATGTCAAAAAAGTAAACAAAATTATAATTTCATTCATTGTACAAATAAATGTGTGAAAATTAACTGACACAACTTTGTATAATGCTTAATTTTTAGACCTAATCACCAAGTGTAAGAGATCAGAGACAATTTGTCAAGTAAAATAAGATAATTATTGAGCGTGAACTAATTGAAAAATTCATAAATGGTGAACCCAAAAAAGTCACTCGTAAGGGTATTGCTATGACTAAAAGTCCTGACATGCTCA
The DNA here is from genome assembly GCF_036512215.1 of Solanum lycopersicum. Lineage (NCBI taxonomy): Eukaryota > Viridiplantae > Streptophyta > Magnoliopsida > Solanales > Solanaceae > Solanum > Solanum lycopersicum. The sequence goes on along the minus strand of NC_090800.1, from coordinate 32,051,889 downwards.
TTGATACTCCACAATCACCTCCTCCTCCTCCTGTTGTTGTTTCTTTTAAAGGTTTAAGGAGAATTGAGAAATCAATTTCTTCCATCGTAAATGTTATACTATATGTTGATTATGATCATGTTTTGAATGAATACATCATATGAAGTAGTAATGGAAGGGGAAGAGGTAGATATAGAGGTGGAGGAAGAATGTGTTGATTCGGAGCTTGATCACCAATACTTATTGGTGTAGTATTTACCGTGGAAGAAATTGAATAGTTATTTCTCCTTGAGTTTCTAGAAATAAAAACAGGAGAAGGAGGAGGAGGAAATGGTGAATTATCAATGAGCATGTCAGCAAACAATTAATATAAATATCCTCAGGAGCTAGATTTTTTGGATTTTTCCATTAGGCCAAACTAAATCAATTCTCCCCTTTTACTTCACGATAAGTTTCTTTTACATTTGGTGATCTAACATTAAAGTTAATCATTATAAGGAACTATAGTTCAATTCCTTTATATGTGTGTGTGCGTGCGCGCATGTGTCTCTGTATGTATGTGTGTATGAAATTATTAGGCTTGAAACTATGAATTTGGATATAAAATCTTTAATTTTATAAGAATGAAATGTGTATATATTTAAAAACCACATGAAAAGTATTCCAAAAAACATTGCTAATGAATCAACATTTGTTCCATTAAATATTGTTGGACACCAAAAAGATTAACACTTAACATAAAATAGTGCAGAGGGAGTATAAAGAATATATCCATAACTTAAAAAGATAATTTGTTTTATTTTAGAATTCAGAATCGTTTAAATTAGAATGATAGATCAACCTCTACCGGCGTAGTGACATAAGTTAACTTGTCAACACCATGTAAAACTAGTTGTGTTTTTGTACTGCTTCTTGCCATATTATGGTTTTAATTAGCTCAGATAGAAATCGTTCAAAATTTTAAAAATAAAAATACGTTTTTGAAAATCACACAAAAAATATTGCAAGTCAATATAGCGAAAGATTTAAAATATTTGATTATTGTGAGAGAAAATATATTTAAAAGAAAATATTATTTAACTCGCTAAACAGTAACTCATCCACCGTAAAAAGAGACAAAAGAAGTATATAAATTTAATCATTCAACTTTATCAGTACAATTTTTATGCTTTTTTATTCAAATTTACTTGGTGGAAGATAAAACAATATACGTCACTATAACTAACAATTCAAAATATTTTAGGTGGACAAAAATATATAACTGATTTTCTGCAAGGGGGAAATACGTAAATCCATATTGCATTCTGGACAAACATCTGATTTTTATTTTGATATCTTATTCCTTATGCATTTGTTGGAAACTGTTAAAAAATATTAAACTTTACTCAAATTTCATAGAAAAAACCCATTAAAAGTTAAGAACTTTTTAATGTAATAAGAAATTTGTTTCTTTTTATATTTTTTAAATGAAATTTGATTAGTTTATGTTTAATATTTTTTAACAATTTACAATAAGGGAATAACGAGTAAGATGAAAAAAGAAAAAGGGGACGTTTGTCAAGAATGCAATATGAATTTAGGTGTTGCCCCCTTACAAAAAATCAGGTTTGTATTATTCTCCACTCACAATACTCTGATTGTTAATTATAGACATACACACACAGAGGAATATATATAGATATATATATTGATATATATTATAGTATGCAAGTTTTATTGTAAAAGTACGAAAATCGTATTCATAAAATTGACTGTAAAAAGTTATATACTTCTTTCTTGTAACGACCTGTTTAGTCGTTTTGAGCAACAGACTTCAATTCTGGAAAAACTGGCAGAAGCGACGGACCCCACGACGGACCGTCAAGGGCACGACGGACCGTCGCAGGGTCTCGTTTCAAAACACTTACAAAATCTGAAATTGGGTACTGAAAATCGACTCTCTGAACTTCGTGACGGAATGGCAGGACGGACCGTCACAGGCGTGACGGACCGTCACAGGCGTGACGGACCGTCACAGATTGTTCAGTGGAAGTTGACTCTCTGACCCTTGCGACGACCTGCAGGACGGACCGTCGCAGGCACGACGGCCCGTCACAGGTTGCGCAAATCCCAGGCAGAGTCGGATTTCTGGTGAAGTTTTAAGGGACGTTTTTGGACTATTCTTTCCTTAATTATAGATTTCGTGGGGTTATATTAATAACTAAAATTCTTAAGGGGTTAAAAGAGGTAACCCTAAGTTAATTAGTGGGGTATTATTGCCATCTTTTATTCTTAATTATATACTAATTAGGGTAAAAGAAAGAGGGTTTGAATAACGAAAATAGAAAGAACAAGAGAAAGAGAGAGAATCGAACGAGAAGGGAGAAACAAAGCTTTGGGAAAATTCTTGCTTGATTCAACTCTTCGGTGGAGGTAGGTTATGGTTTTCATGCTATTCGTAGTAAACTCTTAATAGCGAATGATATGTGTTAGTAGTATTGTAAACCCTTCTATATGCTTAATTGTATGCTTGCATGAATAATGTTATTATATAATTATGAATAAATAAGCATGATGAAGCTATTGAATCCCAAATCTTGAAAAGAAACCCTAATCTACTTTGTTAATGATGATGCCTTGGTATAAAAGAAGGCTTGATGAATGAAAGTAGTGAGATTAGGGGATCAGGTGCCACGTTCCGGTACCAGGATAGAATATGGATCGGGTGTCACGTTCCGACACCAGGATAGAATATGGATCGGGTGTTACGTTCCGACACCAGGATAGAATATGGATAGGGTGCCACGTTCCGGTACCAGGATAGTATATGAGGATCGGAGTGTCACGTTCCGACACCAGGATAGTATATGGATCGGGTGCCACGTTCCGGTACCAGGATAGAATGAGGATCGCTTTAGTCAAGGTTTTTTGGAGGTTTCAGTACATAGAGGGAGCTACTTGGAAAGTAGAAGCAACCATGAAAGACAAGTATCGTTACCTATTTCCTTCCGATTCCACTCAAGATTGAGTTAATAGTTGCTCTTATGTTTACAGTCATTCATGCGTAAATTATGTTTCAGTCAGAAACTCAGTTTTCAGTGTTTAGTAGTAGGGTTTGCAACTCTCTCCCACTTCATCTAGAAAAACAATTGGTTAAGTCTTGAATGACCGACGGACTTATGGTCCGTAGGTCAGACGACGGTCTGTATTGTGTGACTGTCGATCAAGACTCCCTCCAACCACTCTCTGACAAGAGCTACAGATGACCAATACGGTCCGTAGGTGGAAAATCTGCAGACAATTAAGGGGAAATGCAGTTTGGTCAACTTTAAATGACCATAACTATTAGAAAAAAATGAGTTAGGTCTCCCATGAACTACCCACAGATACATAAATTAATTATCTTTCCATATCCACACACCTTGCTAAAATAAAACCTTTGAGTAAAAAGTTATGCCCATTTTAGTAAAGGCCTGTAGAACATGCCCTTATGACGGATCCAACGACGGGGCGTCGGGTAGACAGACCGTCAGTCCTACCCATCGTTTTGCCTGACAACAACTTCCCTCGGGGTCTTTTTGACCTTTTCCACTCCGTTTAAACCCTAAGTTGCGTTGTTTTGATCCTAAATCATCATATTTTAGTCCATTTAAGCCTAGAAAAATAATTAAAACATATCCAAGTCCAATCATTAAATCAAAACCTAGAAAATTAAAAACAAGACAGTAGAAAAAGCTTAGGAACCCTAGTTCAAGAACGCAACAAGCTCTAGAAGTTCCAGCCTTAAGGCTTAAGTATTTTTCCGTGTATTTCATCCCCAAGTATGTGGGATTTATCTAGTGGGTTCCTTTCACCCATTGAGTCTCTAGTTTTCAGTCAGGTTCTTGATTTTCTTATCATGGTTAAACCTAGGGTTTCTAGAACTTTGTTAAAACTTCATGAATTTATTAAAAATAAGTTCCAAATCAGATTTTCATGTTAATATTCAGATTATCGCATGAATTTTAGAACACTAGTTTTGTATTTCTTTATTTCTTGAATTACAAATGCCAGGTCAGATATTTCAAACACTTCAGATATACATGCCTCAGTTATAAATGTATAATTACTAGATTAATTGTAGCATTCTCAGTTTGCATGTTCAGTTTTGAGCTGTCCATTTTTACAGAATCTCAGACATAATCAGTTAATTTACAGAGTTCATTGGGAGTAGCATAATACCGAGTTGGACTAGGGTTTTGCATTACCAATAGTCTCAGAACTACTAGCCAAGTAGGTTGTAAGTCCCCTCTGTGGGCAATCAGTTTAGTGATCACGCCAACATGCCTTTATACGTTTGGCAGGGTATATTTGGTCCTCTTGATTGTGTATACATTGGACTCCACATTTAGCTCATGTGGTTTTATTATCGGTTATTAGTAGCTCCGACAAATAAGTCAAACTCTCTGCATTGACCATTTGTTAGTATACATAGTATTCAGCTTTAGAATGTTATAAATTGGTCATTGCATTCAGTTTGTTTAAAAATTAAGTATATCATGTTTAGATTATTATACTTGCCTTTGTGCTTGTTCAGTTATGTTTTATTTCAGCTTATTTCTATCCTACATGCTTAGTATCTTTCAAGTACTGACGCATACTTGCGCTATATCTTCTCGTGAGGTATGTGCAGGTTCTCAGCATATGGATCACGCATAGATCAATTTCTCAATCTCCAAATAAGCATATTCACTGGTGAGTCCTCATTCTCCGAGGATAAGAGTAATCAGTTTCTCTTCAGAATTAAGTCTTTTAGTTTACGTTTTTTCTAGGTTTAGCTGGGGCTTATCATTGTATTTTTTGTCCATTTTAGAGGCTTATTTCAAACATAATTAGATTCAGCTTAGTATTGAGTTAATATTTCCTTTATATTATACTCATTTTTTTCATATATTTCAGTTTTAGCACATGGGTATTTTCCATATTTTAATTATAATTTATGATTTATCTTTTATCTTTAATATGCTCACATTCATGCCAGTAGGGTTAGCTTGGGATCACTTTTGGTCTTAGGTTCGTGTCCCCGTCTTGGGGGTAGCTCGGGGCGTGACATTTATTATGCTTTATTACGCCCCATATTTATGCTAGAGCATGGAAATCTTTTCTCATATTTCATGGCAATCCAATCAAATAATATGTGAAAACATAGAAATCCTATCAAATGATATGTCGGAATGCGGCATCCCGGTCCAAGGTTTTGTCAGAACGTGGGAGTCTGATCTAAGGCTGGCAGCGGAACCGGTACTTATGGGTAGCCGGTCAGGTACCGGTTCGGTACCGATTAGTACCGGTACTTTCAGGTTCCGGGACAGGTACTGGGACGGAAATTGGTAAATACCGAAAATTACCGGTCCGGTCCGATCCGGTTAATTTTATTTTCTTTTTAAAATATATCCATTAATAAATGTCGGGTAATGGCTCGTGGCCCCCCCAACGACTATTTAAGTAGAATTTCAGCCAATATGAGCCGTACCCCACCTCAAACTTTTTTAATACCCTAAAATTTTAAAAAGTACACTTTAATTCATTTTTTTACTTATAAATACCCCTAAATTTCATTCTTTTAAATCACAAAATCATCTATTCATCTTCTACTCTCTCAACTCTCTACTCTCTAATCTCTAATTCTATAATATATAATATCTTAAATTCCGCTGTTGCTTTTTTTTAGTCTTTGGAAATTAGATTTGGAGCTTCAAAACTCAATTTCAACTTTCCACGTTTGGCTTTCGGCGGTCATAAACGTCTACTTTTTGAAGTAGACGTTCGGTACATTCTTTCTAACTTTTATTTTACGTTTTATTTATATTAAATAATTATTTTTTATTTTGTGATTTATTATTTGCATAATTGCATTACATTTTTTGAATTATATTTAATCTCACGTTTAATTTTTTAATATGGATTTCGGAAAAAATATTATTCAGAAAGGAAAGGGGACAAAAGTGCATTTGAGCGTGTAAAAAATATTTGTAACTTTAAATCCTCCGATAATGCAAAAAAAACCGGTAGTTCTTTTAAATCAAAAACTAAAACATCTACTATATTAAGAATAGATACGGATAATTATACACATGTTGATGATACGGTTTTTAATATTGATAGTAATTCTGGATTATATCCTTATCATGAACATTCACAACGTTGCTTTGGTTATTTTGATGAGGATTTGCCTAGTGATTATGATAATGATACTGATAATGATATTGATATTTATTCTGATACCACTCTTTTTGATGATGATGATGATGAAACTGATCCACCTACGACTACTAATACTCCCAGTCCCGCTCCCTTTCGTTGTCCTTCCCCAGTTCCTCTAGTACATCCTAGGCCTAAGGTAGAACATGTTAAAAAACTAGTTATTTGGATTTATGACACAAAACGAAGATAAAACACAAGCTATTTGTAATAAATGTAAACATAGATTAAATCATAAAACTTTTGGCAAATAAGGCGGGACGGGACATTTGAGTAGTCATTTAATGTCTTGTTGTAAAAATGAATTTTTGCATGCTTAAGCGGTAGCGAAAGCTAAAAAAATGGTACTCCTACCTGAAAATGTAGGAATAGGCGGCTTTAAAATAGTTCAAACACAATTAAATCCGTCTAATGATTCTGGCTCTAGTTTACCACCTTCATATAGTACAGAAAAATATCTTGAAGAACTAGCAAAAATGATATGTGTTATGGGTTTGCCATTTAGTTTTGCTAAAAATTCCGGTTTTATACATTATATTCAAATTGTAAATAATCCAAATTTTAAAGGTTTTGCTAGAAATACAATAAAAAAGGTTGTATTTGATTAACATGCACAACATTTTCAATATCTTCGTTGTTTATTTAATTATAATACTTGTAAAATAGTTATTACTTCTGATATGAGTCGTAGTGTAAACGTTAACGATTATTTGACTGTTACTTCGCATTGGATTAATGAACGTTGATATATGCAAAGAAACAATTTTAGGTGATAAATGTTATCAAATGCAAAAAACTAGTAGTTATATTGCTCAAACTATTTTAAATATTTTACAAAGTTATGGAATATGTGATAAAATAAGTAGTATAACCTTAGATAATGCTTCAAGTAATAATGTTGTTGTTGGATATTTTAAACCTACACATTGTCCTTTCTAGGGTGATAATTATCATATTAGGTGTAGTGCACAAATATGTAATGATGGTTAGAGATTGTGTACATATGTATGATAACGAATGTACGAAAGTTGAAAATGCATGTCATTTTATATTTAAATGTCAAGTTAAGTCTAGGCGTAAAGATTTTAAAAATCGTTGTTTTGAAAATAATCTTCCACCTAGAAAAATTCCAAAAACAGTGGCTACTAGATGGAATACTTTATATGAAATGCTTGTAGTCGCTTCTGAATATGGAATACCCTTACAAATAGTTTGGAATGCTCATAATTCTGATATTACATATAGACTAGATGATAATAATTGGCGTGATATAAATGAACTTATAGATTTCCTAAAAGTTTTTTACTTAACTACAAAAAGAATTTCTGTACTTAATTATGCATCAATTTGTACTGTTTTTCCTGATATTTGTATGATTTTCTGCTAAATTTTATAAATTTAAAAATAAACCAAGATTTCAACAAACAATTGAAAAATGATTATAAAATTAAAAAAATATTATATTCCTATTTCTCAAATTTATTTAACTACATGTTTGTTAAACCCTAAGTATAAATATTTAGGTGCATCAAGAATGGTTGAAAAAATGTATTTTAACTTAGATATTAATGATGTATTAGAAGAAATTCCTAGCTGTCAACAAGTTAAAGATAGCATAAAAATTGAAGCTAGAAAATTGTATGATTTATATAATGCTAATATAAATTTATCAAGTGAAAATGAACCTGAAAGCTCTAGGTTAGATTTGATGAAAATAATATTAATGATTATTTACAGGATTATCTTGAACTTTCTCACGATAATAGAAATTATTTTGATGCCTACATTAATCAAAATACAGAACCTACTGAAGATATTCTCCAATGGTGGAGAAATCGCGGAAAAAGATTTCCAAAACTAGAATCGATGGTTAGAGATATATTAGCAATGCAAGCGTCGTCGGTAGCTTCGGAAGGCGTCTTTAGTGCAACAAGGTTTCAACTTGGAGAACATAGGCATTCACTAGAAGCCGATAGCTTGGAGATATCGGTATTATTTCGAGATTGGATTAATGCCGAAGGAAGAAATTTGGCTCATGAACCACTACCGACCAAATTTCAAGATGACATTGATGAAGTAATGCAGGATTATAGTGACGACGGGTTTGAAGCAATGGATGATCTTTCTATTCAACCTATTCCTGAACATGTTACTAAAGAAATATTGAATGATTTACGAAGGGATTTATATGGTGGCACCAACTATTTGTAAAAGTATGATGATTCTATATTTAACTCAAACAGAACTCTTTCTAGAAGGTGGCTGTGTAGATTAAATCTTGTAATACTCTACTAATATTTTTGTAAATGTAATTGTAATATCAAATAAATATTTATAAAAATATAGGCTATTCGCCTTAATTTGTTTTTTAATATTGTTGTATTAAATTTATTTTTTTAATATAGTAAATTTTTAATGTTATAACTTTAAAGGTTAAATTCAAAAATTTCAAACTTTAAGAGTTTGAAATTTAAATTTTATAACTTTAAAATTTTCAAACTTTAAAAGTTTGAATTTAAAAATTTCAAACTTTAGAAGTTTGAATTTAATAATTTAGAGTTTGAAAATTTAAATTTGAAACTTTAAAATTTTGAAAATTTTAATTAAAACTTTAAAGTTTGAAATTAAAAAATTTCAAAATTTAAGAGTTTGAAAGTTAAATTTTATAACTTTAAAGTTTGATTTTTTTAATTTTTTTTAACTTTTAAAGTTTGAAATTTAAAATTTTAATTGCATAATTATTATAATAAGAATAATATTCAATTATAAAAAAATTAAATTTTTACTTTTTATTAATTACCGGACTGTCCCGGTTACTGGTCCGGTCCAGTCCGGTATACTGCCGGTTCCCTTCCGGACGGGACACAACAATAATATTTTTAACGGTTTACCGGATAGGTCCGGTACCGATTCCGGAACGTTACCGGTTTGCACAGTACCGGTTCCGATAATTAGCGGACCGGACAAATGTATCATCAAGATCATAAATTTAAATTATGATTTTATAGCAACATCATTCATCTATGTCATTTTCAACAAGTGTAATCAATATTGCAACATTCATACATATACAAGTATTACAATGAATAAAGAACAAGCATACACCACACAAACATAGAATCATGACAATTACCTACCTCGAAACACCCTTGAAACCGTAAGAAACTTGATCCTTTCCTTCCCGGATTCGTTTCTCTTGTTCTTGATCTACTAAAAATCATAATAACACGGAATTCAACAAATAATTGCTAATAACTTAAATTATAACAATTATATGAACCCTAGATCAAACCCATGATCCCAACTAGCAAATTTAGGATTGTCTCCCCTTTAGAATTCATAAGAAATCCCTTCCTCATTATTATTTACCTATTCTATTATATTCTACGGATTGAAAAACGGATTCTGGGAGTGAAAAATCTTACCTTTAGCCTCAAGAATGGTGAAAAATGAGTAGAAATCACTCGGGGACTAACCTTAGCTCTAAAATTTAAACAGTGCGAAAGAAGGTTCTGTAGTGGTTTATAAGAACTTTGAGTCGTGTCCAGAACATTGAGTCAGTTTCCAAATAAGCCTGTCTTAGAGTGGAAAAACAATTTACCACTGTCCGGGGGTCAATTCATTTTGTACATTAAGGCGGGGAAGTTAGTTTCTAAGGGGTGTGTCCATTACGTAGTCTTAGTTAAAGGCCCTAGTGTGGGGATACCACTTACTCATTCATCTCCAGTAGTGAATGTGTTTCCAGAAGTCTTTACATATGATCTTCTTTAAGATACTCATCCTATCTCAATACCGCAATATAGGATGTCCCGACATAGTTAAAAGAGTTTAAAGATCAATTAAAACATCTGTTAGATAAGGGTTTCATTCGACCAAGTGTCTCACCTTGGGTCCCTCAAGTCTTTTTTTGTGTTAAAGAAAAATGGTTCTCTTAGGATGTGTATAGATTACTGTCAATTAAATATGGTTATCATCAAGAATAAATTCACACTTACATGAATTGATGATATATTTGAATAGATTTAGGGTGCTTCTTGCTTCTCAAAAATTGATCTCAGGTCAGACTACCATCAGTCTAAAGTTAGGGAAAGTGATATTTCAAAGACATTAGTTATAACCTGGTATGAACATTACGGATTTTAGGTCATGTCATTGGTTTTAAGTAATGCACCAGCAGAGTTCATGGATCTTATGAACAGTGTCTTCAAGCCTTATTTAGATATGCTTGTTACCGTCATCATATAATAATTTATTCAGTGAATGAAACGGATCATGATAGTCACCTCAAGATAGTCCTTCAATCTTTGAAATATAAGAAGTTTTATGCCTAGTTCTCCAAGTGAGTTTTGGATTGAGTATATGTCATTCTTAGTTCACATGATTTCAAGTGATTGTCACGACTGAAATCTAGACCTCAAATGAGACCGGAGTTGTTGACCTCTCAGAGTTAGCAGAAAATCCTACTTACGTCGTTCTTACTTTACATAGAATAATTTTGAAGGAAATTTTGAAAATTTTTGTATCTTAAAATACTTATAAAAACATTCTCATTAATACGTAATTATTAACCATCAACAATCTAACATTAAAAGATAAGCAACTGAAAGAAATAGTGCAATTCTTATTAAGTGTGTAATTGCAAAAATGGCACCAATACATTGTATGAATAAAAACAGGAAAGAGACACTAGTGGAACTTGCTCCACTATCTCAACTCTAAAACTAAGCTAGATATAAAACATCAGCATCCTCGAAAGCAAGAGGACCTACTAAAACCGGATGAATGCTGAACATCCGGATAACTACAACGATGATTCTGTAGGTCTATCATCCACCTATGCCTAGACCAAAAATAGTAGTGTTGGTATAGGGTTTGTACCCACTTGTACTAAGTATGAGTACATGCAAGCACACATCAAATACATGCATGAGAAATAGTATCTCTTTCCTAACAACATGATTTTCGGAAGTCAAGTCAATGGACTTGCCAAATTCAGATTAGAAATATTTCAAAATTTGGATTAGGAAAGTCAATGAGCTTTCCAAATTTGAATTAGGAAAGTCCGTGAGCTTTCCACATTTGGCATAGGAAAGTTATGCCATGAAATAATTTACATCATCATACTTTTCACATTTGCACATAGCACATAACATTTACACATAACACATATCATATAGCATGCACAACATTTTGCATGTAGCACATAACTTCTTTAATATAATTCATTCATATGCCATTAGACCTTAGCATCATGGACTTAACATGAAGACATTCCAGGAGTGAGGGCTTAAAAGATGGGACCTCAACTAGGGAATCTTCATTCGAAAACACAGTGTCTGCTTCGTTCATTCATACATACTCTATTTCATTTCATTCATTGGCACTGTAAACACCACCTATACCTAGGATGTAGTTGAAGAATTTCATTAGATTTGTTATGCGATGACCAAGAATGACCTAATTTCAATACATGAATCTAACTCACCTTTTGATTATCCTATCCTAACACCTTTGGTATCATGCATTTCATTATGTGCATCATTTGAGGTTGTCCTTATTTATTCATTGGTAACTTTAACTTAACCGACATAGATCAGGTGAGAATCATAAAATCCAGTGTCTCCCTCAAACAAAAAAGAGGTGGAATCACTGGCCTAAGTGACCCATAACATGCTAGCGTACATGGGAATTTAACCCCGGCAGATTCCAATATTGGATCTATAGGTTCGAAGACTAGGAGATATAAGGAGACCCATACCCGATAAGCCGGACGGTGTCATCTCATGAGAGTTAGGTGAACCTCTGCCCTTCTCGAAAGAAGGCATCACTGCTCATAGCTAGCCTATTGGTGATCAGTGTAAATTTTCATTACATTCATCTCATACGTCATGGAAGCAGTCTTCAATATAGGACATCATAGCTCATTATATGATTTCTCATCTCCTCATTAGTATTAAGTTTGTTAAGCTCAATACTTTCATTATAGTGTTCATAGGGACTGGTCTTTTCATTATCTTATACTCTCATATGTGAGTACGTTATGGTAACATTTAATTAGGCTCATTTGAGATTGCTTTCATCATTTACATTGGCCTCATATCATGTTGTCACCACATTAATTTTCATTAGCACCTTTGCTTTTCATAGTTACTCACCTCTTATTACATGAATGTTTATTTCATCGTATGCCAATGCGTTTGGCCATTCAGTGTGATTCACACCCTTAGTTAACCCTTCTAGGGTTTCATTATTTCATTATTTATTTCCTCATTTCATTGTTTATCTCATCTTATGTCAATGCACTTGGAAATTCAATGTATCTTACACTCATACTTAACCCTTCTAGGGTTCATCATTTCATGACATACATTTTAGGTTCACTTACTTTTGAACGTATGCTAGACTTATGAGTGTATACACACAATCCATGGGGCTTCATTCATAGGTCATTAAATGATTCATACATTACTAAGATTATGTAGTACAAGACTTATGTATCTTGTAAATATGCCAAGATCTTTGATTTCGATCTAATGTAGATGGTATTATTCTTGGATATTTTGTTCACGTATGACTTATGCATCAATATGGATGTTTGGGCAAGGAAAACCAAGTTTAAATTACTTGGATGAGGTTTACATTTTTCATTGATTTTATTTTTAATCTCCATGATATTGGTACTCTAGATTGAACCCCATCATTAACATTGTATATTTAGTTTTTTACTTGGTTTTCCTCTTAGGTTGGCCTAAGGGTTGTGTTTTCGAACCCCCACAACCTCTTTCATTTTATTCTTTAATTTTTACTAGGGCATTGGGAGGTTGTGAGTTCGAACCCCCACAACCTCCGTATTTTTGTTTTTAGTTCCGCTAGAGGTTGTGAGGTGGTGGGTTCAAATCCCCACACCCTCCTATTTTAATTTAATTTTGCTTAAGTTCACTAGAATAGGCGTTTTGGCAGTGAGGTTGTGGGATCAAGCCCCCACAACCTCACTTTGTTTTCTCATTTACTTTTTTAATTCTCCTTTCTATCCTTGAGGTCGTGGGTTTGATTCCCACGCCTCACCTTTTTTTTCTTTATTTTCTCTTCCTTAACTCTCTACCTGGAGGTCCTGGGTTCAATTCTCACACCTCCTATTTAGTTATTTTAATTCTTGTTCTCTTCTTACTAACCCAGCAGACCCAATTTCGATTCCCCCAGCCCCCTTTCTTTTTCCTTTATTGCAAAATCCTTTTGCCAAAGGGTGAGGTCATAATTTCGAATCCTGTTGGCCTTACCTCATTAAAATGCATTTAATTTCTGGATTCCGACCTCCATTTTGAACGGTATATTAAGCTGGAAATTTAGTCATAATTCTTCGCTTCTTTTCATCAACCTTTTCATGTTAGTTTCTTAGGGTATTTCAACAAGCATTAAGTGCATTGTTAGGGGTAGTTTAATAGTTACATTAGTCAAGTGTTTTCACTCAAAATTAGTAACTTCACACCCCTTATGGACATCACATTGTGCACAACTTTTTCACATAAAATTCAAGGATTTTACATGCCTTTACGCATCTCCAAACAGTTACCAACTTCACTGCTGCACATTGCACACACATATCACCTTTTCACATGATTTTGAACAACATATTCATTATTCACAAACTTTTTGAACATGCATACTTAAACATAAACATCATGAAAACACATTTCATCTTTACTTTGTAGCAGCAAACATACCCAACCTAATGTTCCTTGGGAGCTAATGACAGGGACATCCAAAAGGGGAGCAATCCTAGTTTTCGAAATGAATATCTTGAATCTTAACGGGTATATTGGGAAAGGGACTAAGAGGAAATAAACCCATACCCTAATTGATGTTCAAACGATGATTTTTCTTCCCAAAACCCTCTCCAAAATCAGTCCAAGCTACCTTAACGTCAACACCACTCAACGAACAACTTCTCTTTGCCTTAATGTTTTTGGTTACCTTGTTTTTCTCCTATAAGTCATGAGTTCTTCAAGTTTGAAGAACTCTTGATATTATTTCTGTTCTTTGTTGTTTTTGGCAGAAACAAACGTAAGATAGAGATCGTGAGAGAGTAGTCTAATAATCGGAGTTTTAGTTTGGGAATTAGTCAAACTAGGATTGCTTATTAACTTAACTAATAACCTGATTTAATTATCTTAGTGAAAGGACCATTATTCCCGTACCAATCAGATTATAAACATTAATTAAATCACCAACTTGTTGCTTCCAATGGTGATCAAACTCGGTTAGAATGACCCTTGAGAAATGGACCATTTCGGGTCAACATGAGCCGAATTGGTTCTTTAATTAAATTAATTAATTAATTAATTAATTTGTTAGTTTAATTACGATATTACCCTTAGCCTTGAAAAGGACATTTTACCCCTGGACTCTTAAAACTTAAGATTTTTTCTTTTTACGTCTGGTAAAGACTCCTTCGATTAAATCTTAGTTTTCGAGAGCCTTACTTGGTTGGTTCCAACCCTTTCAAGCTCAACTATCTTCCCAAGATAGTTGGCTTTGTCGTAGCAAGGGTTTTGAGGTCTGGTTCTACGTGTATGAATCTTTGTGAACCTTGGTCTAATCACAAGCATTCTTGACACCTTAAGTTTTTATCCTATTCATTTTTAGGGTTGTTACATTATCCCCCCTCATTAGGAACATTGTCCTCGAATGACACTATGACTACATATCGTAATGCCAATCATATCATAACATAATCATTATGCACTGTCAAGTAATAACAACAAAGTACAGAGAGATAAGAAAACATAGACTTAAGAGTAGGAAATCTAACCTTAAGAGCTGAAAAGATGAGGGTAGATAGATATTATGTCGGCCTCAACCTCCCACATAGCACCCTCAACAAGATGATTTCTCCAAAATACCTTCACTGTGGCAATCTCGTTGTTCCTCAACCACTTGACCTGTCTGTATAAGATCTCAACACGTACCTCCTCACAAGACAAGTCTTCATCAATCCCCAAACCTTCCATAGGTAGAATCAACACTGGACCACCTAGGCACTTCTTCAACATAGAGACATCAATGTCTGGATGGACTGAAGCTAGCTTCACAGGCAATGCTAACTCATAGGTCTCCTCACCCACACGCTGTAGGATCCCATATGGCCCAACATAACTCGGACTCAAGTTACCTTTTCTACCGAATCTCATTACCCCTTTCATAGGTGATACCTTTAAGTAAACCGAGTCACAAACATCAAATTCTAAGGGCCGTTTTCTATTGTCTGGATATGAATTCTGGCAGCTATAACCAGTAGCCAACCTGTTCCTAATAACTCTGACCTTCTCTAACGCCTCATGAATGATCTCTGGACCCAAAATGGATGAATCTCTAACCTCAAACCACCCAACTGGATATTTACACCTCCTACCATACAGTGCCTCAAATGATTCCATCCCAATGCTGGAGTGATTGCTATTATTATATGAGAATGCTATCATAGACAGAAATTCATCCCAGCTACCTCTGAAGTAAATAACACACGCCCTCAACATGTCCTCTATTGTGTGAATGTCGCTCTCTGCCTGTCCATCAGTTTGAGGATGAAAGGCGGTAGTAAGCTTTGCCTTTGTGCCCAAGCTTTTCTTGAAAGATCTCCAGAAATGTGAAGTAAAATAAGCTCCTCTTTTTGAAATGATAGACAAAGGAATCCCATGCCACCTCCTAATCTCCATCAAAACAAACTTGGATTTATTCTAGTCTAAGCTGTCAGTGGGGCAGCAATGGAAGAAAAGTCCTCCACAAACCTGCGGTAGTAACCAGCCAATCCCAGAAATCTACGGATGTCAGTGGGTGTAAGGGGATTTGGAAAGTTTTTAACAACTTCAGTCTTCCTAGGGTCCATCTCTACACCATGATCGGACACAACATGACCCATGAAGGTCACTAATCTCAGCCAGAATTCACACTTGCTAAATTTGCATACAACAAATGCCGTCTAAGTACCTGAAAGGTTAGTCTCAAATGTTATTCATGCTTTTCCTTGGTCTTAGAGTAGATGATAATGTCATCAATGAATATTATGATGAAAAACTCAAGGTATTCACTGAAGACCCTATTAATGAGATCCATAAATGTAGCAGGTGCATTCGTGAGACCAAATGACATGACTAGAAACTCATAGTGATCATAACGGGTACGAAAGGCTGTCTTTGGGACATCTCCATCCCTAACACTAAGTTGATAGTACCCTAAATGAGGATCAATTTTCAAAAATAAACTAGACCCTTGGAGTTTGTTGAACAAGTCATCTATTTTGGGAAGTGGATTTTTTTTCTTGATAGTGACTTTGTTGCGCTGCCCATAATCAATACACATTATAAGGGTCTCATCTTTCTACTTTACAAACAACACTGGATCTCCCCAAAGGGATATGCTTGACTTAATAAAACCCTTATCAGTGAGATCTTTTAGTTGCAACTTCAACTCTTTGAGTTCTACTGAAGTCATTCTATAATGAGGAATTGAGATTGGTTTAGTATCGAGTTCTAAGTTTATACCACAGTCAATCTCTCAAAGTTGAATGACTCCAGGCAAATCTTTAGGAAACACATCTTGGAACTCATTCACTACCAACACTGAGTCTATGGAATGAATTTAAATATCAAAATCATGAACACTCAAAAGATGACATAGTAACCCCATGGACATTATTTTATCGGCCTTAAAATTTGAGATCAATGGATTCAGACGACTCGCATCGTACCCCTACCAGACTAACTCTTCTTCATCATGGAATTGAAATCTCATTATTCTACTACATAGTCCAAGCAAGCATAACAGATATGAAGCCAGTACATGCCAAGATTAACATCAAAATCATGTATAATTAACTCAACCAAGTGTGCACACATAGTCTTACCACATACAACTATTGGGTAGTCTTTTTATACTCTAGAAGTTCTTACATTTTCTCATAAAGGTGTACTTACCACTATAGGATCATGCATTACTTCAGGCAATATCTTAAAAGTAGTAGATAGAAGAGGAGTTACAAAGCAAAGCGTAAACCCTAGGTCAAAATAAAGCATAAAAAAAGTTGAGAATACTTGCACCATACCTGTGACCACATCAGCGGACTTCTCCTACTCATCTCTGCCCTCTCAAGGCATAGAACCTGTTCCTCCTAGGAGTTTCGGTTGCTGCTGCACCATGTGGATTTGTCCTAGGCTGAGAATTAGCTACAGCCTGACCTCTGTTCTGTGGACAGCCTCTAACCATTTGCCCACTCTTACCACAACCAAAACAGACATGAGTCCCTTGTCTATACTTTCCATTTTGAGCTTGGCCACACATAGTACATTTCTTCTTAGGATGTTGCATCTCACCTACATTGCCCCCCTTGGGCTCAGGTCTACCTCCTCTACGTGTTGTACCCATCTGTGAGTTAGATTTCCCAAAAATCTGTTGCCTCTTCCTGAACCTAGGTTGCTCATGAATGCCAAAATTGTTTCTGTGGCCTCCCTGGCTGGTACCTGCCTTATCTTGAGGCCTAGGCCTCCTAACATCACGAACACCTCACTTCTTGCGGAAGTCCTCTACCTAATGGATATGCACCATCAACCTGGAAAGGACCATATTATCATGAAGCATTGCTGACCGACACTCCACCGCAAGGTCATCGTTGATTCCTATCAGAACCTGCTTATCTCATCGCTGCTGTTCAAGACCATGGAGGTAGCATACAAGGATAATTTCAACAAGGATCAGTACTGTCCTCATTCTTTCTATTGAATATTAAGGAAAATAACACACCTTTATAGCTTAACAACTTTAGGGAATACACCCTCACAATCATAGAGCCTTTTTTAAGGTTGATGAACTTGTCAACCTTGGCTTTCCTCATCTCTTTGGAGAAGAATATCTTAAGAAATGTTGTCTTTAATAGCTACCAATTTACTGGCAATCCACCCAAAACTCGGCTATGTTGCCACATCTTACACCAAGTCTGTGCAACATCCTAGAGATGATAAGAAGACAATTCAGTCTTCTCAGTATATGTGCCCCCCATAGCCACCAGAATCTTATGTACCTCGTCCACAAATTCCTGATGATCCTCTGATGTCTTAGACCCTGTGAATATAGGAGGGTTAATCCCCATGAAATCTCAGCCTGTCAGTCATGCTGCGAACCGGTGGATTCTCTCTCTTAACATTCTTTCGATTGACTTGGTCAGTAATAACCTAAGCCTGCATCTTAATGTCATGTTTGATCTGAGACAGAGATGCCCTCACCTCAGCATCTGTCAACCACACTGGGTTAACTCGCATGGCCACTCCTTCAACTGGAGACTGAGGTGGATTATGATTACCCCCAGCGGGTTCTCACCTCTTCTCTAACCATTAGCTCTCCTAATGTTCATTCTCTTGAAAACAACAATGGTTGATGTTAGACACATTGATAACACCAAGAACTCAAACATTAGGAAAAGCACAATAATATAAGAAGAAAGGAAATTTTCCTATGCATCATGCAGTCTAAAATCCAAGATAGTGGTGCTCTTCACTACCATGACTTAGAAACTGCTCAATGTGGTTGATGTGAACTTATATTCCTCAGAATTTAACCTATTGCTCTTATACCAACTTTTTCATGACTGGAATGTAGACCTTAGACGAGACCATCTTTTTTGACCTCTCAGAGGTCACAGACAAGCCTACATACGTTATTCTTACTTAATATAGGTTAATTTTGGTAGAAAATTTTAAACTTTTTGTTTCGTAACATACTTATAAAACCATTCTCATTTATATGTAATTGTTCATCATCAACCATCTAAAATTCATAGATAAGCAACTTAAGGAAATGGTTCAATTCTAATTAAATGTATAATTGCCAAAATGGTACCAATACATAGTCTGAATAAACCAGGAAAGAAATGCTAGTGGATTATACTTCACTAGCTCAACTCTAAAACTAAGCTAGAATAAAATAGCAGCATCCTCGAAAGCATGAGGACCTACCAAAACCGGATGAATAGAGAAGGTCTAGATAACTGCAACGATGATCCTGTAGCTCTATCATCAACCTGTGCCTGCATCCAAAATAGTGGAGTTTGTATTGGGTTAGTACACACTTGTACTAAGTATGGGTATATGCAAGCACACAGGAATGAAATGCATGAGAAATAATAGCACTTTCCTAACAACATGATTTTTGGAAGTCAAGATAGTGGACTTGCAAAATTGAGATTAGGAAAGTTTCCAAATTTGGATTAAGAAAGTTAATGAGCTTTCCAAATTTTAATTAGGAAATTTAGTGAGCTCTTAATATTTGGAATAGAAAAGTTATACCATGAGAATAACATAAATCATCATACTTTTTACATTTTCACTAAGCACATAACATTTACACATAGCACTTATCATTAACATACAACACATTTTGCATGTAGCACATAAGTCCTTTGAGGGTTTCATCAGTTCATTGTTCATTTCCTCATTTCATTGTTCACCTCATCATATGCCAATTCACTTGTCCATTTAGTGTATCTTACACTCATACTTAACCCTTCTAGGTTTCATCATTTCATTTTATACATCTTATGTTCATTTAAATTTGAACGTATGCTAGACTGATGAGTCTGTACACACAATCCATGGGGCTTCATTCATAGTTCATTAACATACATTACTAAGATTATGTTGTACAAGACTTATTATCTTGTATATATGCCAAGATCTTGATTTTGATCTAAGTAGGTTGCATTATTGTTGGATATTTTGTTCACGTATGGCTTATGTATTAATACGAATGTTTGGGAAAGAAAACCCAAGTTCGAATCACTTGGATAACGTTTACATTTTTCGTTGATTTTAGTTTTAATCTCCATTTTATTGGGACTCTAGATTGAGACCCATAAATAACATTGTATATTTAGTTTTCCACTTGGTTTTCCTCTTAGGTTATTTAATTTTCACTAGGGCATTGGGAGGTTGTGGGGTCGGACCCTCACAGCCTTCTTATTTTTATTTTTAGTTTTGCTATAGGTTGTGAGGTGGTGGTTTCGAATACCCAAAACCTCTTATTTTATTTTATTTTTAATTAAGTTCATCAGGCTAGGAGTTTCGGGAGTGAGGTTGTGGGATCGAGCCCCCAAACCCTCACATTGTTTTCTCATTTAATTTTGTAATTCTCCTTTCAAACCTTGAGGTCGTGGGTTCGATTCCCACACCTCAAATTTTTTTCTTTACTTTCTCTTCCTTCACTCGCTACCTGGAGGTCGTGGGTTCGATTTCCATGCCTCCCATTTATTTACCTTAATTCTTGCTGTCTTCTTACTAACCCAGCAGACCCAATTTCGATTCCCCCAACCCTCTTTTCTTTTTCCTTTCTCGCGAAATCCAGTAGCCAAAGGGTGAGGTCACAGGTTTGAATCCTGTTGGCCTCACCTCATAAAAATGTATTTAATTTCTAGATTCCAACGTCCTTTTAGAACGAAATTAAAGTACATTAAGCTTGAAATTTAGTCATAATATTTCTCTTCCTTTCATCAACCTTTTCATGTTAGTTTCTTAGGGCATTTCAACAAGCATTTAGTGCATTGTTAGCTGTATTTTAGTAGTTATATTAGTCAAGTGTTTTCACTCCAAATTAGTAACTCCGTGCCCCATATAAAAATCACATTGTGTACAACTTCTGCACATAAAATTCAAGGATTATCCATGCCGTTACACATCTCCAAACAATGACCAACTTCACTGCTACATATTGCACACACACATCACTTTTTCACATGATTTCGAACAACATAATCATTATTCACAAACATTTGAACATGCATACTTAAACATCAACATCACGAAAACACATTTCATCCTTACTTTGTAGCAGCAAACAGACCCAACCTAATGTTCCATGGGAGCTAGTAACAGGGACATGCAAAGGGGGAACAATCCTAGTTTTCGGAAAGAATATCTTTAATCTTAAGGGGTATCTTGGGAAAGGGACCAAAAGGTAAGAAACATAAACTTAATTGATGTTAAGACGATGAATTTTATACCCAAAACCCTCTCCAAAATCAGTCCTAGCTACCTCAACATCCACACCACTCTACGAACAACTTCTTTTTTCCTTAACGTTTTTGGTTACTTTGTTTTTCTTAAAATTTCATGTGAGTTCGTCAAGTGTGAAGAAGTATTGATATTATTTTTATTCTTCGTTGTTTTTGGCATAAACCAACGTGAGAGAGATGATGAAACGTGAGAGAGAAACCGTGACAGAGTAGTTTAATAATCGGAGTTTTAGTTTGGGAATAAGTCAAGCAGGGACTCCTTATTATTTTAAATAAAAACCTGATTAATTACCTTAGTGAAATGAAAATTCTGCGCTTAAAGAATCATATTACAATTATTTATTAAATCACCAACTTGTTGCTTCCAATAGCGCTCAAACTTCAGTAAGGTGACCCTTGCAAAATGAACCATTATAGGTCAACCTGATCCGAATTGGTTCTTTTACTAAACTAACTAATTAATTATTTGATTCCTTAGTGTAATTATGATATTAGCCTTGGCCTAGAAATGGCTATTTTACCCCTAGACCCTTAAAACTTAAGAATTTTTCTTTTTTAATCCTGTAAAGAATCCTTTGCTTAAATCGTATTTTCGAGAGCACTACTTGGCTGGTTCCAACCTTTCCAAGCTCAACTAACTCCCCAAGTTAGTTGGCTTGGTCTTAGCAAGGGTTCTGAGGTCTTGTTTTACGCGTATCAATTCGTGTGAACCTTGGTATAATAACAAGCATTCTTTACACCTTAAGTATTTATCCTATTCATTTTTAGGGTTGTTACATTATCCCCCCCTTAGGAACATTCGTCCCCTAATGACACTATCACTACATATTGTAATGCAAGTCAGATCATAACATAATAACTATTCATAGTCAAGCAATAGCAACAAAATACGGAGAGATAGGAAAAAATAGACTTAGAAGTAGGAAAATCTAACCTTAAGAGCTCAAAAGATGAGGGTAGAGATATCTTATGTCGGCCTCAACCTCCCACATAGAACCCTCAACAAGATGATTTCTCCACAATACCTTCATTGTGGCAATCTTCTTGTTCCTCAACCACTTGACGTGTTTTTATAAGATCTTAACAGGTACCTCCTCATAAGACAAGTCTTCATCAACCCCCTAACCTTCCAAAGGTAGAATCATTGCTGAATCACCTAGGAACTTCTCCAACATAGAGACATGAAAGACTGAATGGGTGAAATCTAGCTCAGCAGGAAATGCTAACTCATAGGCCAGCTCACCCACACGCTTTAGGATCCCATATGGCCCAACATACCTCGGAATCAACTTCTATTTTCTATTAAATCTCATCACCCCTTTCATAGGTGATACCGTCAAGTAAACCTGGTCACCAACATCAAATTCTAAGGGCCACTTTTTGTTATTTGCATATGTCTTCTACCTTTTGTAAGCAGTAGCAAACCTTTCCCTAATAACTCTGACCCTCTCTAACGCCTCATGAATGATTTCTGGACCCAAAATGGATAAATCTCCAACTTTGAAGCACCAAACTGGAGACCTACACCTCCTACCCGACAGTGCCTCAAATGGAGCAATCCCAATGCTGGACTGAAAGCTATTATTATATGATAATTCTATCAAAGACAGATGGTCATCCCAGCTACCTATGAAGTCAATAACACACGCCCTCAACATGTCCTCTAAAGTCTGAATGGTGCGCTCTACCTGCCCATCAGACTAAGGCTGAAAGGCAGTACTAAGCTTTACTTGTATGCCCAAGCTTTCCTGGAAAGATCTACAAAAATGTGAGGTAAACTGAGCTCCTCTATTTGAAATGTGAAGCAACAGAATCCCATGCCACATAACAATCTCCATTCATTGAAATTTGTCTTTATTCTTCGTCTACGTTGTCAGTGGGGCAGCAATGGAAGAAAAGTCCTCCATAAACTTGTTGTAGTAACCAACCAATCCCAAAAAGCTACTGATGTCAGTAGGAGTAACGGGCTTTGGAAAGTCTTAGATCGGACACAACATGACCCAGGAAGGTAACTGATCTTAGCCAGAATTCATACTTGCTAAATTTTGCATACAATTGATGCCGTCTAAGTACGTGCAAGGTTAGTCTCAAATGTTGTTCATGTTTTTCCTTTGTCTTAGAGTAGATGAGAATGTCATCAATGAATACTTTGACGAAAGAGTCATGGTATTCACGGAAACCCTGTTCATGAGTCCATAAATGCAATAGGTGTATTCGTGAGTCCAAATGACATAACTAGAAACTCATAGTGACCATAACAGGTATGAAAGACTGTCTTTGGGACATCTCCATCCCTTACCCTAAGTTGATGGTACCCTAAATGAACATTATTTCGAAAAAAACTTGACCCTTGGAGTTTTTTTAACAATACATCTATTGTGGGAAGTGGATACTTTTTCTTGATATTGACTTTGTTGAGCTACCGATAATCGATACACATTCTAAGGGTCCCATCTTTCTTCTTTACAAACAACTTTGGAGAACCTCAAAGGGATATGCTCGGTTCAACTCTTTGAGTTCTGCTGGAGCAATTCTATAAGCAGGAATTGAGATTGGTTTAGTATCGGGTTCTATGTCGATACGAAAGTCAATCTGTTCAAGTGGAGGGACTCCATGTTAATCATTAGGAAACACATCTAGGAACTTATTTACTAACAGCACTTAGTCTATTGAATGAATGTCATGATAAAAATCATTAACACTGAGAAGATGACATAGTAACCCCTTGGACATAATTTTTTTGGGCTTAAGATTTGAAATCAAGGGATTAGGATGACATGAATTATACCCCTCCTAGACTAACACTTCTTCATTTGTGAACCAAAATTTCACCATTTTAATACAACAGTCCAAGCAAGCATAACAACTATGAAGTCGGTCCATGCCAAGAATAACATCAAAATCATGTATGGGTAAATCAACCAAGTTTGAATGCATAGTCTTTCCACTTACTACTATTAATTAGTCCTTGTATACTCATGACGTTCTTAAATTTTCTCCTAATGGTTTACTAACCACAATAGGATCATGCAGAACTTCAGGCAATATCTCAAATGTAGTAGAAAGGAGAGGAGTCAAAAAGGAAAGCGTAGACCCTGGGTCAAATAAAGCATAAACAGAAGTTGAGAATACTTGCAGCATGCCTGTGACTACATCACCGGACTTCTCCTGCTCCTCCCTTCCCTTTCATGGCATAGAACATGTTCCTCTTAGAAGGTTCGGCTACTGCTGCACCCTGTGGATTTGGCCTAGGCTGAGCATTGCCTCCAGCCTGACCTCTGTTCTATTCATAGTCTCTGACAATTTTCCCACGCTTACCACAACCAAAGCAGGCATTAGTTCTCGGTCTATACTTTCAACTTTGAGCTTGACCACACATAGCACAATTCTTCTTAAGACGTTGTATCTCACCTCCATTGCCCCTCTTTGGATCAGGTCTTTCTTGTCTACATGTTGTACCCCTCTAAGAGTTAGAGTTCCCAGACCTCAGTTGCCTCTTCTTTAACCTGGGCTTCTCACGGACACCAAAATTGTTTCTCTGGCCACCATATCTGGGACTTGCCTAATCTGGATGCCTATGATTCCTAACATCACGAACACCTCTCTTCTTGCGGCTTTCCTCTACATGCTGGACATGCACTATCAACCTGGAAAGGTCATTATTATCATTAAGCATAGCAGATCGACACTCCTTCTCTAGGTCTCCATTGATTCCCATGAGAACCTACTCATCTCATCCCTGCTATTCAAAACCATGGAGGTAGCATACTTGATAATTTCAACAAGGATCAGTACTCTCCTCATTCTTGCTATTAAATACTATGGAAATAACATGCCTTGATAACTTAACAATTTTCAAGGAATACACCCTGACTATGATAGAGCCTTGTTTAAGGTTGATGAACTCCTCAACCTTGGCTTCCCTCATCTCTCTGTTGAAGAATCTCTCTAAAAAATCTACCTTGAACAGCTCCTAAGTGACTGGCAATCCACCCAAAACTCGGCAATCTTGCCATATCTTGCACCAAGTCTATACAACATCCTCGAGCTAATAAGAAGCATGTTCAACCTTCTCAGTATCTGTGGCCCCTATACCCACCAGAATCCTATGTACCTCGTCTTAAAACCCTTAAGGATCCTCTGATGTCTTAGACCCTGTGAATATAGGAGGCTTCATCCCCCTAAAGTCTCGCAGCCTGTCACCCATGCTGCGAACCGGTGGGTTCTCTCTCTTAAAATCCTTTCTATTGACTTAGGAAGTCATAGACTGAGCCTGCATTATAATGGCCTGTGCCATCATAGCCAGAGATGCCCTCACCTCAACATTAGTCAACCTAACTGGGTTAACTCGCATGGGCACTCCTTCAACTAGAGCCTGAGGTGGATTCTGATTACTCCCAGCAGCTGCTACTCCTCTCCTCTTACCATTAGCTTTTCTAGTGTTCATTCTATGAAAAACAACAAGGATTGATGTTAGACACACTCATAATACCAAGAACTCACACTTTAGGAAAAGCACGATAATATAAGATGAAAGGAAATTTTCGTATGCATCATGCAGTCTCAAATCAAGGATAGTGGTGCAATTCACTAACATGACTTAGAAACTACTCAATGTGGGTGATGTGAACTTATATTCCTCGGAATTTAACCTATTTCTCTGATACCAACTTTGTCACGACTGGAATGTAGACCCCAGATAACACCGGCGTTGTTGACCTCTCAGAGGTTGCAGAAAAGCGTACTTGCATCAATCTTACTTTACATAGTTTAATTTTTGCAGAAAATTTGAAACTTTTTATTTTGTAACATACTTATAAAATCATTCTCATTAATATGTAATTGTTCACCATCAGCCATCTAAAATTATTAGATAAGCAACTTAAGGAAATGGCTCAATTCTTATTAAATGTATAATTGCCAAAATAACACCAATACATGGTCTGAATAAAACTAAAGAAACGCTAGTGGAACATGCTCCACTAGATCAACTCTAAAACTAAGCTAGAATATAAAACAACAGCATCCTCGAAAGCATGAGTACATACCAAAACCGGATTAATACAGAATGTTCGGATATCTTCAGCGATGATCCTGTAGCTCTATCATCCACTTGTGTCTGCACCTAAAATAGTAGAGTTTATATAGGGTTAGTACACACTTTCATTCATATGTACTCCCTTTCATTTCATTCATAAGCCAGTGTAAACACCAGCTATACCTCGGTTGTAGCTTAAGACTTTCATTAGGTTCGTTGTGAAATAACCAAGAATGACCTAAAGTCATTACTTGAATCTAACTCACCTTTTGATTATCCTATCCTAACACATTTGGTATCATTCATTTAATTATGTGTATCATTTGAGGCTGGAATGATTCATTCATTTAGAAATTTAACTTTAACCGACATAGATCATGGGAGAATCATGAAATTTAGTTTCTCCCCCACATTGAAAAGATATGGAATCACCGGCCAAAGTGACCCATAACATGCTAGCGTACATGAGAATTTAGCCACAGTAGATCCCTATATTGGTTGTATAGGTTCAAAGACTAGGATATATAAGGAGATCCATACCCGGCAAGCCATACAATTTCATCTCATTAGAGTTACGTGAAGCTCCACCCTTTCCCACCACTTATATCTAGAATATCGGTGCTTAGTATAAAGTTCCATTACATTCATCTCATACGTCATGGAAGTGTGCTTCTAGTATGAGGACATCATAGCTCAATAGATGATTCCTCATCTTATCATTCGTATTAAGTGTGTTAAGATCAATACTTTCATTGGATTTTTTATAGAGCCTGGTCTCTTCATTATATTATACTCTCATAGGTTAGTACGTTTTGGCAACATTTAATTTGGCTTATATCATGTTGTCACCACTTTCATTATCGTTAGAACCTTTGCTTTTTAAAGTTACTCACCTCTTATTACGTGAATGTTCAATTAATCATATGCGAATGCGCTTGTCCATTCAGTGTGTTTCACACCCTTTCTTAACCCTTCAAGGGTTTCATCATTTCATTGTTCATCTCATCTTATGCGAATGCACTTGGCCATTTAGTGTATCATACACTCATACTTAACCCTTCTTGGGTTCATCATTTCATTACATATTTTTGAACGTATGCTAGACTTATGAGTCTATACACACAAGAGTGGGGCTTCATCCATTGTTCGTTAAGTGATTCATACATTCCTATGGTTATGTAATACAAGACTTATGTATTTTATATATATGTCAAGATCTTGATTTCTATCTAAGTAGGTGACATTATTTTTAGATATTTTGTTCAGTAAAACTTATGTATTAATATGGATGTTTGGGCAAAGCAACTTAAGTTCTAAGCACTTTGATAAGGTTTACATTTTTCATTTTATTTATTTTTAATCTCCATGATATTGTAAATCTAGATTGAACCCCATCATTAACATTGTATCTTTAGTTTTCTACTTGGTTTTCGTCTTAGGTTGGACGAAAGGTTGTGGCTTCGATCCCCCACAAAATCTTTCATTTTATTTTTTAATTTTTGCTAGGGCATTGAGAAGTTGTGCGTTCGAATTCCCACAGCCTCCTATTATAAATTTTTAAATTAGGTTCGTTAGTCTACAAGTTTTGGTAGTGAGGTCGTGGGATCGAGCTGCGACATCCTCACTTTGTTTTCTCATTTAGTTTTGTCATTCTCCTTTCAAACCTTAAGGTCGTGGGTTTGATTTCCACGCCTCACATTTTCTTTTCTTTATTTTCTGTTCCTTCACTCTCTACTTGGAGGTCGTGGGCTTATTTCCCATGCCTCCCATTTATTTATTTTAATTCTTGTTTTCTTCTTACTAACCCAGTAGACCCAATTTCGATTTTCTCAGCTCCCTTTTCTTTTTCCTTTCTCACGAATTCCAGTAGCGAAAGGGTGAGGTCACAGGTTGGAATCCTTGTGTCCTCGCTTCTTTAAAATGCATTAGATTTCCACATTCCAACTTTCTTTTTGAACGAAATTAAAGTACACTAAGCTGGAAATTTACTCATAATCTTTAGGTTCCTTTCATCAACCTTTTCATGTTACTTTCTTAGGATATTTCACCAAGCATTTAGTGCATTGTTAGGTGTATTTTAGTAGTTACATTAGTCAAGTGTTTTCACTCAAAATTACTAACTCCGTGCCCCATATAAAAATCACATTGTGTACAACTTCTGCACATAAAATTCAAGGATTATACGTCTTAACACATCTCCAAAGAGTGACCAACTTCACTGCCACACATTGCACACAGATATCACTTTTTCACATGATTTCGTACAACATAACCATTATTCACAAAATTTTGAACATGCATACTTAAACATAAACATCACGAAAACACATTTCTTCCCTACTTTTTACCCAACCTAATGTTCATTGGGATCTAGTGACAGGGACATGCAAAGGGGGAACAATCCTAGTTTTCAGAATGAATATCTTGAATCTTAAAGGGTATCTTGGTAAAGGTACCAAGAGGAAAGAAAACCATACCTTAATTGATGTTGAAACAATGAATTTTCTTCCCAAAACCCTCTACATAATCAGTCCAAGCTACCTCAACATCCACACCACTCAACGAACAACTTCTCTTTGCCTTACCATTTTGGTTTCATTGTTTTTCTTAAAATTTCATGTGAGTCTTTAAGTGGGAAGAACTCTTGATATTATTTCTTTTCTTTGTTGTTATTGGCAAAAACTAACGTGAGAGAGATGATGAAATTTGAGAGAGAGATCATGAGAGCGTAGTCTAATAGTAGGAGTTTTAGTTTGAGAATTAGTCAAACTAGGACTCCTTATTAATTTAAATAAAAAGCTGATTTAATTATCTAAGTGAAAGTACCATTATGCCCTTAAAAAAGAGATTATAAACATTAATTAAATCACCAACTTATTTCTTCCAATGGGGCTAGAACTCGGGTAGTGTGGCCCTTGCGAAATTGACCATTTCGGGTCAACCTGAGCCAAATTGGTTCTTTAATTAAATTAACTAATTAATTAATTAATTCCTTAGAGTAATTATTATATTACCCTTGGCTTGGAAAGGGACATTTTACCCCTGGACCCTCAAAACTTCATATTTATTCTTTTTAAGTCCGTAAAAGACTCCTTCGATTAAATCTTCATTTTCGAGAGCCTTACTTTGTGGGTTCCAACCTTTCCAAGCTCAAACAACTCCCCAAGTTAGTTGGCTTGGTCTTAGCAACGGTTCTGAGGTAGGGTTCTATGCATATCTATCCATGTGAACCTTAGATTAATCACAAGCATTCTTGATACCTTAAGTATTTGTCCTATTCATTTTTAGGGTTGTTACAGTGATGGAATTAGAGTTGATAGCCAAAAGATATAAGTAGTTGAGATTTAGCCTAGGCCCACGGCTCCAACTAATAAAAGGATTTTCTTCGGTTGACTACTGCCCCTATTTTGACCTTTCTAGATGTTACTCAATGTTTTTGTGGTGTATTATCATGCATCTAAAGTTGGAGTTGGGATCTGTGTTAATGTAGAATGACAAAGTTATAACTTATGTCTATATACAATTGATGTTTCATGAGAGGTATTACCCATCCCATGACTTGGAGTTGGATGTTGTAGTATTTGCCTTGAAGATATGGCGTCACTACTTGTACGACGTTCATGCTGATATATTTACTGATTATAAGAGCCTACAATATGTGTTCACCCAGAAGGCGCTCAATCTCAGACAGAGGAGGTGGTTAGAATTACTCAAGGATTATGACATGAGTATCTATTACCACCTAGGGTAAGGTTAATTTTGTTGGTGATTCCTTCAGTAGGTTGTCTATGGGCAGTACCACCCATCTAGAAGAAGGGAAGAACTAACTAACAAAAGTTGTACATAAACTTGCACGCCTGTAAGTCAAACTTATGCATTCCATGGAAGAAAGGATAGCGGAGAAAATTGTTATTGAGTCATCATATGTGTCAGAATTGAAAGGTAACACAAGAATAAGACCCCATTTTCATTGATTTGAAGGCAAATGTTCATAAGCAAAGAGTATTTAGTTTTGAACAAGGGGGAGATGGTGTTTTGAAGTATAAAGATAGATTATGTATACCTACAGTGGATGGACCTTAAGAGAGGATCATGTAGGAAGATTATAACTCAAGATATTCCATTAATACCGTTACCACAAATTGAAGGTGTACCACAATTTAAGAGAGGTATATTAGTGGGAAGGTATAAAGAAGTGCATTGTTGAGTTTGTCGCCAAATTCCCAAATTGCCTACAAGTTAATGTAAAACACCAAAGTACTGGAGGTTTTGTTAAGAACAAAGAAATTCCAGAATGGAAGTGGGAGATCATTAATATGTACTTGATCACAGGGTTACCAAGGTCACACGGGCAACATGATTTAATTTGGGTAATTGTCGATAGAATTAGAAAATCAACATACTTCGTGGCGGTAAAGACCACTCATTCGACATAGGATTATTCAAAGTTATACATTCAAAAGGTGGTTAAGCTTAATGGGGTCCATGTTTTGATCATTTGATATAGAATTTCCCAATTTACTACTCAATTCTGTAAGTATTTCTAGAAAGGTTTGGGTTCAAAGGTGAACTTAAGCACTGCTTTTATTCCTTACATGGATGGGAAACTGGAGCCTACTATCAAGACCTTAAAAGAGATTTTGAGGTCTCACGGTATTTATTTTGAAGGGAATTGGGATGATCACCTACCTCTCATTGAACTTGCGTACAACAACAATTATCATTAGAGCATCCAAATGGCTCCATATAAAGCTCTTGTAGGAGAAGATGCAAATCTCCTATAGGGTGATTGAAAGTTAGTGAAGTAGAGTCGATAGGACCTGATCTAGTTCTCCAAGCCAGGGAGTGGGTGAAGGTGATTCAGGAGATATGGAAAATGGCACAGAGTCGCCAAAAAATCTACGTATATGTTAAGAGAATATCGTTGGAGTTTGAAGTAGACGATTGGGTGTATCTAAAAGTTTCAACCATGAAGGGTGTTATAAGGTTTGGTAAGAAGAGGAAACTTAGTACCCAATATTAGTCCACGATATATTAGTCCTTATAGAATATCCAAGATATTTGACTATGTAAGTTTTCTGTTGGAGCTACCAAAAGAGTAAGAAGCGGTTCATCCAGTATTTTATATGGGAATATTGAAAAAGTGCATGGCTTTCCTTCACAGATTAAACCGATTGAAAATGGTGGGATTAAGAAGAGATTCCAGTTCAGATTTTAGATAGCCAATTTCCTAAGTTGAGAACAAAGGAGGTGGTCTCAGTCAAGGTCCTTTGGAGGAATCAAGTTGTTGAAAAAGCGACTTGAATAGATGAAGAATTCATGCGTTAGTTGATTTTGATTGTCGACTATTAAACTTGAGTGTACTATTCTTATCTTAGTAAAATACAACTCATTCAAGGATGAATGTTCCCAAGGGAGACTAATTGTAACATATCGTAACTAAAATGTCAAGGAATAAGCTAAGAAACTAAAAATATTCATTTTTCAAAGTAAAGGGGAAATCTAAAAATTATTCTATGTTTATGAAATGAGTTTTTGAAATTTTCAAAAGGCTATGACTCCTAGCTCAGGATTATTTAGATATTTTTCTTTATATGGTAAATACCTTGGAGATATATTTCAAAAACCGCCGAGTTTGTGCATTTTTGATATCGCATGAGGAGTAGATGTCTACCGAAAGTTAGGTTACTAAACTGAGGAAAGTCCAATTTTTTTTATTTAACTAAGGGCAAACTAGTATTTTCACCAATCTATTTCCTAATTTGTTTGAAGGTATTATTAGGGGTAAAAATAATCCGTAAGTAATTTTTGGAAATCAATTTACGCTTAGCTCTTAGAAGAATAGAGAAGAGAAGAAGGGGATGGGAGGAATATCAAGGTTTTGCCAAGATCGTCAAGTTCGTAATAAGTCATCGATTTTGTCGGGGATGATCCCTAAAAAGTTCGTTGAGTCTTACATAACATTTGGGTTCATTCACCCACATGGCAAGTATGTCTAATTGAGCGTTATTTCATCCTAAAAAGATTGGATTTCGATTGTTCTTAAATGTTGCTTTTGATGTTTCTCGTTCTTGAACATGAGTTGAGATTTAGGAGTTCTTTAATTATTTAGGTGTTGTTCTTGAATTTCTCTGGATAGGTCCTTATATATATGATGTGGGTACATGAATCTAAAGTGAATTCAAGAAAAAGAATCAAACTAAAGCATATTAAAGTCAGAAAATGGTAGGAAAATTTTGGAAGATTTTTGCCTAAGGAACAGGTGGCCGGCGTGACGCTCCCCTATAGCACAAAAAGAGCTGGGGCGGTGCGCCAGGATGGTTCCTTAGTCAAGTGAGGATGGCGTGGCGCTCCCCCGACGCGCCCAAAACATTGTTTTTCACCATGTTTTATTTTTCCGTCTATTTAATTTTATCTAAAGTGTTTTAACACTTCCTATTGATTTTAACATCTCTAAATGACTTCTAAGCATATATAAATTATTTAGAAAAAACATAAATTACAATCTTTAATCCATAACGTGAAATTCAAGGAAAGTTTAGAGCCAAGTCTAGAAAATTCTTAGAGTTCTTTCAAGAAGTCTTTTACAAATACTTTAAACTCTTGTTAAGACATAAAGATCAGGCTGAGTAAGAAGTAAAGTTAAGAATAAGAAGAAGTTCATTTCAGATTTTCATAAGTCATTCACAAATATGTTAACTTCGTTTAACACTTAAGTTGAATTTAGTTCAAAGTAAAGTGAACTTATTTCTTCAAAAAAAGTATATGGGGGCTACATATTCCAATGAAATATTAAAATTTTTTCACATTTAAGGGAATGGAATTTGAGATTTCTAAGGAGCCTCAGGGCTAGTATTAAGAAAAGAACTATAGCTTTCTAAATGAAGCAAGTAGGGAAACCAAGATTTCCAGAATAACCCTTTGGGTAAGTATATTTTGAGTACTAATATCAAACCACAAAATAAGTATGTTTTAAAAACATAAGATCCAACATATATTGGGAATAGCATTGAGCATCGATATGACGAGTGGTTCAGACAACTCACAGCCCCCCCCCCCCTAGAAACCATATAACCACCATCGGCAGAAGGGGACATACTTTTTGGATGAACCCTGCTAACCGTAGACTGATGAATCCATATGGCATTTCTAGTTTTATACATTTGGCTGGGTATAGGCTACGTTGTTAGCGTGAGGTAGATCCGTATAGCTCTTAATTTATGGTTTTCGGTTATGGAAAATCCAAGAGAAGTTAAAGGTATTTATTTATATATATCATTTTATTTTTATT
Source organism: Solanum lycopersicum (assembly GCF_036512215.1). Classification (NCBI taxonomy): domain Eukaryota; kingdom Viridiplantae; phylum Streptophyta; class Magnoliopsida; order Solanales; family Solanaceae; genus Solanum; species Solanum lycopersicum. The sequence continues at coordinate 32,018,310 of NC_090800.1, read as the reverse complement.
TTATATACATCTCAGAGGTAGTTGTATACTTGTATACATTTAGAGTTTACAACGTGTTTCAAACAACTTTTTTTTATATTTGGACTTCTTTTTAAATTACTTTATATGAAAATGAGTTAGTTATTCATGAGTGAAGCCGTAGTAAATAGGAGAGAAAATAGAATTTAATCATTCGTTTTTACAAAGACTGTCAACCTATTTGCTTTGCGCCGAAGCAGACGTCTGCATTGTATCGTGATGTGATTCAACAAACAAATATTAGAACCATCCAACACCCAGTTCATCCAGATGAGCACTTGGAGTCAGTGGTGAGCATCCTTTTATTCTTCACGATACATTTATTGATTTTTAGTACTTTCTTTATTAGGATGTTATGGGGTATGTTCCAACATCCATCTCAGTTTTAGAGGCTTCATAGCTAGACTCTCTAATGTTAGTCTTTTGAGTCTTTTCAATATTATTCATTTTTTAAGACTTGATTTTCTAGTTTTTAGCTAAGTTTGAATGTTTCAGCTTTACAATCAATCTCAGTTATGATACTCTTTTCAGTTAAGTTATGATTATTGTCTTTTGAAGAGTTAAATAAGCCAAGATAATGATTCGCTCGAGGCCAAAAATGGTCATCAAGTGTCGTTCACGTCCAGGATGTAGGCTGGGACATGACAACAAATGACATAGATTGACAAATTGTTTCGAGAAGTCTGCCTTGATGATCGATCAATAAAATAAATAACAAAAAGAACATAAAAATAAAATCTAAAATTCAAAATCATGTAACCCAAAGATTGAATTTAGTTAAAATGATTTAATTTTTATCACATCTATGAACATCTTCAATAATTGTGACATATTTGCAGAACTTTTTGTAAATTCTACGTGTCTAAACACTCTTCATCATAACTTTTGATTTATCAGAATCAATCATATTTCTTTTATGCATTGCAAAAAAATTAACAAAAAAGAAACCAAAATAAATATTGTTTTCCTTCATTATAAACATATAAAATCTATTACTTGCATGAAAACCATATAATATTGAAAAAGATCATATCAACTGCAATAAAAACACATGAAAAAGTACCTTGGTTTCTTGATTCTTTATTTAGTGTGCATAAAGGAACAAAGAAAGAAAATACAAAAAATTTAAGATTTTTTGACTGTTGTAGTTTTAATAGTTTATGTGTGAAGAGTTCTTTTGAATTATAAAAATAAGGATAATATTTTGACAAATTTGGATGATAATAATAGTTGATCTCAACTATTTCTTCCATGACTTATAAAACATAGATCCTCTGGGTTTTTCCTTTTTCTTGTTTGTTTTACCTTATTTGAAGTGTGTTTGATCAACTTGCCTACGACTTAGCTATTTTTTTTACTATATGCAACTTCCTATCAACACCCGTATCAGGTAATCATAGATTGAGGAAAATCTATTATTTTCAGTTTATGAATTTCTATTGTGACTAAAATACAAAATAAGGAAAAATTATCAACAAAAATATCCATTGGTAAATCTATCAAATCGGTTGGTAAATCGAGTTACTTAACGGCTACTAACGAAAATTATAGTTTTGTGAAAAGGTTTGTAGGTAAATCATGCAAACAAATTATAATCATTGATAAACATACTTACCAAAAATTGGTTGATAACCACCAAAACATTTTGATGGAAATTTATGAAAATTTTCTCTAACATTTTCGTTGGCAAATTTACCAACAAAACATAGTTTATATCAGGTTATTATTCACAAACAGATAGCAAATAGGTTAGTAAATTTGGTTGTTTATATGTAAAATTTTGTAAGTAATCAGTTGGAAAATTCAATAATAAAAAATCTATATTAGTAATTCGTTAGAAATTTTAGTAATGTAGAGAAAATGTGTTGGTAAATAAATATTGATTTTTCAAAATTTGATGGTAATAAGTAAGCAATTCATAAGTTTTACTTATGGAATAAAAGTACATAAGAAAATAAATTTGAGGTACTTGATTATTTTATAAGTATAAGCAAATCGAGTAAACTTATAGAGACATTTTTACAGTACTAGAGATGTTAACTGTTACTTTAAGAATATCAAAGAAAAGATAAATAACTGGGGAAACCCTCGACTTATACAACAATGCTTATATTTACTAGCAGATGACAAATTAAGTATTTCTAAATTCCATAAAAAGCAATATACAAGAAATGGTTTCTCGAATACAACAGAAAACAATGTCTTCAATAACATCAAATAACTAATCTCCACCACGAAGACAAATAAAGAGCCCATCATCATCCACAGAAAAATAGTTGACACCTGAAGTCTCAGAATGGTATTGTGTCTTTTTTAATTACACCAGATATCCCTGAGCCTCTTTTATAGTAGAAAATAGGGAAAATAAATGAAAAAAAGAAGCTAAATCACCAGAACAATACCATGCAGATTTTCGGACACTGTTCAATACACAACTTACCTCGTAGATTATTTGCACCGATCTAATTGACATCTCATTGCCGTAGAGATTAAATCAAGTAATAAAATGGAAACTTTGAGAACCAAAGAGGATATTATTGAAACACTCAACATACATGTTGAAAAATATGATATACAAGGGGGCGAATTAAATTATTTTTTAGTAGGCTACCTGTCATGGTCAGCCAACTCACCTACAAGTTAGTAGAATGAAGAAACAATAAAAATATACTGCAAAAAATAAATAACAAAGGATGTTTATACTAGTTTGGTTCACTTTTCTGGTGCCTCGTCCACTCCCCTTAGGTTTCAAGGGTTTCATTTAAAGCGTTTGAAATTATCCTTGAGTAAGTACAAAGTTTCCTTAAATTGGTCCTCTCTGATATGCAAATCAGAATTTTTTCTCGACACTTCCTCTACTGGTAAACCTACACAAAGAATCGTGCTCTCTTTTTTATTTTAAACTGTAATCACTCACATAGTTAGATAGCTTGATAAAAGATAAAATACGATTGTTATATAGGCTCAACAAAAGTATCTTACTTTTCATCTAAGACAAAGGGAGGTTTCAATAACCGTGAGAGGTGATGCTCTATTCGAATACCCAGGGAGTTGTAAATCAAGGATTTCGGGATGATCTCCTTATTTTATTGAATCATGTCCATATATGATGTGTACATGGTTAAATCAATTCCTTTATTTTTGGATGATTTCCTGAGATATTGTCTGATCCTCCTTGAATTTTGTTTATTTGTTAATCTTTTCCATAAGTCGTGGTTGATTAATCTACTAATATATCTTTCCTTCTTAAGACGTTTGTTTTTCGTGATCGAAGACATCTTTCCTTTTATGGTTGCTTAGTATATCCAGACTGGATTCTATTTGGTTTTATCCTTGGCTTTGTGTTGTTTTTTCATAAAGTTGTTATGACCTCATAATGATTGTATTATTCTTTGTTAATTGATGAGATTTGTCATTATTCAGAATATAACAAGTTAACAGTCGTCCCCTCTATGATTTTGGCAACTATAATTAATGGAAATTTAAAAGGACCTCCCTATTTGATTGTTTTTGGATAAATTGTCACTTGAGTTCTCCCCCTGTCTTTGTTCTTTCCGTTTCTGTATGCCTATGTATAGATTCTCCCCCTTTTACATAATCTAAAAAGACAACGAAACAGCAAGCGAGATAGAGAAAGAAGCAAAAACTAAACAGACAAACAGTATGAGGTCAAAAGCCCCAAATATACAATCCAAAAGATAAGGAGAAAGATCTCCACAAAACTAAGTGTCTTAAACAAAACCAAATAAGGACATAATGTTATTGTTTCATGGGTAAATACATCTGAGTGTTGACCACGTTCGTGCAGAAAGTGGGAAGTAATATCTCAACAGTCGTAGACAAAGATAAATATAAAGTGTTCATAGTGACAACGAGTTGATTTTTAGCAGTGTGAGCTCCAGTTTTGATGGAGTTGACTTCTCTCAGCAGAATTTTAACAAAATGAGAGGCATCCTTCTTAAGTCCTCCCATCTCTAGCTGAAGCTTTTAAATATCGATACTGGAGTCCTTGTGGAGCTTTAGCAATGTTCCAAGGTCATTTTGTAAAACCGGCATATGGAATTCAAGACCATTAAGACTTACCTTAATGTGTTTAGACTCCTTCTTATACCATATCTCGTTAATAAACACCTAATTTATTTTTGAAAAACATCCGGTATCATATGTAGCAATAATGAATATAGGCATGTAGGTCGGAGAGATCCACAAAAGTATCGACAATAATCCTACAAATAAGAAGTCCATGGGGTAAGCTTGCAGTGGAGTTGGTATAATCAAAATATTCAACCATGTATTTGAGGACCCATAGAACCAAATTTATATTGATCATCTTCAGCAGACAAAAATAACATACATAACTCTGTTAGAGATTTTTCTAAGCGAGTCCTTTCGTTGAACCATAGTGGTAGTCAAAATATGGGAGAAATTCAAATCTCAAAACCAAGAGATAGGGGACAAAAGTAGAGATTAAATAACGTAATAAAATGATAACTTTGTGAACCAAAGAGGAGATGATGGAAACACTTGAAATACATGTTGAACTATGTGATATACAAGAGGGGTGGGGGTGAATAAAATTATTTCTTAGTTAACTACCTATAATGGTCAGTCAACTCACCCGCAAGTTAGTAGAATGAAGAAAAACTAAAAGTATCTTGTACAAAATAAATAACACAGAAAAAGTTTATATTGGTTTGAATCACCGATGTGGTGCCTAGTCAAGTTCACTTGGGTTTCAAGGGTTTCCTTCAGAGCGTTTGAAGTGAGCCTCGAAAAGCACAGAGTTCCATTAACTTGGTCCTTTCTGATATGCAAATAAGATATTCTATCTTGATACTTCCTCTACTTGGAAAACTACACAAAGAATGTTTCTCTCACTTTTCTTTTCAGTTGTGTTCACTCACGCAATTACAAAGATAGAGATATGTTTAAATAGCTGTGAGAGGCGATTTTCTAATTCGAAAACCCAAAGGAGTTGTAAATCAAGGATCCTTGGATGATTAATTGATTTAATTGAATTGATTTGTTTCATCATGTCCATATCATATATGCAAATGATTAAATGAATTCCTTCATTTGTTGGATGATTTCCTGAGATCTTGTCTGATCCTCCTTGAATTTTGTTGATTTGATAATCTTTTCCATAAGTCGTGGTTAATTGATGTGCTGATATATCTTTTCCTTCTTTAGCCGTTCGTTTTGCGTGACTGAAGATCTCTTGCCTTTTCCTATTGCTTAGTAAATCTAGACTAGATTACCTTTTGTTTTATCCTTGGCTTTGTGTTGTTTTCGTTATATTGTCATGACTTCATGCTGATCGTATTATTCTTTTTTAATTCCTGTATTTGTCATTAATAAGAATATAACAAGGTAACAATCTCCTCCTTTTTGATATATGAGCGTTAGCAGCAATTTTGTAGAATTTACTGTCTATAAAATGTACACTACAAAGTATAAATACTATTTTTATTGGATTTAACAGCAATCTTAATTTCCGAAAGCAATTGCCTCTAGAACAAATGTGTTTTAGCGACAATTTACTTGGCTTTACTTTTTGTATAAGTGGATGCTACATGAGAAAATTTTACCAATTTGTTGAAAAATCTACTTGAGATGATGAAGAGGACATGAAGAAGAGATATTTACATTTGTTTGAATCTGGAGAAAATGCAGACCAAGGAACATAGTTTCTTCTAAGTACTATCAAATTTTAGTAAGCATGTTGTTTGGATGCAATTGCTTGTGGTTGTTTTAAGTTGATGTTGCTACCTTAAGTCTAGTAAGAGTAACCTCATTCGAGAACCAATGTTCCCACGGTGGACATATTGTAATATCTCGCAACTAGAAAGAATAGTTTAAAATCTGAAAGTACATATTTTTAGAAAGAATAAGAAAATCTTGAAATTTTAAATAAGTTAAAAGGTGTGTTTTGGTAAACTTCAAAATACCATAACTCCAAGGTCTGAATGAGTGATCTGTAGTTACGAATATGGTTGAAAATCCTATAGAATAGACTTATTCTGAGTTCAGAAGAGTGAGTTATGCTTTTCGGGATTTGGACTATTGAATTAAGAAAATCCTGATACGGATTTCGGAAGAAAAAAGTTGTCTTTAAATTACCTGATCAAATTAATTCATTTTTAGAAATTAATTTGGGTAAAACCATATCTTAGTTCTGTTTAGAAAAATAGAATTCACTCTAGGGCTTTGAGAAGAGAGAAAAGATGAGAGAAATCAAGCATTGCCAAGAACGCTCTGGTTTTGTGTGTGAAATTCTTCAAGGGTGATTCCTAAAAAGGTTTGTGAGATCACATAGTGTTGGGTCAGTTCATCCACGTGCAAACCATGTTTTAACTCATGAAATTCAAGTTTTGAATGATAAGAAATTGAGTTCTTGAAGAACATTGTTGAATGTTTCGTTGAGTTCTTTATGGTTCTATTGTTGAAGTTTCTTTATGGTTTGATTCATGTTTTCAGGTGTAATTCGTGTTGAATCTATTATATATTCATAGTACTAGTGATCCAATGTTTTTGGGGAAAGAACCAATGAATTTTAGAAGGTTTAAAAATGAAAAAGGAAGGAGAAAAGTCAGAGAATACCTTGGGATAGCCCAGGCGTGTAGCGCTTCCTACTGCCTCAAAGGTATGTCTTATTCCATAGGCCTCTGAATCACCGCTCAAGCAAGAATACCCATCCATCTCTCTGATATTTGAGGACTGGCGCCCCATGCCTCTCAGAGCACCATGGTCTCCAATTCTCCCTATTATTCCCCCATTTTTCCGTACTAGTTTCCTAGTGATGTAGCTATGTTTCCTACTTGATTGTAAAACTCTTAGGTACATCTTAACAATATGAAATTATCCATAAACATGATATCATGAACCGTGAATTCATAATTCAATTCTTGGAGAGTTAAGATCAATGTCAAAGAAGTCAAGAGCCAAGTCTAACAGTTAAGAAGAAAGTCAAAGAAAAGTACTTTAAAGTTTTGAAGAGTCTTTAGGAATGTTTTAACTTTTTTTTGACTCAAGTTTCAAGTCTAGTAAAGTGTAATGAGTTGAGTTCATTTCTCAAATGTTATAAAGGAACTAATTATTCCCTATGAGTAAATAATTTGTTTCACATTTGAACAAGAAAGGGAACATCAATTCCAACAAAACTTTTAAGCTAAGTGTTGACTACTTATCTCAACCAAAAGAAAGAAATTTTTTTACAAAAAGGAGCTTAGAATATTTTTGGGATAGTATTGAGCACCGATATGGGGATGCGTGTTCAGATTAAGTCAAGTCTCCATGAACCATGTAGCCATCATGGTTAGTAAAGGGTCATACTTTTAAGAAGATCACTTAAGTTAAGCTCGTAACTCCACTAAGTTAAGTAGTTCTATGTAACGACACAGTATATGATAGTTCTAGCAGCATGGGCAACACATTCTATCACCACTTAGGATCATAGTTTTGTTTGCCGGTTAGATCCAGAGAAACTAGTTTCTTCATTCCATAAGTAAAGATCTTTTTGTTATTGAATTTTCTTAAAGAAACTAAGTATTTCCAATTTCATATAAGATTTATATATATTGTATTTGTCTTATTGCTTTATGTTTAGTTAAGTTATTCACTGAGTTGAGAAGAGCCAAGGTTAGTGTTCCCTTGACATCCTTTTAAAGCTAAAGTTGTGCTTCGCTTTCAAACTCGCATACTCGTACATTAAATGTATGATGTCAATTGGCGTGCATCGTCTTACTATGCGGACGCAAGATACTAGGATCAGCGTTTATCCAGTGCGCAGCTCAGAGTCATTTGGTAAACCTCCTTACATTCTAGAGACATCTTTTATCGCACTATTTTCATTTTTCAGTTGTTAGGGTAATTGGAGGTTTTGTCTCAAGATCCCTCTTTGATTATAGGTGTCATCGAAAGATAGAATAGATCTTTAGTGTTATTTATTTATGTTATAAACGTTTCAGACATGCGTTGTTACTTTGCCTAAATATTAATTTTAAGTTATTTGTTGAGTTATCTCTTTTGTTTAAGTCTTCCACTTTGTAAGCAAGGCCAAAGGTCCCTCAAGTACAACAATTGTCTTGGAGTTCAGCCAGACCCAAGGTTTAGGCTTGGGGCGTGACATTATGATATGTGAAATTGTAAGGCTTGAAACTATTAATTTTAATATAAGTTATTTAAATTTATAATAAGTAATGTTTATAGATTTAAAAACTACACGAAAAGTACTCCAAATAAACATAGAAAATAAATAAACCAATGCTTTTTAAAAAATGATGGACTTCTCGAATACTAACGATTTAATAGATAATAGGATGAAGGGAATATAAACAATGTATCCATAACAATATAAACTTATATTTTTTTAAAAAAAAATTCATAACCCTTAAACATAAAATAACATAACTGCTCTTGTCAAGGCCATATGACACTAATTGTGATTCTATATAGCTTCTTCCCACATTATGGTTTTAAATAACTCGGGTACGAATCGTAAAAATTTTAAAAATAAAAATACATATTTGAATTTACATGAATAATATTGGAAATTACTATAGGGAACAATTATAATATTTTGATTTTTATTTGGGAGAAAACTATAGTCAACAGAAATGTTATTTGACTCCCCAAATAGTAACACGCCAAAATTAAAATGAGAAGAAATGTCACGACCCAAATCCGGCCGCGACTGGCACCCACACTTACCCTCCTATGTGAGCAAACCAACCAATCTAAACCTTAACATTTCAATGTAATATCAACATAAAGTAATGCGAAAGACTTAAACTCATTAATAAAATCAATAACTATTATTATTCCCAAAATCTGGAAGTCATCATCACAAGAACATCTATAATCAAATTACTAAACTAAGAGTATTCTAAGAAGCTAAAAATACATAAGAAGCTAGTCCATGCCGGAAGTTCAAGGCATCAAGACTTGAAGAAGAAGATCCAGTCCAAGCTAGAAGCATTAGCTCACCCTGAATTTCCGATGTAGTAAGACTGGCTTGAATTACTGTTGAGTCGAAGATGACGGCACGTTTGCTACACTCCACAAATAAACAAGAAGAAAACAATAAAAGTAGGGGTCACTACAAAACACGGGTACTGAGTAGATATCATCGGCCAACTCAAAATAGAAAACAGTATGTATTAAGCAATATCGTAAAATCAACTAATATCCTTAGCATGCAGCATTTACAGTTACCATAACCCTTGGTTGCAACACCAAGCACATCAATGAGGACTCACACCTCCTCATCATACTCATTTGGGAATTCAGTTCATTAGATTGAATATATTAACATATTTCAAGATTCATTATCTTTATTCCTCTCGTGTCGGTACGTGACACTCCGCTCCTCAATATACTATCCTGGTGTCGGAACGTGACACTCCGATCCTCATTCTATCCTGGCACCGGAACGTGGCACCCGATCCATATTCTATCATGGTACCGGAACGTGGCACCCGATCCATATACTATCCTGGTGTCGGAATGTGACACTCCGATCCTCATATAGTATCCTGGTACCGGAACGTGGCACCCGATCCATATTCTATCCTGGTACCGGAACGTGGCACCCGATCCATATACTATCCTGGTGTCGGAACGTGACACTCCGATCCTCATATACTATCCTGGTACCGGAACGTGGCACCCGATCCATATTCTATCCTGGTGTCGGAACGTGACACCCGATCCATATTCTATCCTGGTGTCGGAACGTGACACCCGATCCATATTCTATCCTGGTACCGGAACGTGGCACCCGATCCCCTAATCTCACTACTTTCATTCATCAAGCCTTCTTTTATACCAAGGCATCATCATTAACAAAGTAGATTAGGGTTTCTTTTCAAGATTTGGGATTCAATAGCTTCATCATGCTTATTTATTCATAATTACATAATCACATCATTCATGCAAGCATACAATTAAGCATATAGAAGGGTTTACAATACTACTAATACATATCATTCGCTATTAAGAGTTTACTACGAATAGCATGAAAACCATAACCTACCTCCACCGAAGAGTTGAATCAAGCAAGAATTTTCCCAAAGCTTTGTTTCTCCCTTCTCGTTCGATTCTCTCTCTTTCTCTTGTTCTTTCTATTTTCTTTATTCAAACCCTCTTTCTTTTACCCTAATTAGTATATAATTAAGAATAAAAGATGGCAATAATACCCCACTAATTAACTTAGGGTTACCTCTTTTAACCCCTTAAGAATTTTAGTTATTAATATAACCCCACGAAATCTATAATTAAGGAAAGAATAGTCCAAAAACGTCCCTTAAAACTTCACCAGAAATCCGACTCTGCCTGGGATTTGCGCAACCTGTGACGGGCCGTCGTGCCTGCGACGGTCCGTCCTGCAGGTCGTCACAAGGGTCAGAGAGTCAACTTCCACTGAACAATCTGTGACGGTCCGTCACGCCTTTGACGGTCCGTCATGCCATTCCGTCACGAAGTTCAGAGAGTCGATTTTCAGTACCCAATTTCAGATTTTCTAAGTGTTTTGACACGAGACCTTGCAACGGTCCGTCGTGCCCTTGACGGTCCGTCGTGGGGTCCGTCGCTTCTGCCAGTTTTTCCTGAATTGAAGTCTGTTGCTCAAAACGACTAAATAGGTCGTTACAATAGATACCAATTTACCCATCGTTCGTCCCCGAATGATCAAAAGAAGGAAAACAAGGGCGAAAAGGAGTACCTGAATCTGTAAACAGATGTGGGTATTTTTCTCGCATATCAACCTCCTTCTCCCAAGTGGCTTCTTCAACGGGTCGATTCTTCCATTGCACCTTGATGGATGCAATCTCTCTTGACCTCAACTTGCGAACTTCTTTATCTAAAATAGCAACAGGCTCCTCCTCATAAGACAACTTCTCATCAAGCAAAATTGAATCCCAACGGATGATGTAGTTCCCATCCCCATGGTATCTTTTCAACATCGACACATGGAATACCGGGTGTACTCCGGACAGCCCTGGAGGCAAGGCTAACTCATAAGCCACCTCCCCCACTCGCTTAAGTACTACAAATGGTCCAATGTACCTTGGACTTAGTTTACCCCTTTTACCAAACCGCATCACCCCTTTCATGGGTGAAACTTTCAACAAGACTTGTTCACCCTCCATGAACTCTAAGTCTCTAACCTTTCGATCTGCATATTCTTTTTGTCTACTTTGCGCCGCTAGAAGCTTTTCTTGAATAGACTTCACTTTTTCCATCTAATCCCTCAAGAGATCAGTACCCCAAGGTCTAACCTCGAACGCATCAAACCAACCGATGGGAGACCTACATCTCCTACCATACAATGCTTCAAATGGAGCCATATCAATGCTTGAGTGATAGCTATTATTGTATGAAAACTCCGCTAAGGGTAAGAAGCTATCCCAATGGCCACCAAATTCTATCACACACGCACGAAGCATATCCTCCAACACTTGAATCGTTCGCTCAGACTGAGCATCGGTCTGGGGATGGAACGCAGTACAAAGGTCCAACCTAGTACCCAATTCAGCATGCAATGTTTTCCAAAACTTAGAAGTAAACTACGTACCTCTATCTGATATGATGGGTAGTGGAACCCCATGCAATCGCACCACTTCCGAGATGTAAAGTTTGGCTAACTTTCCTGCATTGTAAGTCACCTTGACCGGAATGAAATGAGCAGATTTAGTTAACCTATCAACAATCACCCAAATGGAGTCATACTTACCCATTATCTTCGGAAGACCAACCACAAAATCCATTGCAATTCTTTCCCACTTCCATTCCGGAATGGGCATTCTCTGAAGTGTTCCTCCGGGCCTTTGGTGTTCATACTTTACTTGTTGACAGTTTGGACATTTGGCAATAAAATCCACAATGTCACGCTTCATTCTACTCCACCAAAACTGTTGTTTTAGGTCACGATACATCTTGGTTGCACCCGGATGTATAGAATACCTTGAACTATGAGCCTCTGTCAGAATTGTGTTGATCAAATCATCGACGCGGAGTACACATACCCTTCCCTTGATCCTCAAAACACCTTCCTCATCGATTTGTGCTTCCTTAGCCTCTCCTAGCAATACTTTATCTTGAATTCTTTGCAGTTTCTCATCATCAGACTGTCTTCCCTTAATCTTGTCAAGAAAGGAAGATCTTGCCTCCACAGAAGCCAACAATCCTCCCTTCTCATTTACTTCTAATCTCATCAAGTCATTAGCTAGAGTCTGAACCTCTCTAGCCAATGGGCGTCTAGAAGCTTGCAAGTGAGCTAGACTTCCCATGCTTACCGCCTTCCTACTTAAAGCATTCGCTACAACATTCGCCTTCCCCGGATGATACAAGATAGTGATATCGTAGTCCTTTAGTAACTCCATCCATCTCCTCTATGTTAAGTTCAAATCTTTCTGAGTAAAGACATACTGAAGGCTACGATGATCCGTATAGATCTCACACTTAACCCCAAATAAATAGTGTCTCCATTGTTTTAATGCAAACACTACCGCAGCCAGTTCCAAATCATGAGTGGGATAGTTACGTTCATGCACTTTTAATTGTCTTGAAGCATAAGCAATCACACTCTTCTCTTGCATTAGTACTGCACCCAAACTAGAATAGGATGCATCACAATAAATAATGAAGTTCTTACCCTCTACTGGCAAGGTAAGGATAGGTGCGGTAGTCAACAAAGTCTTGAGCTTCTGAAAGCTTTCCTCACATTCATCCGACCATACAAATGGGACATTCTGCTTAGTCAAGTTCGTCAATTAGGAAGCGATAGAAGAGAATCCCTTGACGAATCGGCGGTAGTAGCTAGCTAACCCAACAAAGCTCCTTATTTCTGACACATTAGTAGGTCTTACCCAATTCTTCACTGTCTCAATCTTAGAAGGATCCACCATCACTCCATCCTTAGAAACCACGTGTCCCAAGAAGGACACTGCATCTAGCCAAAACTCACACTTGGAGAACTTGGCATAAAGCTTTTTCTCTCTTAACATTTCCAATACCATTCTCAAATGCTCTTCATGTTCCTTCTTGCTCTTTGAGTATACCAATATATCATCAATAAATACGATCACGAAGAGGTCCAAATATGGCTTAAAATCCCGTTCATCAAGCTCATGAACGCAGCAGGGGCATTCGTAAGACAAAAAGACATCACTACAAATTCGTAATGCCCATACCTCGTTCGAAAAGCAGTCTTTGGCACATCCGTTGCCCGTATTTTCAATTGATGATAACCAGATCTCAAGTCAATCTTAGAAAAGATACAAGCACCTTGTAACTGATCGAACAAGTCATAGATAATCTACTAAGAGCGTCGACTAATACATTCGCCTTTCTAGGATGATAATGCACAGTTATATCATAATCCGTAGAAATCATCTTTCTAGCCTTAAGGTAAGAAATAAATCGACCCATCGGTGCTAAGCTAGTACCCTTCCATTCTAAGATTGGTTCATCTTGAAACTTAAAATGAACAATTATAGTTCAACAATCAACTGAGGCATAAAATGAGTGTAACCAATTCATTCGTAGAATGACATCGCGGTCTACCATTTCTAACTCTACTTGATCTATTGAGGTGACTTTCTTAAGGACTCTGACAGGGCAATTTTTGTTTACCCGTCTAGCTATAATTGGGTCACCGACTAGAGTAGAGACTAAGAAGGGTTCTGAAAATGTTTCTAGACTGACACTTAATTGGACTGCTATATAAGGAGTTACAAAAGAAAGAGTAGCCCCTGGATCTAAAAATGCATAAATATCATGGTCAAACACTCGTAACGTACCAGTGACTACATTAGGCAACCTTTCTGATCATGGCGAGCCTGAAGAGCATAAAGTTTGTTGTAGGGCTGACCGCCACCTGTACCAAATGAGTTACCCTTTTGAGTTGGGCGACTTGCTGGTGCTGCTGAATTCGTAGACTGAGCTCTACCATTTCAACCTCCTTGACCCTATCTACAAGGACAGTCCCTCAACCTGTGACCAGACTGACCACATAAAAAACATCCCTGTTTTCTTGCATAACACTCAACCGTATGGTTCATAACACATGTAGGGCAAGTGGGGTAAGAATTGGTGGCTGAAACACTTCCTTGAGATTTAGAGCCTGGTGCTTTACCCTTCTGGTCATACCTGTTCTTGGAGAATAAAACACTAGCTGATGAAGGGGCTAGAGCCAAAAACGTATGTTGACTGTGCAAACGATTTCCATCATCCGATTTCTGGTGAGATTACTCATAGTTTCCAGTCCTAGCCTTATATTTTCCTTAGCATGTCCCTACGCTTATCACCCTCAAATTTCTGAGCATAAGTCATAAGCCTAGACATGTTCATATCTCCAAATAACATCGCATTTCTGCAGTCAGTTTCCACCAAATATGGCACTACATACAAAAACTTATTCATGTGATCCCTGGATTCAGAAACAATGTGAGAAGCATACCTGGAGAGTTGGTTAAACTTGAGTCTATACTCTTGGATTGTCATGTTACCCTGCATTAAGTTCATGAATTCTTGGGCTTTCACTTTTCTCAACTCTATTTGGAAAAACCTGTCGAGAAAAGTCTCACTAAAGAATCCCAAGTAATAGGAGCCATATTTGCACCCCTATTCTCCTTCTGCATAGTGTACAAGATATGACCAACATCCTTCAACTGGTATGATTCTAAGTCAACTCGATCATTCCTAGTGACTTGCATTACCTCAAAGATCTTCTTGATCTCATCCAAGAAATTCTGAGGATCCTCATTAGCTTGTGATCCTAAGAACTCAGGAGGATTCATCCTAACAAAGTGACGGACCCTTGCTTCCACTTATCCACCATTTTCATTCACATGAACCCGATTGTTCTGGTTGGTCAAACTTTGATCCAACATCTGTATGGCATTCCTGAACTCAGTATTAAAGATTTTGTGATCTGGGACTAGAGGAGCTATGTTTGCATTCCTTGCATTCATTTTCCTAGCATTAGGTCTACAAGAAGGCATGATCTAAAACGTAGAACGTCAAGTTAGAATGGAATAACATCATACCTCACGCACGATAAGAATACCAAGAAAGTGATGTTTTTCCCAAAACACTTCATAGCCTCCCTCTCATTAGATGTGGTGCACTTCACAACCATGAAAAGGACTCTACTTAGTGTGACTTTTTCATACATCCTACGACTCTTGAACATAGTGCTTTGATAGCAAGTTTTTTCACGCTCCGTATTACCCCCTAGACGCGGACACAGAACCTAGGACCACAAGTAATCACAAGCTAACCCTGCTGGCATGATAATGAGCATACTAAAAATAATAAATTGTTGTGGAAGCTAAATCATAAATTATAATGAAAAGATGGGGAATACCCATATGCTAAAACTGATATATATGAAAAGAATGAGTTTAATACAAAAGAAATATTAACTCAATACTAAGCTTAATATAACTATGTCTGAAAGAAGCCTCTAAACAGGACTAGAAATACTGCGACATGCCCCAGCTAAAAATAGAAAAAACTGAAACTAAAAGACTAAATATTGAAGTGAAACTCATGACTCTTGTCCTCGGAGAATGACAACTCACCACTGAATCTTCTTATCTGGAGATCGGAAATTCGATCTATGTGTGATCTGGATGCTAAGAACATGAACCTACATCATGAGAAGATGTAGAGAATTTATGCATCAATACTTGAAAGATACTGAGCATGTAGGATAGAAATAAGCTGAAATAAAACATAACTAAACAAGCACAAAAGCAAGTATAATAATCTGAACATGATATACTGAATTTCTAAGCTAACTGAATGCAATGACCAATTTATAACATGCTGAAGCTAAATACTGATTATATTATTAAATGATCAATGTAGAGAGTCTAACTAATCTGTGGGAGCTACTAATACCTGATAATAAAATCACATGATCTAAATGTGGAGTCCGATGTATACACCCCATCGAGAGGACCCAATATACCCTGCCAAAGGTATAAAGGCATCTTGTCAAGATCACTAAACTGATTTCCCACAGATGGGACATACAACCTACTTGGCTAGTTGTTTTGGGATTATTGGGTACTCTAAGCCCTAGTACAACTCGATATTATGATACTCCCAATGAATTTTGTATATTAAATGATTATGTCTGAGTTTTTGTAAATATTGGATAGCTCGAAATTAAACATGCAAACTGAGAATGCAACAATTAATCTGGTAATTATGCATTTATAATTGAGGTATGTATATCTAAAGTGTCTGAAATATCTGACCTAGCATGTGTAATTCAAGAACTAAAGAAAAACAAACCTAGAGTTCTGAAATTCTTGCGATAATCTGCATAATAAAATGATGAGCTGATGTGGAACATATATTTAATAAATTCATGAAGTTCTAACAAAGTTGTACAAACCCTAGGTTAAATCATAATAAGAAAATCAAGAACCTAACTGAAAAAGACCCAATGGTTAATAGGAACCTACTAGTGAAATTCCACATACCTGGTGATGAAATCCACGGAGAAATACTTAATCTTTGAGGCTGGAACTGCTGGAGCTTGTTGCGTTCTTGAATTAGGGTTCCTGAGCGTTTTCTTCTCTCTTGCTTCTAATTTTCTAGGTTTTGATTTAATGATTTGACTTGGATATGTTTTAATTATGTTTCTAGCCTTAAACTAACTAAAATATGATGATTTAGGGTCAAAACTATGTAACTTAGGGTTTAAATAGAGTGGGAAAGTTCAAAAAGACCCCTGGGAATGTTGTTGTAGGGCCAAACAACGGCTAGGACTGACTGTCCGTCATCGGTCCAACGCCCCGTGGTTGGGTCTATCGTGATGTCCTTTTAAACAGGCCTTTACTAAAATGGATATAACTTTTTACTCGGAAGTCTGATTTTAACAATTTAGTGTCTATGGAAAGATAATTCAATTATCTATCTGAGGGTAGGTCATGGGAGACCTAATTCATTTTTTTATAAGAGTTATGATCATTTGAAGTTGACCAAACTCTATTTCCCCTTAACTGTCTTCAAATTTTCCACCTATGGACCGTGTTGGTCATCTGTAGCTCTTATCAGAGAGTGGTTGAAGGGAGCCTTGATTGACGGTCACAAACTATGGACAGTCGTCTGACCTACGGACCGTAAGTTAGTCCGTCGTCCAAGACTTATCCAATTTTTTTTAGGATGAATTTTTTTGTGAGTTTCTGACCCCATCGACCATTGTGCACGACGGACACCGGTTCAGGCTACGGTCCGTCAATGCCACCGTTTGTAGCACCTGCAGTTTTTTTTTAAAATCTGATTTTTGGTCTGTTTTGGCTATGGGGTGTTACAATAACAGTCCTATGAACTCTAAGAGGGCTCTCCAATCGGTTTTTCTATATTCGAGTCGAATAGTTGATTGACTTTGTCTTCATTACTGATAAATATTTTTGCTTTAAATGGTTAGTTGTTCCTCCATTAGTTTCAATTTTATATTTCATTATTACGTCGAATGTTGTGGTGTGTTGGAGTGAATAAAAGGAACCAATAATGAAATTGTGTTAGGGTAAATAGTATTGCTTATTTTGAAGAAGATTTTAATAATGTTTGCAAAAAATAATATTACAAATTCTTTTGTGTATGGTTAATGTGGATCATAATATTCACGTGAATATATGAACATGATCAATGAAATATTGCATTAGTTAAACGAATATATTTATTTCAATTTTATAAGGTTCATTAATATAATTTTTCGTATCTCGATAATATTATCTTATACATGATATTTGTTGTTTATTTTTCTTCTCATCTAAGAAAATGAGTTTGCACATGTATTTCACATTATATTGTGCAGTATTCATATGAATATGTGAAGAGAACAACTACATTTTATTTTTAGAACTACTTTTTTGTAGATAGTTTTGTATGTTAAAAGTTATAACATAATAAATGATGTTCTTGTTGTTGACTATCATATGGACTTCTCAATTGACTACGTTAAAAAATCAGATCTAGTTATCGAACTGTCCATAGTTAACTGAGAAATGTTGTTATTATTATACCCAAAAATATAAAAGATGAATTAAAAAATATATTTTATCTGTGAAATAAGATATGTAATCTCATGTTTATCTTGCACCCGACAAAGATATAGTTCATATACTTGTAAACAATATTGTGTTATCACACTTATAGGGACGGTATAATAATATGAAAAATTATTGGTCAAAAGTTAATATTAGAAAAGATGAAAGATAAATTACTAATATTATAATTATGAGAATTCATAATCTTATAACTAAAGAATGATAAGAGTGTGAATAACCTCTCTGAGAAGTCACAACTTATTGAAAAATATTAAGTGAATGGAAAGGACATGTACGTTTTCTCTAATTCTCACGATAAAATGTCTTCTCTTTTTGCTTAGTTCTACTATTGGTGGCAGAACATTGATGCATATTATCAAAAGGGCATATTGTTTGTTTAGAGATCCTATTTAGGATGTAACAATTTATTTTGGTAACTTATTTAAGGGCATATTTTGGAATATAAAAATCATCATATAGGCTTTATGTTATCTAAAAAAAAATTCATGTCTATATGTATTCCATATTAATATTGGCATGTTCAGTCATCCTCATATGTTATAGTTATGATTAAATATTTTGTAACATGCATATTGATTAGTAATCATGGATTAGGAATTATGTAATATGTGTGACATTTCAAAAGTCATTTAGAATCATGTTCTCATGTATTATTATGTAAGTTTAAGCATGTTAAAAAATTATGATGTTATCTTGGTATTTGTTGCCCACTCGTAACTAATTCTGTATTACAATTGTTTTTTCTCACTTAAAATAAATCAATTATTTGTCAGCATGTTAAATAAATGAGTTATTCATATGCATTTTCTGTTAGTGTATATTAATAACTCATCATTCGCTCCTGCATGCTAGTATGTGCTTGGTAAATAAATTGTCCTCTTATCTAAAAATCAATTAGTCCTTTTTTGAATCTGCTACTTTTTGATTCTAGACACTTAATATCAGATACGAAAACTTTATCTTAATGTTCCCTCCTTAGCCCTATCCTTAGCCCTATTCAAATATGTCAATAAATAAATTCTGCATTTTGAATAATTTTTTGCCACTTAGAACATGCTAATATATTGGTGGCGATATGAAACTTCAAAATTCCAACATTAAAATAAATTAAATAAATCTTTGGCCCTTGTAATATTTTACTTGTAATAATATTCTATTACTTATTTATTAGTCTTTATTATTATGTTATTTATCTACACCCACGCCTAGCATAAGCCCTTCACAACTATGAGTATTTGAAAGCATTCTTAATGAAATTTAGAGGCAATTGTGAGATTTATGTGCTAAATATTCATCCTATTTGTTTGACTTGATGTCAAGAGGGCCTATTACGAGCATATATTTCTCTTGCAGTCTAAAACTTCTTTAAATAGTAATCCAATAATGTTGGGACATTAAGCGGGGGGTCTAGGCACATTTAGGACGTTATGCATGCGATGGTTGGGTAGCGGTTGTTTTGTCCCTACAAAGATGATGACATTTCCTCGAACCGTAAACAAAAAACATTTTTTTGTCTCTATACACAAGCCGAGAGTTGATCCATAAAGCCTTTTAGAGTTTGTCTTCACTTTTTCATTTTTATGTGTTGTAATCATATTTATTTGGGGTAGTTTATTAAATAAAATATTATTTTGCTTTTGACTATTCAATTGTGTAACTTTTGTCACCTCGCTTTTCCGTTTATTATTTGCTTAGTAATTGTTATGTTTATATTATGTTATCACCTAGTCGCATGCTTAATTATTAATTTAAAGAATAAAGTGTTTAATTATATTCATCACTTATAAGGTGCGTTTAAATTAAATAATCTAAATGAAGTGACCAGACTTGCTACTTTTAACCCATACATAAGTTGCATTCGATATGGCCGAGATCCACATTTGTGGACCTCGAGGGATGCCTTACACCTTCCCCTCTTGATAATTTGAACTCTTACCCTGACCTGTGGTTCATTGACCTTAGATTTATTTAGGTTAGATACGGGCCCTAATGCGCATCAATTCGTTAGGTGAGGACTCTTCAAAACATTTAAAAGTCCCAAAATAGTTGTTAGGTCTTGATTAAAACACATTTTGCAAAAAACAGAGCGCAACAATGATCAATTTATTTCATTTGGCCTTAGTAATTAACACTACTATATTTTTACGTACCAAAATTTGGGATTTTAGGATCAAAAGATGGGTCATCCTTTTTGTTTTTCTGTGTTTTCACTTTTTATCAGTTAATTCATTATATATTATATTTTGGTGAAAAAATTGTTATTGTCTGTCAATAATTTTTAATAAAATTTGATTAATTTATGTTAAATATGTTTTTTACAGTTTGCAAGAATTGTATAATGTTGAAGGTAAAAGAAGAGAAACTTCAAGTTCGTTCAGAATGCAATAAAAATTTAAGTGTTGTCCCCTCATGAAAATTAGGTATGTCCTCTAATTTTGATTTTTTATATTGTATTTTAAATATAATTGAATTATTATATACTAGTAAATTGGCTTCACTTCGCAGTTAGAATATTCTTCTTTAATATTTATTAGAATAATACTTTTCTTTAATATGGTATTATAGTATTTTTTTTATATAAATCTGTTTAAAGAGTATAGACTTTATTCGATTCTAGTTTTTCATATGTTATATTAAAAGAAAAGGCAAAATTAAAAATCATAAAACTAATCATAAAACTCTTTAAGTTAGTACAACACTATAAATTACTTTCGAAATATTAATTATTTCTTAAAAATCATATATTTATATAAAAGAGAACCTTAGGTCCGCCTATGTGGCGCCATAAGATATCAGAATTCCCTTTTAAATTTACTTATTTCCAAAACTAGCCTTCCATTTTATGAAAAGTTGTGATTTTTATGAAAAGTTGTGACTTTTTTGAAAAGTTGTGAATTTTTTTAAAAGTTGTAATTTTTTTGAAAAGTTTTGATTTTATGAAGAGTTTTGACTTTTATGAAAAATTATAACTTTTATGAAAGGTTGTGACCTTTCTGAAGGGTTGTAACTTTCAAAAGACTTATGACCTTCCAGATAAAGCACAATAAATATTTATTCACACTATCATATGTTGTCTATAAATGGAGGAATTTCTTACCAATATAATTTTGTAGGTCTTTTTCCCACTTTAGGGTAGAAAAATTTAAACACATTAATTGAGTTTTTATGAAGTTTGATCATTCCTGGATGTTTTCATGGACCTAAATCTTTAGTATTTGTCATAGTGATTCATCTAACTATGGTAATTTCTTTTTCCTATTTTGGTGACCAATGTAAAATATGTTAAAGTGTCATCAAGGATATTTGGGAATTGATCTTTTCTTTTTGTCCAATTCTACAGGCTTCTTCATATAAACAAAGATAATTGATTTCAATTGCAATGCGACATTACTATTCATGGAGCTTTTAGTGCACAACTCATGACAGTGTTGAAATGCTTTA
The DNA here is from genome assembly GCF_036512215.1 of Solanum lycopersicum. Taxonomy (NCBI): domain Eukaryota; kingdom Viridiplantae; phylum Streptophyta; class Magnoliopsida; order Solanales; family Solanaceae; genus Solanum; species Solanum lycopersicum. Next base: position 31,996,762 of record NC_090800.1, on the reverse strand, counting down.
TGGTTGAATTAATTACATTTGGTTCTTTAGTAAACATAACTCTTTTTTTGGTCATTATGATTTGTATATCTTTTTCAAATTCAAATACATTAATTATGCTTCTTATAAAGTGTATTTCATATCTCAATGTTTTCTTCTCCTATTTCATGAAGCTTAGTTTTTTATTATAAATAATAGCGATTCATATATCTATTGCAGCTTCTTTTTGCTATTTTGCTAACTTTTTTTTTAATTATCTTCAAAATTTCAGTGAAGAAGATTGAAAATTTATCTTCTCTTTTATCTCTTTTTACGCAGTGTCTTCACATACTTTTGAGAAAATTATTTGTGAGTTATGCTATATTTGATAGCACACAACAACAAATCTTTGATAACTAATAAGAAACAATGATGAAGATTGTTAAAAGAACCAAAATGATTGCTCTCTTGCCGGCCATAATTAGTATATTTTGTGGGTTGTTGTTTTTTTAGGTACAAATTTTTTATGCAATTGCACTATATCTAGAATATTTGCATCGAGACAATTAATATACATCTTTTATTGAATATTAACTAATTTGTCATACTTTTTCTTCTCTTGTATATTCAGCATAATAAGAGATCAACTTTTGTGAAACTAAAAAATGTCCAAAATAAACAATAACAAAAATATTTTTTTATCGATAATAAATATGCACACAAAGAATGGTACAAACTTTACTCACATAAATTAATTGCCATTGATTTCAATGTTGTTATAAACATTAGGGACATTATATAGAGGACTATTTGCCTCTGAAAATACATATTTGACTATAATAATATACTAATTATCATTAAAGATCATTTTTGTTATATTTATAACTCAATCTTTTGACAAATGTTGATAAATATGTAATAACTCTTTCTGACTTCTTTCAGTTAAATTTATGAATTGCAAACATAGATATAACTCGAAAGACTATCTTTTTGAAAAATATATGAAGCACATGCGTTTTTCTTTTTGATTATTTAGGAAAGCAAGGTCGTCTTTAATAGTATTTTTGATTATTTTCATGTTCAAGTTCTCGCAAAATTATGTGTCAAAATTTTTGTTTAGTATATCCCGTTGTGAACATTCAGATGTCACATATTGCTTGGTTGATAATTGCATTAAGTTTTTGTAATTGCATACTATAACTATAAAATAACTATGTTTTAATCTAAATAAGTTGGGGCTGGTAATATGAAACCTTCAAAATAGTAATGACTATTTTGGGACAATGACAAAAAACATTTATAATAATAACAATTTTAGATTCATTTTTAGCATGTACTTGATATGTCATACAATAATAAAAAAGATATTGACTGAGGTCATAAAAAAGGAGTCCAAGACCGTTCATTTGAATTTAGTTCATTGTGATCTTGTGCGAATGTGATGTTCCACTTTACTTGGGAGTGTTGTTGTTCAACGTTTTTTGGTCTATTTTTTAAGTTCTAATATTGTTCTTTATGACTTCTTAGAATTTAAAATTTAAAATCTTACCAACTATTTCCATGGAGATTTTCCTAGACTTCTTTCTTATACTTAAAATCTTTCTATGACTCATAATTTTTGTATAACAAAAATAAAATTTTAGAAAAAATATACCACTTAAAGATTTTGGAGTAACACCTTGCCTTAAGATAAAATATTTTTTCAAATTATTTATCAAAATACAATCATTACCTAATTATCATATGTAATCCTAATAAAATAGTTCAATCTCATGAGAAACACGGATAATTTACCTAGTATATCTATAAAAATAATGTGTTTATCAAGAACAAAAGTTCCATAATCATATGATATACAAATAGGTAATATGTAGTCATTATGTGTTGGAACATTAAAATGCAATCTTCTGAAATCAAAATTTGATATGTAATATAGTTATAATAATATTTTGGAATTGAAGTTGTGCACAAACAATATATTTATAAGGATCCTCATCATATATGAAAGATGTAACGACCCTTTTGGTCGTTTTGAGAGTTAAAGTCATGTGTTTCATAAAATATTTTTCGTTAGATTCTAAATGGGTATTTTGAACTATTTCATAATTAAAATTATGAAATTATTGGGGTAGTTTTAATAATTTATTTAGTTAGTGGTTAGAGAAAATAATATTAAAACTAATAATGAAGCACTTTTACTATTTTTTATATCAAGTAAATATAATATTTAGGGTACTAGAAAAATCAGTAGAAGAAAGAAAGAGAAAGTAGGAGCTCGGCATCACAAAATGACTACCTTCGAGTAAGAGGCGACGAACTTTAAATTATTCTATACATATTGATTGGTGAGAGAAATGCATATTATTATATTTAAGTAATAATTGCATATAATTTCAACCAATGGCTTATAACTTAGTGCTATTTAGTTATGGCAGGATGTAATAAAATTATAATAAAAAGAAAATTTAAGATTGAGGTGTAAACTAATGGTAAGAAATCATCATATATCAACTATATAATATTAGTAGTGTACTGTTGAAATTGAGGAATAGATTATGTTAGTGCAGTTTGAGGTTGTGCATTATGCCACATAAGGATAAGTTATAGTTTAGGTTTCATGAAGTATCGCTACTGATTTCGTAATCAGTTGCTTTAAGATTTGAATGTTTATCATTATTTTTTTTAGCTATCACATTATAAATTAAATTTTAGCATACTGAGATAGTTAATTAAATATTAGTGTAATGGTATAATATATATGAATACCCTTAAAGTGATGTTAAATGGGAGGAATTAAGATCTACCCTTAGGTTTGAATTTTGAAAAATTAATTATATAATTAGGTGAATTTTTGGGTCTAGTCTAAACATAGACTAATATGAGTTTTTATAGACTCGTTAACTTACAAATTGTGAATATATATACTTGATAGATTGGAAAGGTTTCAGAGACAATAAGGAAATGAAAGGCATTGTAGAAGTAGTTAATTGACTTCAATTCTTTGGTGGATGTAGGTTGTGGTTTATGCTATTTGATAGTAAACTCTTAATAGTGATTGATATGCCTTGAATGATATTGTGAAGTTCTCTATGTACTTGACTGTGTGATTGTGTGATTTGGTTGTGTGGTTTATGATCGGTCTGAATTCCTGAGACCGTAGAATTTATATACTCTAACCCTCTCTATCGAAGTGATGCCTTGAATAAACAAGGCTTGATGAAAATAATATAACAATGAATTGAAAGCGGTGATAATAAAGGATAAATTAATAGTATAATTGGATCGGAGTGTCACATTCTAACACGGTATTCTTGGATCGAAGTGTCACGTTCCGACACGGTATTCTTGGATCAGAGTTTCACATTTCGACATGGTATTCTTGGATCGGAGTGTCACGTTCCGATATGGTATTCTTGGATCGGAGTGTCACGTTCTGACACGATATACTTGGATCGAAGTGTCACGTTCTGACACGATAATATTAAAGGAAAAACATGTTGAATTAATGGAAGGTACTCAATCTAAAAGAACTCAACTCCCAAAATGGTTTGGCTTGGAGGCATGAGTCCTCATGTGTGATCTTGATATCATTGACTTATTACGAGTTTACTTCAATGTTGTTGATACTTGTTCATGTTGTTTGTTGTTTATCACCTATTAAGTGCTATAGTTGAGTTCATATTATTATTTATTGTATATTAGTTACTATTTTGGGTTGACCGATTGTACTTATTCAGTACATGTTGTCTCGTACTGAGCCCTACTTGTTTTCTTCTTTGTTTTCCTTTTATGAAATGCAGCGAGTGTACCTATGACTTTTGATTTCCCTCAGCTCTAGCCAGCCTCCCGCATATCAAGTTACAGGGTGAGCTATCCATTCAAGCTCGTGTTGGATTCTCTCGGTCACGACATGATGTCCTATACTTTCGGACACATACCATTTTATTATTTATTTTAGTGTATTCAATATTCTTAGACTTAGTATTGGAGATTAGATGTCCTTGATGTGATGACTATCAGATTTTGGGATGATAAGTATTAAGCTTTAGAAACATATTTAAATTGGTTGCTTAGTATCTTTTGGAGCTTCCGCGTTATTGATATTATTTATAGTTGAACTATTGGTATATGTTGGGGTTTAGATGTTTTGGTTCGCCCACTTAAGGAGGTAAGTGTGGGTGCCACTCAGACTCGTTTTGGGTCGTGACAAAAGAGAAGTACGGGATAATGGTTAAAAAGTTTTAAAAAAAAGTATTTTGGTGTGAGAGAATAGTCATCATTGTGTATCATATAATTATAATTAATTGTTAGTTTTTAATTCTATCATTTGACTTTCTTTAAATTTTAATCCAATTATTATTAACATTATTTTGACAAAAAAACTATCATACAAATTCTAAGGCTTGATCTCTTGGAGAAGAAAATATCAGTGTGGAAATTATTGTAAATAAATGTGTTCCGTAAAAAGTTATTTGTGAAGCTGCATAGTTGGATTTACATATAGTTTGTATTAACAAATACTTATAACAATAACTTTACAAAAACATAAAAAATTAAGTTTAATACATGTACTAAAAAGGAATAATTAATATTATAACCATAAATTAATGATTGTATAAAAAATCATATCATGATCTATAATATTAGGATGAAATAAATAAAGAAAAAAATTTGATCCCAATGAATACAAAGTGTGTCCTTGTTACTGGGCCACTCAATAGTAGAAATATATACAAATATTAATTGAACAGAAGAAGAATTTTCGAATTTTCATTATTTTAAAATGAGAGACCCCCTCTATTTATAGCCTACAAAGGGTAGTGTAAACAAATGTTAATTTTGCATTACTTGAAAGGTCACAACTCTTCGAAAGTCACATTTCTTTGAAAAAGTCACAACTTTCGAAAAGGTCACAACCTTTCATAAATCTTACAGCCTTTCATAAACGTCGCAACTCTTAATAAAAGTCACAAATTTTCAATAATAGTCACAACTTTTCATAAAGGTCACAAATTTTCACAAAATTCACAACTTTTCATGAAAGGTTATTCAATTCTAGTTTATCATTCGTTATATTAAACGAAAAGGCAAAATTACAAATCATAACACTATTATGTTTGAGTTTACATAATTTCATTTACCATGGTTACGTAGTATCTTTATTAGATAATCAAATAAATATTTTCTCAATTTTCTTCTTCGCAAATTTTGTTAGTATAACACTATCAATTTCATTAAAATATTAAATATTTTTTAAAAATATATGTATAACTAATGTTTTTATCAAGAAAAAAATTTGCATAATCATACGATATACGAATAAGTAATATGTAGTCATTATGTGTTGGAACATTAAAAAACAATCTTTTAAAATCCTAGATCGAGATGTAATATAGTTATGATAGTGTTTTGGAATTGAAGTTGTGCACAAACAAAAACATTAAGGATCCATGAAAAGGATGAAAGAGAAGAAAGCGAAAATAGGGAAAAAGTTTAAAAGAAGTACTTTGGCGTGAGAGAATAGTTATTATTGTAATTATATAATTATACTTAATTGCTAGTTTAATTTTATAATTTGACTTTCTATTTTTTCACTCCTATAAATATTGACATTATTATGACAATAACAAAAAATCATATAAACTTTTAATCTTTATCTCTTGGAGAAGAAAATATTTCATTAAACAGTGTTGTAAATAAATATATTCTTCAAAAAGTTATTTGTGAAACTTTATAGTTACATTTATATACAACTTTTACTTAGAAATACTTATAACAAAAACTTTACAAAAATAAAAACAACAATGTTTAATATATGTAGTAAAAATAACATCAATATCATATACATAAATTAATGATTGTAATATCAGGATTTTGTGACTGCAGAATGAAACAGAAAGGAAAAATCGAGCCCACTGAATGCAGAGTATCTCCTTGTCAGTGACCCACTCAAAATGAGAAATGTACACAAATATATAACTGAAGAAGAAGAAGTTCATAAACTTTCATTAAAGTCGCAACTCTTCATAAAAGTCACAAACTTTCATAAATATCACAACTTAACAATAAAATTCATAACTTTTCATGAAAGGGGAAGGGTAATTTTGAAAATAAATAAATTAAAAGGGAATGTTTGTCTGTGGTGGCGCCACGTAGGTGGGCCTAGGATTCTATTCTCTCTATATATATATGATTGTGATTTATCTCCTTCTTTTTACTTCAAATAAGTAAAAAAATTTTAAAAAGACACAAAAATTGTATCAAATAAAGTATAATAGAGAGAGAAATATTGTTCCTTCGTCCTTTTTTTATGTGAAGGTGTTATTGTTTAGAGAGTAAAAACATTTCTTTTCCTTGATTCTAGTTTTCACAATTTTTTGGAATAATTTTGTATCTCGACTCACAATATTTTTCAAATATGTAATTATTTAAAAATAGGTTTGAATAATTTGTACCCTATTCAATAGTGAAATTACGTATTTTTACTTTCTTATGTTGACTATAGGTTTAAATTGTGAGAACACAACAACACTTGTAATGCAATCATAGATTATTCATCTAAATGTGCGTGGTAACTAGTGTTCTTTTTATTGCTATGTTGATGAAAAATAACATATACTTAATAAAAACAAGTTAAGGTTGTACAAAAATTTACATACACGCAATTCTTTTTTAAAATGTAAAAACCGCCATTGTCGTTTGATATTGGATTTATTTTTTCATTTGGTTCATGTTATATGGATGCATTATTTATACTATGTTCATCCTATTATATGTTAAAGTGTTATTATTTGAGGGATCAAACAATTTCTTCAAAAAAATATTTTTATTCATTTGCTATGTTGATTTGTAGCACTTTTTTTGTATACATTTTTATTTTAAAAAGTTGAAGAAGTTATTCCTAAATTTCTAGTCCAACTAAGATGTTTTGATCTTCTTACTCTATAAATTTTCACATAATTCAAGATAAAGAAAGTACATATTATAAGTAAAATTTTCAAATACAAGTACAAGATTTTGAATCTAGGTTTATGTCAAATAAATATATAGAACTATAATTCATTCATTGTACATATCAATGTGTGCGAAATATAACTGATATAACTTCGTATAATGCTTTTTTTAGGCATAATCACCAAGTGTAACGGATCAGAGACATATTCTCAAGTAAAAGAAGATAAGTTATTGAGGGTGGACTAATTGAAAATTTTTAAAAAGGCGAACCCAAAAAATACGTTCTTGAGGATATTTCGATGAATTAAAGTCCTGACATGCTCATTGATACTCTACAATCATCTCCTCCTCTTCATGTTGTTGTTGCTGCTACAAGTTTAAGGAGAATGAAGAATTCATTTTTTTCATCGTAAATGGTATACTACTTGTTGATGATGATCACGTTTCGAATGAACACATCAAATCGAGTAGTAAAACTGGAAGGGGAAGAGTAGAGATAGAGATAGAGGAAGAGTGTGTTGATTTGAAACTTGATCACCAACTACAAGTGGTGTAGTATTTACTGTGGCAAAAATTGATTCCTCATTTCTCATTGACCTTGTAGAAGCAACAACAGGAGGAGGAGGGAATGATGATATATCTATGATCATGTCAACAATATAACTAATATGAATATCCTTAGGAGCTAGGATTCAGGATTCGCTTTTATTGGATTTTTCAATTAGTCTAAGCTCAATTAATCCCTTACATTTGGTGATTTGACATTAAACTTTACCATTATAAGAAACAGAATTACAGTTCTTTCTATTGGTGCAACATAGCTTAGAGTCATTATTTTTTACATGTATTTGAAAATATTCTAATAATATGTGAAATTATAAGGCTTGAAACTATAAATTTGGATATAAATTATTTAAATTTATAAAAATGAAATGTGTATAGATTTAAAGACTACATGAAAAGTACTCCAAATTAACATTTCTAATGAATCAACATTTTAAAAAAAAAATTGTTTGACACTAAAAAGTGTAACACTTTAACATAAAATAGTACAAAGGGAGTATAAACATTGTATCCATAACTTAATAATCTAATTTGTTTTCTTTTAGAATTTAGAATCCTTAAACATAAAATGATAGATCCACCTCTACTATCGTAGTGTTATAAGTGCTCTAGTCAAGGCCATATAAAATTATTTGTGCTTCTATACTGCTTCTTGCGCCATTATGGTTTTAATTAGCTCAGGTACAAATCCATCAAATTTGAAAAAATAAAAATATATTTTTATAAATTACTTGAAAATTTTTGCAAGTCAATATGAATGATTTAAAATATTTGATTTTTTTGGGAGAAAACTATAGTTAGATGAAAATATTATTTGACTCCACAAATAGTAACTCATGCACTGTAAAAAGAGACTAAAGATGTATATAACTTTTCCATTTCACTTTATGAATACGATTTATATGCTTTTTAAGTAAAACTTATATTATTTGACTCCACAAATAGTAATTCATGCACTGTAAAAAGAGACGAAAGAAGTATATAACTTTTCCATTTCACTTTATGAATCCAATTTATATGATTTTTAAGTAAAACTTACTTGGTGGAAGCTAAAAAAATATAAACCTCACTATAACTAACAATTCAAAATATTTTAAGTGGAGAGTAATATGAAGATGATTTTATGCAAGGGGGAAATATCTAAATTCATATTGTATTCTGGACAAACACCACATTTTTCTTTTGATATCTTACTCGTTACGCATTTCTTGCAAACTGTTAAAAATATTAAACATAATTAAATAAAACTTCATAGGAACATTTAAAAAATAAAGAAACTTGTTATATAATGAATTAAAAATAAAAAGTGACAAGAGCAAAAAAAATGTTGAAGCATATTAAAAAAAATTGATCACACAAGAAAGTTATTGAATAAATAAGAGAAAAGACATAAAGTGACACCTGAAGTTGTTCCGAATTTTCAAAAAGACACCTAAACTATGCAACCCTCCTAAATAATTCTGAATTGATATTATTACATTATTTATTGTTCACCTAGTATGGAGAGTGTATGCACTCTCTTACAGAGAGTGAACAAACAAAAAAGAGCGAATATAATATTTTTTTTGCAAATATTTTGCTTTAAAACACATTTTCTTGTTTTTCTTATTATTTTAACTTTTTATTCTTTTAATTTTTTTCATTTTCTTTCTTCCTTCTTCTCCAAAGAGTCATTTTCATCTTAATTGAAGTTCCTCACTTTAAATGTCATTTTTATTACAATTTCATCGCCCTTTTATACTACTATTAGTTTAACTATCTCTATGATTTAAATGAGAGTGAGATTCAATTTGACATGAGGGATGGAAGGTGAAGAGAAAAAAATGGAGAAAAGTGGAAGATGAAATGAAATTTAAGATAAATCAAAATTAAAATCCAAAAAGTAAGAGAGAGAAACAAAAAATAAAGGAAAACTTAAAATGACAAAAAAAACACGTGTCGTTTATTGATTGGTGTGAACACACTTGACTCTGAGAATTTGGGGCTGGTCGAAAAATGGTATAATAATATATGTTCATAATTTCTTAGCGTGGTAATAGAATAGTTACAAAGTTAAAGTGTCTTTTAATAATCCGAGAAAAATCCAATGGTTACTTTATGTCTTTTATCAATAAAAAATGACATGTTTAATCAAGAAACATGATACATACTAAGTTAATTTATAAAATACATGGATCACATAAAACATGAAAATCACAAATTCTATTTGAAAGAACGATAACAAAAAAAACAATTAAAATCAAGATCAGTAATTCGAAAGGTCTAATGATTTTTAAAAACCACTAATATCAAATAAGAAATCCCCAAAAACGAAACACCAAATTTTAAATAAAAAAATCTAAAGAATATTGAAACACCCATGAAATTAAGATTATGAAATCACAAATACAAGTTATTTATCAACATCACTCAAGCAAAAAATGAACCCTCAAATAACTAGCTCTCACAGTTTTATACACGATTTAGAGTTATTTTTCCAAGTCTTGTAATGGCTTTTACATAAACTGAGTTAAGGTTTAAGGTTATATTAACTAATGGGTCAACTCATTAAGCTAGAACCCCTAATAGGTATATTAGGTCCAAAAGATTCTTTTGAAAAATATTATCTTATTTCCATATATATGTATCTCGGAATATATACATGAGGTCGAAATATGTTATTTGTGTGTGTGTGTGTGTGTGTATATATATATATAAGATATTGTTTTTCAAAAAATAATCTTATGGGCCTAATATATCCATAAGGGATACTAGCTAAATGTGTTGGCCTATTAGTTAATGTAACCCTAAACCCTAACTCAGTCTATATACACGTAGTTAAAAGAGTTGGAAAAACAAATCTAAATCATCTAGAGAATGGTGAGAACTAGTTATTTTGAGGTTCATTGTTTGTGTTCAGTGATATTGATAAACAATATGTATTTGTGATTTCATAATCTTGATTTTCTAAGATTTTTAATATTCTTTTCATGGTTTTAATTGTAATTTAGAATTTTATATTTTTCTTTTAGGTATTGATGTAATGGCCTTTTCCCACCGTTATAGAAATGGCAATAGAGGAAAATTGGAGCCGGAAAAAGTTTATAGTAGTATTTGGATTTTTCCAACCTTGTCTAGATTTTGCGAAAATCAGAGTCACTTAAGTGTAGAGATATTTGGTAGTAATCGGGAGAATTATTTATGATTTTGATTACATGAGTAGCTATACAACTCGTTAACGAACCCGTATGACTTACATAATTGAATTTGTGTTTCTAGATCTCTTGTAATAGAACTTAGTGCAAATGGTATTTTCTGACCGTTGTGAGTTATGTGTGTGTTTTAAAAAAGGTGTTGTAGAATTTTTAAAAAAGCTCTATGGTTCAGTTTGTGGTGTTGTAGTAGGAGTTTTGTCGCTCTTGCAGGGTTGCTATATCGGGATTTTAGAAGTGTGGTGGGTGAGACGGAACTAAAAATTGAAAATGAACGATGAAGAGGTTACTCTTTCGAAAGTACAACGTTGGTGGGCACTTGAGTCTCTTTGTCACCGCCGCTACAGTGGGAAGAGAGCCTCTGAGGTGGGCCATACATGACTCAATGTCGTTAATAAACCCCTAAACGACCTTCTTGGATATTTTTTGACTTTTATTGCTATTGAAGGACCCAGACGATTCTTTCTCATTTTCACAATTCTTTAGGCTAAAGATAATCTTTTTCACTCCCGTGGATCTATTTTTCGATACGTAGATCATAATAGAATGGGTTAATAATGACGAGGAAGAATTCTGTTACAGATTTTATGGGGGAGACAATCCTAAATTTGGTAGTTGGGATCATGAATTTGATCTAGGGTTCATAGAATTGTTATAATTTCTTGTAATTATCCATTTCTTATTGATTTCCATGGTATTGTGAATATTTGTAGACCAAGAACAAGCGAAACGAATTCGGAAAGGAAATGATCAAGTTTCTTAGGCTTTCAAACTTGTTTCTTGGTAGGTGATGGTTGTAATTCTTTGTTTGTGTGGTGTATGCATGTTCTTGATAAATTGTGATACTTGTATATGTATGGACGTTGCAATTTTGATCATACTTATTGAAAATGAGATAGATAAATAATGCTGCTATTAAATGATAATGTAAATGTATGATCTTGATGATATACTAATGATTGTAATTGTGGTGTGTTTGGGATAGGCTGCCACATTTTGGCAACAGCATAGGTCGGATTGGAACATTCCAGTATAACTTTGGATCGAATTTCCATGTTTTGGCATAATATTTGACTTCATTGCAACGTTTCGGCATAAATATGGGATTCGATTGCCATGTTACGATAGACTAATTGTTTGGGTTTGTGTTCCATGAGAGGACAAATGATATGATGATAAATGTTAAAAATGTGTTGTTTATTCTTCGTGTTGATAACGTTGTATATGTTGATATATATGTATGTGATTATAATGTTTGTTGAATTTTTTTATGTTACACTAGTGGGATAGAGATTTGATCGTAACAGTATATTGTGATTGTGTACTAATACTGCATGTCACGTCCCGAACCTATATCCTGGAAATGGCCGACACCCAATGAATATTGTTGGTTTTAAGCGGACCCTTGGCCTGGATTACTGAACTCTACGGAAGATTTAACTCAATATAAGAAGACATTCTCATAAAGTAACTTGAATTAAAATAGGATAAAAGGGTCTGATATACCCCTCAACTTTGCCATTTAGAGCTGATATAGCCCTTGTTATGAAAGTGGCTCATATATACCTCTACTTGTAAAAAATGGCTCACATATATCCTTTTCCTTTAACGGAAATGAAAAATAAAATTTAATCAAAATTTTTTATTATTTTTTTCTAAAAAATATAATCCCATATAAGTAAATTTAATCCTTGTCAAACATATTTTTTTGATTTTTTCTTTCAATAACTAATTTATAATTATAATTTTGCTAATCAAATTTATTTATGTTTCACTAATATTCTTGTTAAACTATTGTTGATGACCAAATTTTTTCTTCGAATACAAAATCAAATTACAATATAGACAAAAAAATAGTTTATGTTTTTTTCTTTAAACTAAAAAATGAAAGAAAAAAACAAAATAAGAATAAGAAACACAAATAATTATGATAAAAGAAGTCAAAAAATAATATATGTATGAAAAAAATTTAAATATACCTTGAACATTGATAGAAGAATCATATATACCACAAAATTATTTTTAAAAAAAATTAGAAGTAATAAATATAAATTTAAAACTAATTTTTTAACTTCCGTTAAATGAAGGGCATATGTGAGTCAATTTGTAACTGCAGGAGTATATGTGAGCCGTTTGTATAACAATAAGGGCATATATGAGCCACTTTTATAACAAGGGGTATATAAGCTAAAATGACAAAGTTGAGGGGTATATCAGACCCTTTTCCCAATAACTTGACCAAAATGACACTTAAGTCTAATAATAAAATATCTATAAATAATGAGAAACAAAAAAAAATTAAATCATCTGACTGTCTTTCTTTCTGTGAAGCCTCTATAAACTAAGATCAATGTTGGAAAAAACACCACAAAATTCAATAAATGAAAAGACTGGAAAACATATAAATGTGTCCTCAAGAATGTAAGGAGGCTCACCACTCACTTGAGTGCTCTACTGGATTACCGAGGCACTAGATGATGCTGATCCTGGTTACCTACATCTGTAATATGATATGATACAGGCCAACTGTCATTAGTTCATTGAATGTACAAGTATGTGAGTTGGAATTCTAACAAAACTTAAGCTTTAAAAGAGTAAGGAGGAACACTTACTTTTGCTCTGCTCAACTCATGAATAACATAAATCTATATAACTAACTCATTTCATTATATAGTAGTTTAAAGACATCTGAAATATAAAGAAAGTTATTTAAAACATGGGTTTAAATTCTATATATGTAAGGATACAAATATCTCTGAGATGTATGAAAAAATATAAAATAATCTAATGTAAACTCATAATCTTAATAAAAGGCATCATGCTTCCTCCTAATGTCTACTCGTGTAATGCATGAATGAAGTCTCATACCCCATTCATTTGAAATAGAACCACTTGAGGAGCCATGCAACTACTCCTATGAGAGTTTCTCTTACCAACAACTATCTCTGTGAGCCTTAGTGATGATGCAATGTTTTACCTCATGCTGCAAACGATTCGTCTTTGCCTAAATCTTATCCAATTTCTGCAATGTAATAAGCACTTATCATAGCTAAGCCAACCCCCAAGCTGTGTCCTATTGTTATTATTCTGAATTACTTGTTCGAATATCGATCTATCAATTTCTTAACATTATAAAAAAACCTAATACCTTGCTGACAACTTGCACATGTTGCATTGATCGTGTTATCTCGTTTAGATGTTCAACAATCCAACTTCGGTTTTGATTGTTGGATCGCAACTAGACATGTTATAATCTCTAACTGGTCCATGTAAGTCCATGATATCCTCTATATCTTCAATATTCTTTGTTGTTTTATGCTAAGACATTTTAATCGCAAGGCTTCCTAAGTGTGTCGAGAACTCATCATTAGATACGGCAAAAAAGCCAATCTAATTTGCTTGGTGACTTAATTTACTAGGCCAAATTGAATGAGTGAGGCATTTGGTGTAAATGTAGTTTGAGACACGATAGCTATGTTTTCACCACTAGTGACTTTTGTAAGAAAATAAGGATCGAAGCTAAATCTATGATCCAAATCTTGTATAGTAGGGATTTTGAAAAAGAAACTAGGATCGATCTTACAGCTATAAACAAAATCATATGCATTGTGACATGCTTGTAACATTTCTCCGCAATGTATTATCTGTTATTATAACAGTGGATCAATAGTGTTACTTTAGAGCTGATATTAAGTTTTGATGAATTAACAAACTTAGGGATCTAACAAGGGACCCGATTCAGGAAATGGTCTTTTAGTATTGACATTGATGAAAGGGCAAATTAATGAATAAACTCAGCATTAGAAACATTTGTGTGTATTCATCAAAAAAGAGGGAAAATATTATATTCTAGGTGTTTTGATGATCCTCACAAATGCAGCGACGTGGTCCTTAGCAGAGTACCTCCGTCCAGATTCAAAGTGGTGCACAATTTTAAAGCTAAATTTACATTCGTCTTATTAGGTTGATTGGTGAGATGTGTTGCGTACTTCACCCATTGGAAGGGCGGGCAAAGTTGTTTTTTTAAGCACTACAAGAAAGTATGAATTTAGCAACAACTTTTTGGCAAAAACTCTAGTGGTTTTGCCTTATATCAATAAATTGCAAGAACTTAATTTATTTGTTGGAATATCTTTTAAATTTTAATCAACAATATTTTTGTTGTTGGCAGATAATTTTATATTGTTCCTATATTCTATTATTAATATTAAAAGTTTCAATATAAAGAATCGTAACAACATTTTTGTAACAACTATAATATCCTCGTCTAATTTTAGTAAATTGCAAGAATTTAATTAATTCTTTGCCATAGGATATAACATTTGACAAATGATTTTTTATTATAGCTTTTGTATATAATTTTGCAATAACCAATTGTTTTTGCCAAAAAACTCAGAACTGTTTCCCAAATTTTAGATGTTTGTTTAGTTTTCCCTAAAATTAAAGCTTAATTGTCTATTCATTATGTTGTATAGAAATCTAGGTTGTGGGAACTCTATTGTGAGTTTTCTATTTACTTTTTTTTTTTGTAATAAATGTGAAATATTACCATTGCAAAAACAAGAAAAATTTACAGAACTAAGGAGCATCCAATATCACCACCCCCTTCTATGAAGGTTGCAGCAAGTATCTAGACCTCATTCAAACAAAAAATCAAACAAGCCATACCAACAATCTAGTACAAATTCTAGACTATAAGCTAGTGCATCTATGACCTCTTCTGGAATAGTGTATCATATCTATCCTCTCCTTAATCTCCCTAATGTTCCTTGCTCGCCAAGTGTGATAAATCATAGCACCATAAATTGCCGCAACTCCTTCTTTTTGGAACCTCTTCCATTTTATTCCTTAGAACCATTGAAGATTTTTTATTACTCCCCTTCTTTACAAGTACAAGCCTGACCATGTACGGAGAGTGACCCTTATTTATGATATCCAGCCACATCTAGAAAAAAATAATTCAGAGTCTCTAATTCATTTTCCTCACACAAGAAGCATGTAAGGTCATCAACTAAAATGTTTAATCTGGTCGTTCTTTCGTTGGTAAGTATTGTATTTTGAGAATCAATACATAGGATCATTCTATGCTTTGGCAGCATTATTTAATTCCATATAACCTCTGGTTCTCTCACTCTAGGCAGCTGACAAAGTAAAGCAATATAATTCTTGGAAACTTAATAATTTACCAAAGGGGCAGAGCTGGTACATTCCCCTGCAATACCAATGAATCTTCTGCTTCTTAAGTGAGTTCAGCTTCCTCAAGAACCAACTACTGTCCACAGATGGACAATGATGCCATATTTGTGCACCATCCTTTATGTAAATTCATGAACCCATTTAACTCAAAGTAAGTCCAGTTTTGTTGCCAATTGCCATAACAATTTTCCAACAGAGGCAATATTCCAGTTCTTGCATCTTCTAACGTTTAGCCACCATATTTCTTAGTAGTACAGATTTTTTTTCCATGCTACTAGCATTATTTTCCTCTTCTCATCAGTTTCCCCCCCACAGGTAATACCAAAATTTCTTGTCTGCTTCGTTTAATACACTTTGAGGTAGTATACACAGTCCCCCAAATATTATAGATAGAAAATAAGACAACATTTATGATTTGAAGTCGACCCGCACAAGATAGTTGTCTAGAATAAGTTGTGATCCTTAAGGTTATCTTTCAACTAACTGATGACACTCGATTTTTCTCCATTTCATCACTTTTTAAAAAGTTCATTCTCCTTGATTATCCTGTTCTTGGGATTGAATCGTTACT